>NC_060067.1:34605833-34907500 GCF_922984935.1 Meles meles | reverse complement strand
GCTAGTCCACAGCAGAGTCCGGTTTTAAAGCCACTCAGTCTGGGTCCAAAATCCCAGAATGTCTTAATCACATCTCACACAGCTGCTCCTTTAGCCGTGTGCACTCAGTGAACGTGTTTGATGCAATGAAGGCATCGAGAGTAGAAATCCAATCCAACCTTTTCATACAGATCAGGATTTCTGGAAGAAAAACCTGTGCCACATGAATAAAAGTCAATTAGGAGAATGATACACAGACACAGAATCCCGCACTAACGCTAAGTAATGATCATGAATTTGCTACACAGACCAGAAATAAATCCGAATGGGTAGATATTCCCTACCTCTTCCTGTTTATCTATTCGTGCTAATCTAGTCAGTAGCTGCTAATATAATTACTTCATGAAAATCTATGCTACTAGGAAGAAGGGAGGGCACAGATAAATAGAGCTCACAGAGGAAGACGGGAATTTCATGTTCATTCATCACCCACTTCAGAAAGCTCCTCCACCAAACCCAAGATCGGACTGACCTGCACCGTCTCCATCCCCCCATCTCCCCCGTTTTGGGGCAGGTTGTAACGCAAGAGTAAGCAGACAAGCAGGGCTTATAGAAAATCCGGTGCCTGGTTAAAAAAAATCCTCCAGCAGCTGACAACTGCTTGCAAATGGGCCCTAACAGAGCAGGCAAGAGCCGTGCGTCAAGGCCACGTCCAGGTCCCTGCAGAGGACACGTGCAAAGGATGGTATAGTCAGGTTTCAAACTTTTTAGTGTTACCCAGCCACGGCAGCATCTGGGAGCCTAACAGGAACACAGTCCCTCGACTCGCAACACCTACATCTGAAGCCGCTAACACGGGCAGGGAAGTTTGAAAGCACTGCAAAGTGTGGACCACATGAGTCTGGAGGGTGGTGGAAAGAAAGGGGGTGGAGGTCCGTCCTCAAGCTACGACCTTGCAGTGCCCTTACCCAAACTCATCTCTGGCATCTCTGATCCCTCCGCCCAGAACTCCCGGGCAGCCTCAAGGTTACCCTTACAGCTTAGGGAGCCAGTAATCAGCCAGTGGGTGGGCCTGACGCCTTCTTGGGCTTTCAGCTCAAAAGCATCTGAGGTCGAGTCCTCCGTCCGCCAGTTACTAGCTGTGTGATAAATTCTGTGACCTGTTTGAAGCATTGGTTTCTTATATATCATCTCGGGAAATAAACAGCAGGGAAACAGCCTGAGAGTGCCCGAGTGCTGAGCAGAGGCCGAGCACGTGTTTGGAGAAGGGGGCCCAGCAGCCTGTCTCCAGCCCTGGAGAGCACTCAGGGGCCAGTTCTGCTTTCTTGCTTTCTCCAGCTCTGAAGATCGATCAGATGGGACTAGCCCGTCTGTAGATGCCAGAGGTCAGGACTGCTTTGTTTCATCTTAAAATTTCTCTGAACCAGAGTGACTCCTGAGAGGATCCCACATTCATTTCCCAGAGGAGGAAGCTGAAAGGGGGTGAATTAAGTGCCTGGAATAAAATCGTCTTTCTTACCCAGGTCCTTTATGCTGGATTTCAGGGCAGAAGTTTCTACAGGCAGTTCTAAATATTCTGGAAATGATCTGTTATCATTTGGGGTGGTCCAAGGCCCAGGAGACTCCACCTTTGAGTGCCATCTCTACCACGAGCTAATTGTGTGACCCTAGGGAAGTTATTTACTCAACTTTTCTGAGACTGACTTTTTTTTGCCTGTAAAGGAGGCCCTCTGGCTCATCTCCAGGGCCAGTCACTTCCAGCCACAAGCAGTTCAATGATTCCAAACGAAAGAGAGGTGGTCTCTGCCCATTTCTTTAAGATGCAATTTTTGGCGTTGTCCACAAGGTGGCAGCACCCCTCCTTTGCAGAAGTCCAGGCAGAGCAACACAAAGGATGAGAAAGAACTCTAAGAAACTAGCACCCATTTTTCAAAGCATTAAGTTTTCTACAATTTAACTAAAACATTTCATTTTAGTGTTGATCACTGTCATCAAGAGTTTGGTTGGCAATGTGCTACATACTATTAGGAAAGGACAGTTTTATGGGGCTAAGTTTGGATTTTAAGGTATTACAACAGGATGAGCGAAGGTCACACAGCAAATTAATGGGAATTTAGAAATGCAAAAGCTACCTGACGGCCCAAACGGTGCAAGGGGTTGCCTTCTTGACAAATGAAGCACAAGAGGCAATTATCTATCAAAGGTTCATGTACACAGGAATTTTTTTATTTTTTTTAACTTTAAGCTTTTTTTTTAATAAAGATTTTATTTATTTACTTATTTATTTGTCCGAGAGAGACCACAAGTAGAAAGAGAGGCAGGCAGAGAGAGAGAGAGAGAGAGGGAAGCAGGCTCGCCGCTGAGCAGAGAGCCCGATGCGGGACTCGATCCCAGGACCCTGAGATCATGACCTGAGCCGAAGGCAGCGGCTTAACCCACTGAGCCACCCAGGCACCCCGCATGTACACAGGAATTTTAAAGGGTGCCTGGGTGGCTCAGGTCATGGTCCTGGAGTCCCGGGATGGAGTCCGGGGACGGAGTCCCACATGGGGTTCCCTGCTCATCTGCTTCTCCCTCTGCCCTTCCCCCTGCTTGTGCTCACTCTCTCTCGCAAATAAATAAATAAAATCTTTTAAAACAACCATTTTCACATGGAAGAGTAACACAAAAGAGACAAAGAAACGATTAGAGAAAAAATATTTGAGATTACAATAATGAATAAAATTTGGAATTTAAAATGCACAGAAATGAAACAATGTGGTACCCTGAACTAGACGTGGAACAGAAAAAGGACATTTGAAGACAAACTGGTAACATCGGAACGAAGTGTTTAGTTAATTGTTTTGTGCTCCTATTAACTTCTCAGTTGGGACAAATATACCATGGTTGTGTAAGACACTAAGGGAAGTGGGGTGAGAGAGATCTGGGAACTCTCTGTACTACCTCTGCAACTGTTCTGTATTTTTAAAATTATTCCTAAATAAAAATTTTATCTAAAACTTTCAGAGTGGGCGCCTGGGTAGCTCAGTGGTTAAGCATGTGCCTTCAGCTCAGGTCATGATCCTGGGATCGAGCCCCGCATCGGGCTCCCTGCTTGGCAGGAAGCCTGCTTCTCCCTCTCTCATTCCCCCTGCTTGTGTTCCCTCTCTCTCTCTGTCAAATAAATAAACTCTTTAAAAAAAATAAATAAAACTTTCACAGAACAAAACTTTCTGTTTCACAGGAAGCAGCAAGGAATGAAAAGAAACAGAGCGTTTCAGGGGCGCCTGGGTGGCTCAGTGGATTAAGCCACTGCCTTCGGCTCAGGTCATGATCTCAGGGTCCTGGGATCGAGCCCCACGTCGGGCTCTCTGCTCCTCAGGGAGCCTGCTTCCTCCTCTCTCTTGCCTGCCTCTCTGCCTAGTTGTGATTTCTCTCTGTTAAATAAATAAAATAAAATAAATTAAAAAAAGGTTAAAAAAAAAAAAAGAAACAGAGTTTCATGAAGCAACGTCCCGTCTCGATAATTTCAGGAGGCATTTAGAGGAGGACATAGCTCAGGTGCCATGAAACTAGGCTGAATACATTAAAATGACAAAGAATAGAATAAGTGGGTGGTGAACAAAGGTGCATTCTAGGACACTACTGGGAGGCTTATACGCGGCAGGATCCTTTCTGAAAAGCAGTTTTGCCATCAGCTGACAGCCTCTGACCCGAGAGTACCCGTTTCAGCGACCTATACCAAAGCAATAATTTAGAAGGAAAAAGTCACCTAGTTTTTATGAAGTTGTAGTTCCGCTCTGTAATGCTAAACGTTGCTCCTACGGCTGCTGGGTGTCCAGATGGGTTATGGTGCTATTCATTAAATGTGGTATTATATCAGCAGAGTTAAGAACGGTAAATCTGAGAACTGCAGAAAGGAAGATATGAAATGTCTTTTAAAGATTTAATTAGTTATTTGAGAGAGAGAGAGAGCAAGTGTGCACACAAGTGTAAATGGGGGGAGGAACAGAGGGAGAGGGATGAAGAGACCCCGGCTGAGCGTGGAGTCCCGGGGTGGGGGCTTGATCCCACGACCCTGATTATCATGACCTGAGCAGAAATCAAGAGTCACTCAGCCTACTGAGCCCCCAGGCGTGCCCCTGAAATAATTTTTAAAGAGCTCATGACATGTAGTATCCTAGATTAGGTCCTGCAACCCTCCCCCAAAAAAGGCCATTAGTGAGAGAAAAAAAAAATGCAAAACTGAATGAGGTCTATCGTTAATAATATGGCATCAATAGTTATTTATTAATTTTG
Organism: Meles meles; assembly: GCF_922984935.1. Classification (NCBI taxonomy): domain Eukaryota; kingdom Metazoa; phylum Chordata; class Mammalia; order Carnivora; family Mustelidae; genus Meles; species Meles meles. The sequence continues at coordinate 34,903,243 of NC_060067.1, read as the reverse complement.
AATATGGTACTATGATAATGAAGATGTTATTAGGGAAAGCTAGTGAAGAAGGTACCTGGGAAGTCGAACTCTGCGACTCTTCCGTAAATATAGAATCATTTTAAAATTAAAAAAAAAAAAAGAAGACCTCAGAATTATACACAAACACATACCCATTACCATCAACTACAAAAATAATTATTGGACAAAAAATTAGGTAGGCTCAAAAAACATTTCCAGTGTTGTAAAAATACTTTGCTCTTTGAGACGGGATTGGGGGGTGCTTGTGTGCGTGTGCAGGTGTGCGTGTGTGGGCGGTGGTGTGGTCATTTTATGTTGCCATTGTTATTTAGAGGTTGCACTGAACAACTTGATTGTCAAGGTGCCCAGACTCACAGTGGCTGGAGAGGGTTTGCAACATCCACATCCTGAAAGCCTGAAAGTGATTTTGATTTTTTTTTAGCATGTAAATTTCACTTAGGAAGAAAGACATTTTCTAGAATAACTTTTTAGTAAACCATCCTTAGGGACTATATTTATAATTCCATGGCACATGAAATCATTTTTTTTTCCCTAAAGAAAGGATACTCTCTGCTTATCTGGGGGGGCACTCCGTTTTCTAGTTTTTGGCTGATTGAATGCATGTGCAGGGTTATCTAAAGCAATAACGACTTCTACAAAAGAACTTCAACATCTAGAAAATCTAGGTCTTTGCCACTTCTCCTTTCTCCCTTAAAAGTCATGAAAGGGACAGGTGACAAAGAATGGAGGGTATGAGTGTGTCGTAGGTGGATTCCTCCAAAGTGACTTCAGTGAAGTCAGTACCAAACTCATTCACTTTTTCAAAATTGGTAAAGAATAACTTCATTTAGGACTGCCGGATTTTAAAATAGTTGTGGTTTGGAGAGAATAGCTTGGCCTCCCCTGCAAGGCTTCTCGTGCCCATTTCCAAGTGTGACTTTGCATCCATCATAGAAGCCCAGACTCCTCAATGTCCTCAAGGGAACATCAACCCTGCTGTGTCCGTGGCGAATGAGAGCGTGTAGACCCACCGATCACCAGCGATGCTGTGTATCTCCACGCCAGCCCCCTTGGCTTCCTTCTGTTCTAGGCCCAACCTTGACCATAAGCCTTACTGAAACTGTACAACTAAGGGAGGGTTTAAAAAGTCCTGCAGCCCATCCCTTCTACTTTTGGAGTCTAGTTCATCACAGCCTCAAGTGAGACCAGCAAGCGAGGACACACTGTTGTAACTTTCCATCAATTCGCTTGAAAGGGGTTTGGCTTGGCTGTTTGTCCTTTGCTTCCAATGAGTAATGCTATGAAATACCAACCGGTGAAACCCAAATTTCCATATATCTCTGTATAGTTCAATATATTTTTTTTTTTAAACAGAGAGAGAGAGGAGGAAGCAGGCTCCCCGCGGAGCAGAGAGCCCGATGCGGGGCTCGATCCCAGGACCCTGGGATCATGACCTGAGCCGAAGGCAGAGGCTTTAACCCACTGAGCCACCCAGGCGCCCCTGTATAGTTCAATATTATTAAGGACACATCATTTGGTGGTTGCCTCTAAGTAAAGCTCCAAGTGAGAATTTTCCTTTTTCTTTTAATTGAGGTATAACTGACATGTAACATTATATTAGTTTCAAGTGTATGACACAATGATTCAATATTTGCATATATTGCAAAATGATCACCAGAGTAAGTCTAGTTAACATCCATCACCATACACAGTCACAAATTTTTTTTCTTCTTGTGATAATTTTTTAAAAGATCTATTCTGTTAGCAACTTTCAAATTTGCAATGTTTAAGGATTTTTTTTTTCTCCAAGTCTAGTGAGCATAGCCTCTGTAGCTACATGGCCTGGATTCAGATCCTGGTGCTATTTACTGACTAGCTGTTTAACCTTCTATGACTCAGTTTCCTCATCTGCAACACAGAGATAATGATAGGCCACTGAATTTTTGTAAGGATGAGAGCCAGCAGAAATAGTTTTAAGGCCAATGCCTGACAAAAAGTTAACAATAAATATTCATTACTACGGTGACTTTATAAAGGAGCTCTAGGAAAACAGTTACATGCCATCAGGACCGGGAGGCTTCTCCCTCACGGACTGTGGGATTCATATAACGCAGGGTCCTAAGACCCTCTGCCTTCCCACTGTGCTGGGCGTCTTTAACAATGATAAGGACAGCCTGGGGACCTTCAGAATCCAGGGTGGGTGGGGTTGGTGAGAAGCATGTGTAGTCTGCCAACATCTTTTGAGGATTCTGAGTTGTCCTGGGGATTTGTGCTCTTCTCCCTAAGACTCCTCAATGTAAATAATCACCCAGAGGCACAAAAACGAATCTGTAGATCAATTTCTCTAACTGGGCAGAGGCTTCTCTCTAGTCTGATCTTTTCTTTTTCTCTTTTTTTTTTCTTTTCTTTTTACATTTTCCGAAAGAGTTCGTTTGTTTGTCAGAGAAAGAGAGAGAGCATGCACAAGCAGGGGCAGCAACAGGCTCCCCTCTGAGCAAGAAGCCTAATGTGGGACTCGATCCCAGGACCCTGGGATCATGACCTGAGCTGAAGGCAGCCGCGTAACCCACTGAGCCACCCAGGCGCCCCGCTAATCTGATCTTTTCTGACTCTTGTCTATCATCCCAGTAGAGACAGATGCACTGATCATTCCTTTACATTTTCTGTGCCTTAAAAAAAAAAACCAACACATTTGTTTTTATAAGTTTTCGAAGACCTTACCAATAGGGTAGGCTATAAGATAAATAACATGATACATGTACTTTATTTAGAACTCAGTCCAGCTCCAGTAACTTATGGCAACACCGAACCTCCTTCCCAACATGAACAAATTCATAATAGATATTCAACAGACCAGTGGGCACTAGCAAGGGGTAGAAAGAGAATTCTGTGAACAGGACCACTGGGAGGTAAAAAGAGGATGCACAACTTGGGTCATAGTTCAACCAGGTCTCCTGTTCCTGGTATCAATTCCACCTCCCCTCTTGCCTGGCCCTCCCCGCCCACTTGTCAGTTTCAAGCCCCCCCTCACTCCCCAGCCCTTCTCCCTTCCGCGTCCAGCCTCTGCTGATAACCCTTGTAAAACACCTGGGCACAAACCAAATGATTCCCAGCCCGCCTTCCTATTCTACTGCATCTGCTCCCCGCCGTAAAACCTATCTTTAAAGGCCAGTATATTAGCGGTAGCCCAAGGACCTGCTCAGAACACCCCTGGATCGGAGATGGCCTTCATTGTATGAGGCTGTGCTGAGCCTGTAGCTGAGCGAGCGGACCAGGAGCGGCGGGGTTCCACTGCGAGCCCGGATCCTCACAGCCCTGATGGCAGCATGGCTGTTTCTAACCAAGAAGGCAAGGTTTTGAAACTGCACGGTGTTTCCCCACTGAACTACTACTAAGGGAGCTTACTGGCTGTTTTATTCACAGACACAGATCTGCTTTAGGAATGAGAAAAAATATCAAGGACCGGCTACATAATTTGCAAATGGAAATGTAATATGCAGAACGAAAATGCAAAGCCCCTGTTCAAAGGCAGGGGGAAATGCCGTAAAAAGGGCTGAAACGAAACTGCTGCCTTTCCCGCTTTCTCTCTCTTCACTCATTACAGTGGTTTTCCTTGGTATTTAAAGTCATGCTCTCTCGGGCACGAGACACCTGCAGGATAAGTGTAAACCCTCACAAGTGCCCACCCCACAGACCAACACCTTCTGGGTTCCCCATCCCTCGAGTTGCTGGACCGATGCGCCCGCACCCTGGCCAGGAATGGGGAAACTGAGTCAGGCATCCCCCTTTCCCATGGACCCATCTCCCGCACCCCGAGGTGCAGCAGATAGCTGGGGTATCCAGCATACCCCAACTTCTGTGCCAGAACACAGCAGGTACCCGGACCGGGGGTGGGCAGGGCCTCACCCCCACTGAACTGCCCCCTCCCCACGGGGAACACACTGCTGTGCTGTCAGCCTGGGCTGGGCAGGCCACCACTTTGCCCTTTTCAAGATGTCACGGGAGCACGTGTGCCCAGAGCCAACTCTCCCTGTGCTCCCACTGTGGTGGAAGGCGGCAGCGACTGCTGGGTGGAGGCAGTGATGAGGCTGTGTGGCAGGCCTGAGGGGCCGAGGAGAAGGGGAACAAGCAGTCAAGGACCTCTCGGGGGGGCAGGAAGGTGGCAGGACTGTTCCCAAAACAAGACTCCAGGTCCCTGGTGCATCGCCCCATTGGACGTCACTTACAAAAACAGGAATCCAAAGATGAGAGAATTTAGAATTTCAAGATGGGGACCACAACGCATGAAAGCCCGGGCCCGGGACCCTGTGCGAGGACACTGGCCACATGCCCGTGTTGGCCTTGCTGCCCGCCCGCCACCCACCAGGAGTCCAGAAGTAAAAGAGCACTTTCGTTTTCCATCATAAATCAGGCCTGGGTTTAGGAGACACAGGGTGCGAATGTGAGGCTGTTCTGGAACAGGTGGACCCGAGGAGCCTTGAACCACCTGCCGACCGCCCCTCCCAAGGCTCTGCAAGGCTTCCGAAGCCCCCTCTCTTGAACAATAATTCTAACTTACTACATGGTGCCAAGAACTGACGTAGTGTGATACGGGCACAGTCTTGATGACCATGGAAATCCTCCCAAACCTCACTTGGCCTAGGGATGTATTTCAAGTGTTGGGGAGCTTAGGAAAGAGAGCAGATCGAGGACTCATTGCTTCATCCGTGGCTCTGGGTTGACAGTTTATGAGAACCGAGCCATTTCCAAAGTCATTACTGCAATGGAAGAACATAACCTGGCCACTAAAAACACGTTTCTTACAAACCTTGGCTTCTGGGTCGCTATTGATGCTGCAAGAATCATCCTCCTCAGCATGGGGGGCATGTCTGGAAAGAAGGACAGAAAGCCGGACTGAGAATTCTACTGGAAACTCCAGCTGCACGAAGCCAGCCACGACGGCGGGGTCCTTTGCATGCCCTACCTGAGTTTCAAAGATGCATAGCGGAGTGTTGCTCCTTCAAACTCTTTTAAACTGGGGTCCGGGTTAACTGTGGCTGCATGCAAATCCTAGGGGGAAAACAGATCCTGGTTAATGGAGAAAGGGGGAAGGGCTCCCGACGGGGGCATCAAATATCAAAGGGGAGAAAAGTTCTCCGGGCAAGAGGCAGAGAATAGGTGTGAGCTTAGGCAGATAAAGGGCATGCAAGGGCTGCTGGATGCTGGCTCGGTGCAAGCCCCAGGTTCTTACAAGACAGGGAACCCGGGGCAGTCAGCTTGAAGTCATTCGCAACGGGACACATAAAAATAAATAAATAAATAAAGGCAACATGTGTGTGAGCTGGGCGTCCCTCCTAGCAAGCCCCATCACTGCGTCCCTGCAGAAGGGATGATATTCATGAGGAAGAAAAAGATACAGCCACGGCCATGCAGAAAGGACAAAATATTGAATGATCTAGAATCTGACAATATACTTGCCTTCCAAATGTCACTATTAATCTTTCCCCCATTCAGAACAGCAAAATCACTCCATGGCTGTTTCTAGACATATAATTATTCACATAGGAAAAAGCACATTGATTTAAAAGAAAAAAAAAAAGTAAAGAAAAAAAAGGAAAAAAAAAACACAAGACACTGTTGTTAGCATTGATATTCACAGGACAGGTTAGGGAACAAATTCACTCTACCAGCAACTGGTTAGCTCCCTTAGATCTAGATTATCCCCTGAAGCCTAGGGCGGGGAGGAGAGTGATAGCGCTCTCGTTACTTACAATGGAAATGACTGACTATCGCTAGCGGTCAGTGCTAGATCTTATAAACGTGGCTTTAAGCACGTTTACAAGATCTATATGCTTTCTGGGATTAAATGCCTCGTGGACCTAACACCACGAAAACCTTTCTGGAATTAAATGCCTCGTGGACCTAACACCACGAAAACCTTTTCCTCTCCTGGAAACCCAACAGAACCATCTTCTGGAGATGGGGGTGGAATCAGGGATGGTAACTGTCCCTGGAGGATCTGAACACTGGGGTACGTCCCCGGTCAAGGGCATAAAAACCGGGGGCTCACATTATTTTCATGTAAAAGAAAAAAGGACAAAGACAGGGCAGGAGGGCTGGTAAGGAACACAGCCTGACGTCAGCATCTGCTGAGATTTAACTGACCCAAAACAGCTCGCCACAGTCTAACGTAAATTCTTCCAATTCCTAAGAAGCTCTGCTTCCTTGTTACACGCAAGCTTCTTCACAAATTAGTGCTCGATCACGAATGATTCTGTCAACAGAATCCCAGAACAAAGCACGGAGCCTTGCCTTGTTGGGAGACAGCTCGGAACAGATCTTTGCATCTCAACAGCCTTTCCATTGCCCTCAGACAACAGGCAATGTGGTTGGGGTGGGTTTTTTTTTTTTTTTTTTCTTCTTTCCCTTTCTACCACAGTGAGTGAATATCCAAATATTTTTCATGTCACATTTGGGGAAATAAATGAAGCGAACACAACCCAGGGGCCTCGTTATGAACGCGCTCCACTGATGTGTCAGGCCGGTCACCTCTTTTCTCGGCTAATAAATCACCAACGGAGACCTTGCTCAAGTCGCTTTTCAACTAAAGCACTTTGAGAATGAGACAGCAATAGTGACCCGTGATGCCTGCTCACGACACTACTGTAATTTTGAAACCCATTCAGAACAGGGCAGCCAAGTTTAAATGTGCCAAGTGCTAAAAGATGTGATCGTTTAACCGGGCGGGACGCGAGGAACACGGAACCCCTTGTCACTGTCACCACCGCCGGCGGGCGTCACTGTCACTTTCTTTTTTTGGACTAAACACCTGAACTGCAGTTTTGGGAAATAAAGTGGAACTTACACCACTGTATCTACTTTTTAAGAAATACTCTCTTTTATTGTGCAAAAGGAAAAGCTGCCTAGCCCGTCACCTCTATCCTTACTCCATCCCCCAAAGTGGTGCTCAGTTTTCACTGAGGAGAAAATTCCTAACACAGGAGGGTCTTAACTTATTAGCCCAGGAGACCTGTGAGCCCCCTGAAATTGGGGTGGGGTTTTGCACATGTACGTTTTCCTGGGGAGAAGATCCCCCACTCTTCTGTTTCCAGAGGAGCGGATGACCAAGAAAGGTTTAGTATCACTCATGATAAGGACCTGAAATGGCAAGAATTTTAAGCTAGAATTTTTTTCTTTCTTTTTTTTTTAAGATTTTTTTTTTTTTAATTTATTTGACAGAGAGAGATCACAAGTAGGCAGAGAGAGAGAGAGAGAGAGGAGGAGGAAGCAGGCTCCCTGCCGAGCAGAGAGCCCGATGCGGGGCTCGATCCCAGGACCTGGGATCATGACCTGGGCCGAAGGCAGAGGCTTTAACCCACTGAGCTACCCAGGTGCCCCTCTTTTTTTTTTTAAAGGACAATAAGCCTATTTGATCCCAAATCATCATCACATTTTACATGTGAGCAGTATTTGTTTTTTTATCGAAGCTAAATGTTGAAAAAGGTTACCAGGTGGTGATTTAGTAAGACTCGAGGTAATTATGTTCTTGCAGAGAAATTAAAAAAAAAAAAAAAAAAAAGAGTGGGTGTTTGACAAGAGGAATCTGAAATCAAACTATCCTCAACAGACACTGTGCGGGGACAGAAAGAGTATTTTTCAAAACAAGTATTCAGAAGAGTCTTCAGCATTAAAATAGTTCTCTGTATGCATGTATAGTTTAAAAAAATTTTTTTTAATGTATTTACTCTTTGGATGGTGGGTCCCTGTAATGTAAAAGTTGATTATAATTCTAAAATTCTATGAATCCAGCTCTTATGCTACGGAGACATGAGTCATCTGGCAAACTTCCAACAATCACCTCTTACAGATTTAAATAAAATAAAGGTCGTATACGCCAATTTTTCAAAAGCTAAAATAACATGGGGGCTCTTAAAGAAACCCTTTAGTACAGAACTCAAGTAAGGACTAATGGAACCTATGTTATGATTAGGACAAAAGACCCTTTCCTCTCCTATATCTACAAGCACTCATTTTTTGAAATTTTCTCTCCTATAGAAGTGACCATAATTTTTCTTTTCTTTTTTTAAATTAAGGGCAACAAAAGACAAAAACAATCTGTCTTGAGTTTTAAGAACCACACATTCTATACATCTAATTTTTTTTAAAGAAGAGAGAATACAACATTTCAGCTAATCTTTTTTTAAAAGACACCCCAAAGAGATTCTTTGGTTCTACAGAAAGTCTGCATGGCGGGAGTGAGAGATGAATGAAGAGATGAGAAAAAGAGAAAGTCAGTGACAGAGGGAAAGGCAGGTGGGCACTGGGCCTCTGGAAGGACAAGGATGTTGGACAGGGACAAAGCTAGTCAGGAAGAACAGAGACTGTGTTCCGTGAGCAGTAAATTTCCAACGGATAATCTCTAAGGCAATACAGCTAGATCTTTGCACAGTGGAATGTTCTTGAGCCAGAGTTACGGGTGGGGACATAGTCTCCTGGTGCTTTCCTTGACCTTGACCGGGTGAAGCACCCCTTCTCCTGATCAAAGTGATCACACTGAGTTCTAGGACAGCCTTGAAACCTTAGCAACTCAGAGGTGGTGGTGTCCATGGGGACCGCCCTAGCTCCTGGAACATGGTGCCTATCATGACCCTTCATGACCTTTCAGCATGGTGCCTTTCATGACCTCACAGTGAATCTGTGTGACGGTGGACCCACTAAGGGAATCCAATTGTATAACCTTGACTATGGAGGGTTTTCTTCATCCTTATTTCTCTCCTGGGATCTCAGAAAGCAATTCTTCAATCATAGGAAAACGATGCATTGTCATTCTACTGGAAGAAAGAGAACACTGGAGTGGACAACGTCAACACCATAGTCTTGAGGATGCGGTCCGAGGGGATGAGAAAGGTTCTAAGAAGCGGTATCAGAATGTAACCTGGGAAGCAAGCCTGGAGGGTGAACCTGCTGTGAACCAGGCAAAGAGGAAAGCAAAAGAACATTGCCTAGTGACTTTGACAGAAGCTACAATCATCACCGCCACATTGTGGGCTTCAGAAGTTCTGCTGCAAAGCCCAGATTCAAATCCTGCTTCTGCTCTCATCTGCTCTGTGACCTCAGTTCCTTGTCTAGGAAACAGCGCTACGGAGACCTCACCATCAGAGTGTGGACAAACAGATCGACAGCATGAGCCCTTAGCATAGGGACTGCCTGCCTGGAGTCCAAGACATGGCTGTTCCCCTATCTGCTCTCTCTTTCCAGGGAGGGAAAAAAAAAAAAGGCGGCCATTGGTAAGAGTAAAAAACAGGTACCTACAGACTATAAAGTGTTATGAATCATGCTTCTTGATTGTCTTCTTGAGACCTAAGCCTCAGTACGTGTGGCATTGACGATAAATGGCAGAGCCTGGGGGTGCCTGGGTGGCTCAGTGGGTTAAAGCCTCTGCCTTCGGCTCAGGTCATGATCCCAGGGTCCTGGGATCAAGCCCCGCATCGGGCTCTCTGCTCCGCATGGAGCCTGCTTCCTCTTCACTCTCTGCCTGCCTCTCTGCCCAGTTGTGATTTCTCTCTGTCAAATAAATAAAATATTAAAAAAAAAAAAAATGGCAGAGCCTGGAACGTTGGAAAGCTAAGGTACAGGCCAGGCGATGTGAACGAGCATTGACCATAGATGTGTGCACCTTTTTAGACTTCTTTAAATGCTTCTGTGTTTTGCTGAACGCAACACTATCAGAAGAACAGAGCTGTGGTGTGTCGTGCAGACATAACCCAGAGAAGTTAAAAAAAATATATATCAAACTAATAAACAGATTGACAAATACGTGTGCAATTGAATTCATCTTTGTGGGCGCCTGGGTGGCTCAGTGGGTTAAAGCCTCTGCCTTTCGCTCAGGTCATGATCCCAGGGTCCTGGGATCGAGTCCCATCTTGGGCTCTCTGCTCAGCAGGGAGCCTGCTTCCTCTTCTCTCTCTCTCTCTGCCTGCTTCTCTGCCTACTTGTGATCTCTGTCAAATAAATAAAAATTTTAAAAATCTTAAAAAAAAAATTCATCTTTGTGAGCCAAAGGAGGGTCAGGAGAGGACCTGGGGCTCCAGTGCTGGCTTTGCTGCTACAGCAAGTCAACTAAGAACTCGCCCAGCCATGAACCTGGTTTATTCCTTCATTCAGCTTCACCAGGTTCTGGACACGGTGCCAGGTGCAGGGGACACAAGATGAGGGGGGACAGGTCCTCACCCCCACCCCAAGGAGGGAGACGTGCTGGGCAAGTATTAATACTATAAAAAGACATCATGTTCACAGAACTATACCCCTAGGACTAATAATACATTATATGTTAATAAAAAAATAAATAGAAAATTTTTAAAAAGACATCATGGAATAAAGGGCTTTCAAAGCGGAGGGATGGGAGCAGTAATTCCCAGGACAAGCTGGGATGAGTTGGAAGGGGCAGTGACATATAAACAAAGACGAGGAGATTAGATTCATTAGAGGACCAGCTCTTGCACTCGTTCCATGTAGAATTGCCTGGAAAGTTTATGATAAACGCAGATTTCCAGGTCCTATGTCTAGAAAGTCCAGCTCACTGACCTCCAGTAGGGACCAAGGAATCAAAATATTCTACAAGCCTCAGAGGTTACCTTGGCCACCGTCCTTGGCTCACAGGCTGAGAACTGCTGCCATAGCATTCACTAGGCCCTTCTAGAAGGTTCTCGGCAGTCATGATTGAATCAAGAGTTTAGTAAAAAGATGACAGAATAGCTCCTTTATGTTTTCATCTTATCTCTAAATGTATGTGAAATTCCACAGGTTCTAACATAATATACGGAATTTTCCCTCCTAGGGAGTTAGCGGCTCAGGGCCCTGACAGACCCCGGGAGTGTCGCAGTGAGAACGGAGTGAATGAGGATCAAGATCACAGTTCTGAGAAACAATCCCAGCTCCACTCACTTCAGATGCACTTTCTCCTCCATACTTCTCTTCTTTAGGAACTAGGAACCCCTTCAGTTGGAAACACTATAAGGCAAGACTTACCTATAGGCCAATAGCGCATCATAAAAATACTTTGTATGGCTCCTTTCTTCTAAAATTCGACATCCAAGTAATCTGGAACAAGTTGACCGACTGGGGGCGCAGGGGGTCGGGGAGATCACTATGGGCCCAATTTCAATAGCAAATGCTTCCTGGCCAGTGTATAAACTCTAGAAAATACTGCTGGCATACACAGAGGAGACATTACCCATTACTAGCACTTCCCCAGTGAACTCTGGAATGGGAAACGCACGAATTTCACACTGTAAGGAAGCTTTCCGTTCTAGACTTCTGTGAAGCAGAATCAACAGATTTGGCACTTACTTGAGTGCTCCCCCACCCCCAACAAAAGAGCTTGGGGCGGGGGTGGGGGGAGCTAAATAAAACATGGATTTCTAACCTGACATATTACAAGTTTCTTCTCGTCCTTAACATTTTGCTTTCTCTCACGGTTCCAAATTAGTATGAAATAGATCCCATTCAGGGATCAAAGAAATGGTGTCAGAGAAATCATCATTTCTCTTCCACTGTAATTAGCACCTGAGACAATGTTATCAAGAGAAGTCATTTTCTAGAAGGCTCTGCATAAGACACTGCTGGGCCTAGGGTTGAGATGAAAAGCTCTGAGACTCACCAAGGTCCCCCCCCCACCCACCCCGCAAACAGAACTGTGAAGCCTGGGGCGGGGGCCGGGTCAGTAGACCTTCACTGAAGCTTCATTCCACCACCAGTAGGTGTGTGACCAGGGGCAAGCTTCGCCTCTCAGTCTTGGTGTGGTTAAATACACAAAGCAAATGACAAGGGCAGTACCAGAAGCACAGGGTTCTACTGGGAGTTGTGAGATGAGGCGTGAGCTTGGCACCATCAACACTTCATTACCCTTGGTGCCTTTGGCTTAATATCCACGTCAGCGTCTACACGTCCTGGGTATACAGCAGGCTGGGTCTTTCTCCCGCTCTCCCTCCTCTTCTACTTGCTCATACCTTTGCTTCTAGGATTTTAACATACTGCCTTATAGATGTGCACGGTTCTTGGACGCGATGGCCTTACGTACAGGGGGAAAATGTGTATGAAGTGAAAAATCAAAAAGCTGATGGGAAGAATATTCCATTGGTCTACTGGGTAGGAGCGGCGCACGCATTCTCTCTCTGAAGCTTAAAACGACACGTCCTTTAACAAAGTTCCTTGGAGGGAAAAGGTCAGCACGATGGCATGGTCAAGAGCAGAAGAGAGGCATGAGATGGGCAGCAAGGTAGAAAATCACATAGAACCGGGACAGAGCACAGTATCCAAGGCCGAGAACTAGACCCACGGCCCCTCCTCCCCCAGCTGCACTGTTACGGCGCTCAGAGCTTTAGTCAACTCTTTCCTTAAATAAGGAACATATTAGCTGTCCTCTCCGTCTTGAAGGGAACAAGTGAGAGGGCATTTGTGAAAATACACTGAAAGCTGGGGCGCCTGGGTGGCTCAGTGGATTAGGCCGCTGCCTTCGGCTCGGGTCATGATCTCAGGGTCCTGGGATCGAGCCCCGCATCGGGCTCTCTGCTCCGCAGGGAGCCTGCTTCCTCCTCTCTCTCTGCCTGCCTCTCTGCCTACTTGTGATCTCTCTCTCTGTCAAATGAACAAATAAAATCTTAAAAAAAAAAAGAAAATACACTGAAAGCCACAACAGGGACGCTGAGCGCTGTGGATACTTTAAGGGAACACTGAACTCTAGGAGAGGAAGCAGGAAGCGAGGGCTGTAGGACACAGTCTGAGCCTGAGAAGGGGCCCTGAGAGGTAGCCAGGATGGGAATGGGAAGCAGGTGTAGAGAAGGGGAAAGAATAGGCCCATGTGGGTTCAGAAGGAAGCTTGGGGATTAGCGGTAGACTGTGCTACCTGACCATCCTTGCCCAGGGCCAGCTGCCCACCTGTGATGCATACTTCCCAGGATTTTCCACAGAAAACATGGCAGCAAAAACCTGCCATATTTATTGAAGAAATAAAAATCCGAGTCCCCTAAACCTTGGGCTGCCCTCTTTGGACTTGACCACACCCATGCCTTGGCCTCAGGAGACAGGCTTTAAGAAGAACTTCATTTCTTCTACCTGCAGAGGACAAAAGTTCCTGGGACAAAAGTGACATCTCAAAGAGAGCCTTATCTCACTTCTGGGACACTGAGAAAGCACAGTGGGCCAGAATCTCAAAGCCAGTGAAGCTGAGGGAGAACAACTCTGGCCTAGGATGCAGGAGCATTTAGGATCTCTGAGTTCTGGACCCAGTGGTATCACTGGTCACCAACCTGTCTGCACCTCAGTTCCTCTGTCTGTAATGTATGGATACGAGGATCACCTGGCCCTTTCCTGTCCTCCTATGGCCGTAGGGCACTCCCAGGTGAAGATGGATAAGGGTCATAACAGGGGAACAAAGCCCTGGAATGGAGAAAGAAAATCTGATAAAGGTGCCAAGAGAAAAGTTGTACAGGTGAGAAAGAGAGAGGGTGTCTGTTCCTTAGTGAGCGCAGAGGCTGTATCTTGGCTGGCTCGGCTTCTGGGAGGCACTCGGTGGTCCAGGAAGAAATGCCAGGACACAATTAGGCTGGGATGGGAGGAGGACCCCATGTCATGCAAGTGCCTTGAGGTTCATCTTTGTCCCCAGCACACCTAACACAAGGTGCATAACTGAATGGAATTTGCTCGGCGAAGAGCAACAAGAGACTTCAGTAAGAAGTTACCAGGGCCGCCCAGTGATAAGCAACAAAGTCCCATGTGGTTCAGTAGCGCGAAAGCATGTGTCTGATGATCATGCTCAAGGGCCAACCAACTGAGGCCCTTGTCTTTCACAGAGGGAACAGCTCACCCCAACCTGTCACTCGAAAGACCAAGAATCTGAGGCCCAGACTGGGGAAGGGAGGTGCTGAAGCCTGTACTAGCAGGAACGCACTTGGAATGTGGGTCTTACTACCTCCCAGAGGAGAGCAAATCTGTAAGCCCAGATCTAAGAAACAAGATACCGTCTACTTCCAAAGCCAGGAAGCGTGAGAATGGTCGTGAGGACACGGAGGAGCTCTGCCAGGGCGGGACTGGTTCGGATCCCCTCCAAGGCCTCAAGGTCAAAGAATGCGGGTTATTGAAAGAACGAAGGGCTGTGGTCAGACAGGCTGTGTGTTAGGGTTTCAAGTGCTTTTCTGGAAAAAGCCATTGCTTAACTGTAACCTTTTCCAAAGGCCACACTCTTGAATATTTTGTCACTAGGATTCACCAAGGTTCACCACAAGAATCTCTGTCATTAGGAAATACCACAGTGCAATTATTTTTTTCATGCCTCAATTCTTTGTTTAAACATCACGTTTCGTCCTTGGGGACAGCAGAAATTTATGTTGCTATTTATGTCTAAAATCATGTCACTTCTGCTAAATAAACAGATCCTTTAAAAAAAAAATTAGAAATTATGCATGGAAGGGCTTTCCAGGGTTATTTTTATAGACATCGCTTCCATGTAGTCAAATGGACCCAAGGCTAATAAGATATGCAGTAATTATAACACGTCTGGCCAAGAGATGTTCTTCCGTGTGTAAATATTTTATGGAGCAGCATCCAGCAAAGGCACCTGCAGAGCAAAGTGTCGGTTCAGTGAGCCCCAGGGAATCTTAACCACTTCTCATTAATCAGCCTCCCTTACTTTCTCGACCTAGAATGCTGGTTTCCAGAGCCCAAAAGCCACGAAAAAAAATGAGGACATCCTCGAACGATGGTCATTACCGCTATTTACGCTAAGAGGAAGCATTTTGGGGTCTCAAATGCAGGATGTATGATAATCAAAAAACTTACCTCGATGGCCTGCTGGGGCAGAAGCAACAAGTCTAAAGAGAAATCACACAAGTCACAGCCACCCTCCTAAGCTGTTAAAAAGATACTCCATTTTACCTCGTGCTCTGGGGTGGGAGATGACGTTACAGAACTAAGTGACCCTTTCCTAGAAGCATGACGATCGGCTGGGATGGAGACGGGGCGTTCCCACTGAGTTGTCCCCGTTGGTATGTGCCAATAGTAGGTCCCAGCGATGTCGTTGATTCTCTTCCAGCCGGGGGGCAAATCTGGATCGGTCTGAAAGGAGTGATCACTCCATATATCTGCTGGGAAATGGAAAACAAGAGAGTTTTCTTAAAAGAGGAAACAATGACAGTGTTGCATTTTCGGCACTAATAGTCTGGAGAGTTCCATAGGCAGGTATGCCCATAGCACTAACGAGAACTAAAGCCATCCTGTGGACACGAAGTATGGTAAAATGGACCATATGGAGAGAAATAAGGGAACTGGAAAGGAAGACTGACCCTTGAGAATACAGACATAAGGGACCCATGACCGCATCATCTTCCAGCTTCAAGAACCCTGTGGGGTGCCTGGGTGGCTCAGTGGGTTAAACCTCTGCCTACAGCTCAGGTCATGATCTCAGGGTCCTGGGATCGAGCCCCACATCGGGCTCTCTGCTCAGCAGGGAGCCTGCTTCCCCCTCTCCCTCTGCCTGCCTCTCTGCCTACTTGTGATTTCTCTCCCTGTGTGTCAAATAAATAAAATCTTAAAAAAAGAAAAAAAAAAAGAGCCCTATGAACCAGCTAAAGCTCCATTAGCCAAAAACAACTACCCAAGCAAAATTTGCAAGGTTACACACAAAATCCACTGACTCCTTTATAAATCAGTAAGACTTACTGGTTGGTATCTTACACCATTCTCAGCAATGAGCATAACTCTTGTTTTTTTTTTTTTAAACCGCTTTCTGTAAATGAGTACTGTATTTATATCTTCCCTTGGCTTTCACAGCTCCTCCCATTTGACTGTAAACATCTACAAAACAGCAATGTCTTTTGTAATGCTCTAGAATTCTAAATTGCACCCAGAAGATTCCTAAGGAAGGCAGACCAGAAAAGCCTTGGAATTCAAGACTAGTAACTTAAATACAGGAAGGAGGGTAGGTGTGGACGACAACAGAGAAAGGTGGGGATTGTGGCAAACTGGAAAGCAGGTGCAAATTCCAAGATGTTCAAATTCAAAAAAATAATGTTTTAAACACTGTGGGGGCTTAGTTGGGGGGGGGTGGGAATAAAATACAGGTGCTGGGCAATTTCAGCAATCCCTGGCCTGTTTCAATATTTTATCAGTTTACTGAATACTTGTGTGCTTTTCAGAATCTCATTTTGGCCTTTTTGAGTTGAACATGAGATGAGTTGAAGAGCCAGAGAAAAGAGGAGAGGCAAAGAAGTAGAGGAGGAGGGGCACCTGGGTGGCTCAGTGGTTTAAGCTACTGCCTTTGGCTCAGGTCATAATCTCAGGGTCCTGGGATCGAACCCCACATCGGGCTCACTGCATAGCGTGGAGCCTGCTTCCCCCGGCCTCTCTGCCTACTTGTGATCTCTGTCTGTGAAATAAATAAACACAATCTTTAAAAAAAAAAAAAAGAAGAAGAAGTAGAGGAGGAAAACCACGGAGACAGAGGCACAGTGGGGAAATCACAGGCAGCTATATCAACCTATGCACCCAGGGAGTAAAACTTAAGAAACCTGTGTTTCAATCTGGGGTTCACTGTTTTCTATGGATCGGGCCCTTTTCCGGTGGGGCCGTTGGCAACAGCCAGGGGCTCGTCTCAGTAATTCAAGAGAGAAGCACGTGGGCCTCGCTCTGCGCAAAGCTCCCTGCATCACGTGGGCAGTGCGAGGAGGGGAGAAGGAACCAAACAAAGAGGCTGATTAAGACTAAGGGCACAGATGTGCATTCATGCGCGTGTCTGGCATCCCAGCGTTCACGTTTCTCATTTAAATCTGCTGGAGGCCAATCTGCCACCCTTCTCAAATTATGATGGAAATTTCCCCTCCCCCGACAGGAAATTAAGCATAATTAAATAATTTCAACCTACCCCAAATTTTCAGAAACCACTTGAAACAAACATGTATACACAACTTTGTCCTGTCTCCTTTTTAGGGGGTTGTTTTGGCTTTTCTCATCTCAACAGGGGCAGGAAAAATAAAATACATGGGTGTCCAGATTAAGAGGGGCAAAATCCTACCAAGGGTATTTCCTTGTCCCATTCTAGTGGCTTATGGAGCCAAGCTGTGGGACTTGAACAGACATAAAGAGGATGCTAGGTACCATTTCTACGGTTTTTGAGATCCAAGGGCCTGAGTTTTACACATTTATCCCAGTTGTCTCTACAGCTGGGATATGAGCATATATTAGAATACGAAATCATGTCAGACCAAGAACAGAAACCAAAATCTCTGCTGAGATTTTGTTGGAATAAAAATTAAAAGGGGATTTATTCTGTTGCTAAAAACTGATTAACAGTGACACGATTATGATGGAGAGAGTGAGGTCGGCACATCTACAATATTATTAACAGTTCCAGAAACATTAAAGAACCCCTTCTGCATCACCCCACTTTGGGTTTTAAGGGATATAAGCCCTGTGAGGGCAAAGAGACATTGTATCCGTCTGTACATCATCATATTCCCAATACCTAGCATGGCAAGTGTTCAACGAGTTGGATGGGTGGTGGATGGGATGGATGGATGATGGATGGATGGATGGACGGAAGAATAAACAAGGAAGGAGGAATGAATGAAATCTTTGAATGATGGGACCTGGATCTTAGCAAAAGCAGAATTCTGAAGAAATCAGTTCTGCGCAGTTCCATAAAACAGAGCAATTTCACAACCCCCAGGAATAGCAATGTCTACTTCTCTTTGATGGTGTATGTGAATTTCTTATGGATAAAAGGAACATAATATGAAAAACTGGAAAGAGTCCTGGGCTGGTGGCTGAGAGACTTTGAGTTGAGACTATGGTTTTTATTTTTTTTTAGTTTTTAGTTTTTTTTTTTAATTGATAGGTTCCACAATGAATAGTAAGAATATGCCTTCAGTCTCATTATAGTTCATTCTATTTAACCTAAATACCCCTTATTTCCTTTACTTTCTTACATAAAATTATGTAAAGATTTAAATAAATACATTGGACCTTACTCAACAGGTTCGTGGTTTTCAACTGTTATCATCAAATTGGGAGAAAGACCACGGTGCAGGCAGGCAGGATTCCAGGCCCTTGCAGACCCTTCTGACCACAACAGCACAATTTCTATTTGTTTCCAATACTGGTCTTCTTGTATGTACAATTTTCCTTGAAAACAGGGATGAGGTTTATTATTATTGTTATTGTTTAAAATAAAGTTTGTAACCATAGCTAAAGCAAATGTACGGTGGGGCCAAGACAGCTAAATCCTAAGAAGCCACTTCTGTCAAAAGATTATTCAAAATATGGGGTGCCTGGGTGGCTCAGTGGGTTGGGCCTCTGCCTTCAGCTCAGGTCATGATCTCAGGGTCCTGGGATCAAGCCCCACATCGGGCTTTCTGCTCAGCAGGGAGCCTGCTTCCTCTCTCTCTCTTCTCTCTACCTGTCTCTCTGCCTACTTGTGATCTCTATCTGTCAAATAAATGAAATCTTAAAAAAAAAAAAAGATTATCCAAAATATTGCAAAGCCGCTTAAAACAGCTGTCCTCATACGAGTACCACAGTGCATACGGCATGAAGAAGGGCCTGCAGACTCAATTGATAGAGGAAAAATCTATAAACACCAGGTGGTAAAAGGAGAAAGTTCCAACCCCTTTTGAATCTCAGAAAACTACTTAGTGAAGCTTTGCTGACGGCCAAGGAGCTGAGGTTGCAGAAAGGAAATGATGTCTGACGGTCTCATTGCCCTTCTGATTCTCAGAAGTTTCCTCAAACTGCATTGTCTGTCATGCCCTTCTTCTTGACAGGTCTGCCTGGAGTTCTAAAGTCACGGTATTCTTAATTTTCCGTGGGAATATCCTAAAAGACCTCCAGCCTAGAGAACTCTTCTTTTTGGGTGAGCCACCATGGAACAAGATCCAGTCAGCACCGGACGCAAATCACGGGATTTCACCCCAGTCACCCAACCTCAGGACTAGAACGCAGACTGATTCTGTTGGTACAGAAGGGGGTTACTTAAGGAAAGACTATAGGAGAGTTAAAATGGAGAGCTCTCTAGAAAGCCTGGAGAGTATTTTTAAATACTCCGGTAAAACTAGACATGAGGGGACTCAGCAAAGACTCTGAATATAGTGTCGTGCCGTTGGCACGGCAGCCGAGTATGAACTCGGTACGGGGCCTTGGTATTTCAGCTCCGCCACTGGTTGTCTGAATGATCTCCGCCAAGCTACTCAATCTCTCTGGCCTTCAGATGCTTATCTGGAAAATGGGGGTCAAAACGGTATCTACTCCACATCACTGGGTATTGTGTATAATGCTCAGAAGAAAGGTTGACATAGAATAGGCATATTTACCACATAAATGCTCACCAATAGGGGCGCCTAGGAGGCTCAGGTATTTAAGTGTCCAACTCTTGGTTTCAGCTCAGGTCATGATCTCGGGGTTGTGGGATCGAGCCCCATACTGGGCTCTGTGATCAGTAAGGAGTCTGCCTGAGATTCTCTCTTCCCCTCTCCTCTGCCCTTCTCCCCCACTAGCTCTTTCTCTCTCAAATAGGTATTTTTTTAAAATGTTCACTGTTATTGCTATTATTTTTCTTTAAAGATTTTTGCTTATTTGACAGAGAGAGAGAGAGAGAGAGCAAGAGAGGGAACACGAGCAGCGGAGTGGGAGAGGGAGAAGCAGGCTTCCCACCCAGAAGGGAGCCCGACGTGGGACTCCATCCCAGGATTCTGGGATCATGACCTGAGCCAAAGGGAGACGCCAAAGGACTGAGCCACCCAGGCGTCCCTATTATTGCTCTTATTATTAGATATCGTCATAGGTCTCTGAAGCCAACAATGTAATATATTAAGTTCACTAAACCCACCATAAGAAGTATTTTCATATGTCCAAAGGAAAACACTCACTATGGAATTTATGGGGTTATGTGATTATCATGGTTCAAAGAATAAAGATACAAGAAGATAATCTGAATGTGACTCTTTCTCTGGAGAAGGTCCACCAGACTCCCTTAGGAGGACGGGGCTCTAAGGACCCGAGGAGGTCAGGCAAGAGCAGATTCTAGATTCTACCTACCCTACCTTGCTGGGCTTCTCCCCTGGCTGGCTCTGCTAACACCTTCATTTCTTCAAATGTCTGTCTGTCTCTCAATTAATGCGTAAGGGAAAAAAAACAAGTATTTCATAATTTTTTTTTAAAGATTTTATTTATTTATTTGTCAGAGAGAGAGAGCGCGCAAGTGCGCACCCAGGCAGAGTGGCAGAGGGAGAAGCAGGCTCCCTGCGGAACAAGGAGCCCGATGTGGGACTCGATCCCAGGACGCTGGGATCATGACCTGAGCCGAAGGCAGCCGTTTCACCAACTGAGCTACCCAGGTGTCCCAGTATTTCATAATTTAAAAAGTAAAGACTCATATCCTTTAAAGCAGATTTGTGGGACACCTGCATGGCTCAGTCAGTTAAGCTTCTGCCTTCCGCTCAGGTCGTGATTTCAGGATTCTGGAACTGAGCCCCGAATCTGGCTCCCTGCTTAGCAGGGAGTCCGCTTCTCTCCTTCTGCTCCTCTCCCCCCACTCGTGCTCCCTCTCTCTCTCTCTCACACCCAAATAAATGAATAAAATCTTCATACACACACACACACACACACACACACACACACACACACATATAAAGCAGATGTGCTCAACTTTTCCTAGGTTTCTCTCAAACAGAAACCAACCTCAGGGGCACCTGGGTGGCTCAGTGGGTTAAGCCTCTGCCTTCGGCTCAGGTCATGATCTCAGGGTCCTGGGATCGAGTCCCACATCCGGCTCTCTGCTCGGCAGGGAGCCTGCTTCCCCTCCTCTCTCTCTGCCTACCTCTCTGCCTACTTGTGATCTCTGTCAAACAAACAAATAAAAAAAATCTTAAAAACAAAAAAGAAAACAACCTCAGAGGAATAATGTTGCCTTGTTTTTGCCTGATTCCTGAACACTTTCTCCCACTGTGGGTCTAGGGCCTTCATTACAAAAAAAAATCCCCTACCCATGAAGTAAAGCACAACTTCCCATACACTGCCACATTTAATGCTCAGGCCAATGCCAGCTAGAAGGCCAGGGAGGGAATGTGAGCAAGCCAGGACAAGAGCCCAGGCCCAAGGGCTATCAGCACTGCCAGAAGGTTCTAAGAGAGGGTAACAATACTGCCATTAACGAAAAAGGTAACAAGGGTCCTGACACTGACTGCAGGCCAAAGCACCCGGATCCTTTATTCCTCCTTTACCGCAGGAGCTCGTGGAGGCCCACAGCTACCCTCTGAAGAACACAGTGATGTCGTCTCCTTTCTAAGGCTCCGGGAGGACTTCTGTTTGGTTTCAAGCCAAGCGGGGAGACTATGCCCCCATGTTTACATGGATGTTCCTTCTTCAGACACCTGACGGCTTGGGGGAATTGAGAACGTGAATAAATAGTGGTGAAAACCAAAGACCACCATGACTGGAAGTCTGGGGCTCTGAGACCAGCCTGAGGACCTGACCAACATCAGATACTAAAGCAAAAGCACAGCAGACTGGCCCTGAGCCCTGAACCGCCCCCGTGTCTAGGTCAGTCCAGAGGAGGCCACTGCCGCTGTCGGCGTTCCATAGGATCCTCCTTTCTGGGCCTCCCTCCGGCATTCTGCTTTCCGTCATCTGGGCAACCGCAGATCTGCAGCCCATCCCCATCAGGAGCCCGAGGA
The DNA here is from genome assembly GCF_922984935.1 of Meles meles. NCBI lineage: Eukaryota > Metazoa > Chordata > Mammalia > Carnivora > Mustelidae > Meles > Meles meles. The sequence goes on along the minus strand of NC_060067.1, from coordinate 34,881,545 downwards.
TCAAATTCCAACCTCAGGCACACTGCGGACACTAGGATCCCACCTAGCTGTCCTGCCTTCCCTCCCTACAGGATCTTGCACCTACCAGGGGCTCCGATCTGTCATCACTGTGTCTCACCGAAGGCACTGCCCCAGGCTGACCGGACGGTTCAGCAGAAGGGGCTAAAAGCCATGGGTGTCCTTTCAAAGTGGCTCTGTGGCCCTTTGTTGTTTGCAGTGTCGTTCTGGAAGCAGGGCTTGGAAGTCAGAGTATAAAAATAGCAGGGCTGAGAGCCCCAGAAAGTCCCTCTTGTGCTAAGAGCCTCCTGGGCCAATACTTGGCGTGGGAACAAGAAGCCCATCTGTGAGCCGCAAAGACCTGCCCCTTCCAGCCATCTCAGGTGCCAGAGCTGTGGGCCTGGCTGCACTTGGCCTTGTCTTCAACTTCATCTTCGCAGGAACCCACTCCCCTTCCCCCTCCCCAGTGGAGCTGCATGAGAGGTAAGCCCACCTCCAATTATCCTCTCCGCTGTGCTAACTTGCAGGAACCCAAGGGTCAGATGAGAACAAATTAGCATCTAGCAGTAGCTGGAAATTTCCTCTGCTGCTCCAGAGGCCACAGGAAGGAGGAATGGATGAGCTGAGATTCTAAATTTGGCAAGGTCTGCAGTGCAGAACACAAAAAGCTTCCCTGGGGTCCTCAGAATGGCACTCACTCCCTTCCCTCCACATTTGCGTACCCAACACTTTCGGTGTGCAAGGCGTGGGGTGAGGAGAGAGGAGACAGAGTAATTCATCCAGCAAGTATGTCCCATCTACTCTGTGCCAGGCATTGTTTTAGGACAGGGGATACAGGGGGCATCAGACAGATCCATTCCTGCACCAGTGACCTGGGGCAGTGGTTCTCAAGCATCAGAGTCACTTGGAGAACCTTCTAGAAGCCATCACTGGGTACCACCCCAGAGTTTCTGGCTCAAAGGGCCCACGAATCTGCATTTCCAACAATTCCCAGGTGACGTTGAGTCCATGCCGCTGGTTTGGGGACCATGTTTTTAAGAACCACTGGCTTAAGAACCAAAAGATAGTGATTTTTTCCCATCAGACTCCATCTAACTACTGGCTCCACAAAATAAAAAATGTGAATGTCTATTTGGTCATTCACTCATCCACATATTCACTCACTTTGCAGATGGAGGGCCTCCTAAAAAGCCAAGTACTATTCTAGAAGCTGGGCATATGGTCACAAATCAGTGTGTCTGGGGAGGGGGTGGGCTCTCTGAACAAGGTGGTCTGGGAAGGTCTCTGAGGAGCAATGCATCCCTACACTACAAGGGGCCGGGCCTGTGAACAGACGGGAGAACAGCATTCCCAGCAGAGGAAATGAAACTGTCATGACATTACAACCCAAAAGTCACTCGAGCAAGGGCTGAATGGTCTAGGAGAAGATTCGAGGCTGTGAGAGCTAGGGATTTACCCCCCATGCAAAGGAACTCTGGAAGGTCTTGTGTGATCCGTATTTTTAAAACCAAAAGGGGGCTCCTGGGTGGCTCCGTCAGTTAAGCATCTGACTCTTGGTTTCAGCTCAGGTCACGATCTCAGGGTTATGAGATCAAGCCCAACGTCAGGCTCCACGCCCAGGGCTGAGTCTCAAGATTCTCTCTGTGATCCCCCTCAACCTCTCTCTCAAAAAAACTAATGCTCAAATCAAGTCAAAAGAGTATACTGCACATTGCAGCCATTCTTGGAAAAAAAAAAAACTCTTCCGAAATCATTGTTGCTCCTAGCTCATCTCCTGAACAATATTATTCCTGAAGGAGCCACATTCTTTAATACAAACAACAGGTTTCCCTCGCTGTCTCAAAGTAGATGAAACCTTTCATCAGCCAAAATGGCATAAAGCTAAGAAACAATTACCATTAATTTTTTTAAAAGATTTTTACTCATTTTTTTGAGAGAGAGAGTACACAAGCGGGGGTCAGAGAGAGAGGGAGAGGGGGAAGCAGATTCCCTGCTGAGCAGGGAGTCCCATATGGGACTCTATCCCAGGACCCTGAAATCATGACTTGAGCTGAAGGCAGCTGCTTAACCGACTGAGCCACCCAGGTACCCCACCATTAATCACATGGAAACATTTTTGAGGGTTCCTACACCCCAAAAAACACCTCTCTTAGGTTTTGCTGATACGTCAGGACATATCCTGCTAACAGAGGCACAAAATATCGAGACAAAGCACAGACACAGTCCAAAGCTATGGCCAGCTGATGCTGAGTTGCTGAGCGTAGGTCCCCGGAAGGAGCTCGGTGGGGCCGCTCTCGCGGCTGGGGCTGCACGTTGTCCCCATAACAGCTCAGTGCGAAACAAAGACTGAACACTTTTCCCCTTTTTAAATAAAAGTGAAAATCCCCCTTCTTTTGCTTAGCGCCGACAGGTACTAATGTAGGTGTTTTTGAAAAAGCAACGTGGCATAGCACAAACTTTGGAAAAATGGGGCTACCTGCATTTGACCTTGACTTTAAAACTCTTTCTGATGACCTTGTGGTCAGCTTCCTTTGGCTCTCTTCTTTCTCTCTCAACTACTTAGTCCCTCTATTTTTTTCTGGACCCAGAACTTCCTTGTCAGGATAGAATAAGCAAGACTCTTGATTCCCTCCAGCTGCATCCACAAATTCCAGAGACAACAGCACAGAGCCAGGACCCTAGGACTAGATAATTTATTACAGATTTGCTGGGGGTTCCCAGCAGCGTATGGTGGCTGCTTGGAATATGGTGTGAAACTGTCCTCAGCCAAAGGACCTGGAAAACAATGACTGTGGAAATAAGGGAACGAACCCCTCATGTCCCAAATCCGTGAGCTCCCAGAAGTCTCACCCATCCATCTGCCAGACTAGGAGGTGGGCAGGGGAGAGAAAGTTCGGCCCAAAATTTCAGGCCTCTTCTATTTCTTGACATTTATTTGCAAGGCATATTTGGGACCCCGAAATGAAAATTATACATGGTACTCAATTTGCACTTTTCCACATGGCATTCTTTAAATAGTTACAATAAAATTCTTAACAATTTTAGGAGCATTCACTTCCTCATAATTTTTCTCACATTTTTCCTTTAAAATACTAACATGAGGGGTGCCTGGGTGGCTCAGTGGGTTAAGCCGCTGCCTTCGGCTCAGGTCATGATCTCAGGGTCCTGGGATCGAGCCCCGCGTCAGACTCTCTGCTCTGCAGGGAGCCTGCTTCCCCCTCTCTCTGCCTGCCTCTCTGCCTACTTCTGATCTCTATCAAATAAATAAATAAAATCTTTAAAAATATATATATTAATAGGAAACTTTGGGCACGTCCTTGAAATAGGAAGCTATTTGTAGCTGAGGATTTTTCTGTGAAAGATTCTTGAGTAAATATTCCAAGAACTCACTATTCAAACAGTCCTTAAATTTGGGCCTTGTAATATCACACGCTTTGTATATTTTTATAAAGTATTTGGATATAAGGTCAACATGAAATTTCTTCATTTAAACTCCACGGAGACAGGGTCTTTGCTGAGCTTAGTCGACTAAGATTGGTTCAGGCCCAGGTTCCTATCACAGAGAGGTGCTCTGGAGTCAGCCAGCAGCCGTGACCCTGGGCTCGCACGCTGGCTCCCTGTGTGACTTGTGACAAAGGGCTTCATTACTAACGGCCTGTCTGCTCCCCGTACCAAAGAGCCGAGGCCAGCTCCTACCCCACAGGGCTGATGGGGAACAAAGCACCTAGCACAAAGTTGGGCACATAGTAATCACTCAGTGAATGCTGGTTCATAGCTCTTCATGGCTTCATTCAAACATGGCTTTGGGGCGTCAATGACAGTTCATTTAAAAATGAACTAAGATTTCCGAGTTTACAGCGGCCAATAGATTAAGACAACTAGATGATTGTACCCACCACCCACATATCAGTTCAGAAGCAGCGTATCACGAGAACACGCTGGTTTGAGCACGTGGCACCGCTTTAATTAGAACGTGGCTGTTTTACGTCATGTAGGGAACCATTAAAGAAGCAGAAATGAAATCGGACCTAAAGAGCTTGTGAAGTGTGTCTTATTAGTGAGGACAGCCTTCTTTGGGGACTGCTTCTATTCCACTTCACGTCCTCAGGAAAGGATGTATATAGGAACGGTGGGGGGAAGATAAAGGAAATTCTGCTTCTCTGTTCACAGAGCATTACCCCAAAACCCAAACACAATACGTGAGTCAGGGACTATACAAAGACAAACTTAAGGGGCGCCTGGGTAGCTCAGTTGTTAAGTGTCTGCCTTCGGGTCAAGTCATGACCCCTGGGTCTTGGGATGGAGCCACACATCAGGATCCCTGTTCAGTGGAGAGCCTGCTTCTTCCTCTCCCTCTGCTCGAGCTCACACTCACTCTCTCTCTCTCTCAAATAAATAAATAAATAAAATCTTTAAAAAAAGACAAATTTAAAAACCAAAAGGCGTAAGATACAAGTGGCTGCAAGTTTTCTGGAAGAAAAACTGGTATTTGTAAATATCCACTCACCTGTACAAACCTACATATAACGAAGGTCAATCATATGACTTGGCTAAAGATTATTTTAAATAGCATCATCCAAAAAGGGGGGCACACCTGGGTAGCTCAGTCATGAAGTGTCTGCCTTTGGCTTAGGTCATGATTCCAGGATCCTGGGATCGAGCCTCGCATCGGGCTCCCTGCTCAGCAGGAAGCCTGCTTCTCCCTCTCCCACTCCCCCTGCTTGTGTTCCCTCTCTCACTGTGTCTCTCTCTGTCAAATAAATAAATAAAGGCTTTAAAAAACAAAAAACAGGGGCGCCTGGGTGGCTCAGTGGGTTAAGCCGCTGCCTTCGGCTCAGGTCATGATCTCAGGTCCTGGGATCGAGTCCCGAATCGGGCTCTCTGCTCAGCAGGGAGCCTGCTTCCCTTTCTCTCTCTCTGCCTGCCTCTCTATCTACCTGTGATCTCTGTCAAATAAATAAATAAAATCTTAAAAAAAATAAATAAATAAAAAACAAATAAATAAATATCATCATCAGGTCTCATTCTAAATACCCAAATGTACAATAAAACATGTACTTCTCTACCAGTTATGGAATCTTATAATCTTCCCTACCAGTTATAAAATCTTAAGGTGATATGGAATATAACCCAAGAACACGATTTCCTCTTAATGTGTGCGCAAAGTACAAAGTAGCACAATTTACAAACAACTCTGAGAAACCACAGGCTTAATGGGCCCACAGAAAAATACCTTATAAATAAAAACTTAAGACTTGAGTGGAGGCTCATGTTTTACTTCAAGAAAGCTATAGACCATTCAGTAACGTCAATTTTACTTTTCTAAGAAGAGCTGGGAAAAATGTGTATTGAAACAACAAATCTCCAAAATCCAAAAGTCTGCTCATAATAATGAATGGAGAATGAATGCAAGTAGGCATGCTCTTGAAATCAGCATTTTAAAAAATAATTTTAAGCTTATTTTTTTTTTTTTTAGTAATCTCTAGACCCAACATGGGGCTCAAACCCACGACCCTGACATCAAGAGTCACGTGCTCTTCCAACTAGGCCAGCCAGGTGCCCCAATTTTTTGATAATTTTAAAAAGTAAAGATTACAACATATTTCTATAAAACCACTAATAGAGAACTATTGGTCCTCTCTCCAGTTGTCTGAGCGCACCACTCACCGACTGAATAGCAGGAATATATCTTATTCAATACCAGATGGGATTGTTACATTTGGCAAGATCAACAAATGAGACCTGATGCCCTTTGCTTTGATGTTTGGGTATTCAGTGCCTAATCCTAAACACAGTGTTCTAGAAAGATCTGTGACTATATGGAAATTAAGCAAAGGGTAACTGCACAACATTATTCAGAGAATGTGTCCAGCTGCCATAGCCTCGGTCAACCCAACCACATAACTTCCTTCCTTATTTGATTATTATTTCACAGTGAGCATTTGGAGAAAGGAAGACAAAATGCCACAGCAGGCATGAATCTTTCTTTGGCTTCCAAACAATTAGACGGACAAAATTACTACTGGCACCATACTCTTTTAAGGTAGACAACTTTGAAACTGTACTAAATAGAGCCAATTTTTCTCCCATTATTTCCTCAGGGTCTTCAAAGAAACTCCTCAGGCAGACACACAGTAACACAGAGGACAATGTGGAAACTATTCCGGGGGTCGCCTTACCAACTTCAAGGTCATTATTACTCTAAATGATGGTATACTAGGACTTGACTTCTCATCTGTGTTACCTATTAGAACAAAAGATGATTACTGAGAAGCTAGGAAATAGAGTATTCTCCAACAAACTGCAATGTGATCTTTTATCAGCACATTAAAAGAGTATGGTGAATGCATGCTAGTTTTTCCAAAATCAAAGTCTATCTGTGGGAGACACAGAACAGTATTCCCATAGATTAAATGTATGTATTTTGTTTCTGATACATGAACAAAAAATGTGTTCCTAGAGCATTATAGGACTTTCAAAGTGCTGCAACTTTTCCACACTCATTCGATACCACGGAATTCTGCAACACAGGTAGAAGAGATCTTATTCCTATGTTGCAGGTGAAGAAATACTTCAGCCATGTGAACTAACTGGACGATGGTGGGAAACTTCGTTGACTGTGGAGAAATCTCTGTGTAATTCTGTTTGGGAACCATCCTATTTGTTAAGTGTATTTTTAAAGGTTAAGTACCCTTAAAAATAACAGCATAGCAGTGCCTGGGTGGTTTGGTCAGTTAAGTGTCCAACTCTTGATGTCACTTCACGTCATGATCTCAGAGTCATGAGTTCAAGCCCCATGTCGGGTACTAGGCATGAAGCCTGCTTAAGATTCTCTCTCTCCCTTTACCCCTCATAGAAAAAATATATTAGCACAGCTGAACTAATCTGCTCCATCTGCCAGAGTGGTTATTGGACAAGCTTTAATATTTGATAGAAAAGAGGATTTCTAGACTATGGATGGGGTAGAGGAATTCAGAGGAAAATGTTTTCCTGAGATTACCTTTTAAAAACACAATTAAAAGGATCAGGGTAAAAGCTATTTTTTTTTTAAGATTTTATTTATTTATCTGACAGAGAGAGATCACAAGTAGGCAGAGAGGCTGGCGCAGAGAGAGAGAGGGAAGCAGGCTCCCTGCTGAGCAGAGTCTGACTCGGGACTCGAACCCAGGACCCTGAGATCATGACCTGAGCTGGAGACAGCGGCTTAACCCACTGAGCCACCCATGTGCCCCTAAAAGCTATTTTTTATTACTCCTTGAGATATTTATTTTCCACCAAAATCAAAGCAGCTTCCACCAAAATTTAAAGCAGCTTTGTATATAAAGGATATAAATACATTTCAACCAATAAAATAACATGAGATAGAACCATGGAGTTGAGAAGAAATTTAATTTCTTGCTCCAAAAATTTACAAAGTTTTAGTTATCTAATAAATGTAGTTTATGAAAAAGAAACTTCTTCCTAAGCATCAAATCTTAGCAAGCTGGAAACAGCACTGAAAGTAAAAAGGCAACAAACTAATAATAAAGGTTTTACATTGCATCTCAGTGGTCTTATTTTGTAATTTTTGTTCTAAATCGTAATTGTGTTGTACAGTAGGTTATTAAATGTAAACATTTTTAAAAAAATAATAAAGTTAACTTGGCAAACCATTCTGTACTACTCTTTTTGCCTATGAGAAGCGTGGTGTTGCTGGTGGGGGGGAGGTGGGTCTCGTAAATAAGACACCTGCGGGAGACACTGAAAGTTCTTCGTCAATATCCAGTGTCTTCTTCCAAAGCCATAGAAACTTTCGACTGGACACCTAGCCACTCAGAATGCAGAATACATTTCCCAGCCTCCCCTGCAGCTCCCCGTGACTAGGGAGGTAACAATCTAATCGCTGGGGAGGAAGTGGAAGAACTGTATGACAGTTTTCAAGAACCTTCCTTATAGAATGGAAGGCAGGCACGTGTCTTCTCGCTGTCTGGAAGAGATACGCTGCCGTGAACCACAGGGAAGCAGGCTACACCCTAGGGATGGTGCAGCAGTACAGCCAAGGAATTTGGTTTCCTGGGGTCGGTGAATTGCTCCTGCCAGGCTTCTACATGAAAGGAAAATCAATTTCTATTGTAATAGGCCACTGTTATTTTAGAGTCTTGCATTACTAGCAGGTGAAATTGATCCTGACTCGTTTATATGATGGCGGGAAACTGAATTAGCACCTAGGAAAGAAATAGCTTCTAATGGGTTAGATTTGGAATCTCATATTCAAACCCAAACCTACAGGCATCTTAATTGCAGGGTTAAGAAACCGAGGTTCCTAACTCCTAAGCTCCCAAATTCTTTCTAAAACAGCATATTGTTGAAACATAACTTCATCTGTTATCACTCATTCATTTTCTATCACCTGCCAAGCGAAGCATCTTAATCTCATCTCTGACTCTTGTTAAAGACACTAAATGCCAGGGCGCCTGGGTGACTCAGTCGGTTAAGCCTCCAACTCTTGACCGGCTCAGGTCATGATCTCAGGGTCCTGGCACTGAGCCCTGTGGCGGGCTCTGCACTCAGTGGGGAATCTGCTTGAGGATTCTTCTTCGTCCCCTCTCCCTGCTCATTCTTGCCCTCTCTCTCTCTAATTAAACACACACACACACACACACACACACACACACACACACACACATTGTATTGGGCTAGTTTTTTACAAACCTCAAGAAATATCTACCAGGATGCAATCAACCACAAGCAACATGAAGCCATTTGTTTGATTTGAGGCTTGAATTCTTTGATCTATGTACTGTGTTCCTCCCCCAACCCCTCCAGGGTCAGGAGAGAAAAGCAAAGATTCTCCAGTGGAAAACAAAATGGCAAAACCAATCAGTGGCTCCACACCTGTGTGACAGCTTCGTTCTTCTTTTCCGGCAATGAAAGAGTGGTGATGTACAGAGCTCTGGGTTTTTCAGAGATGCTGAGGATACTGAAAAGAGGCAGGGCTATTTGTGCGATCCCATCTGCCAAGGATGCACGTGTAGAAAGTGTCATTTGTTTATGTGTCTCAAAATAGAACCTAGCATAAGACAATATTAGGTAATCGAGCCAAAATCCCAGGAAAGGACAAGTAAATAGAATGATTATTCTCAAAAATCTCAAACAATCAAGAAGGGCTCAAAATTTAGAAGGACTTCCCATCTGTAAAGATTAGGATAAAGAACTATTTGGTGTTTAAATTGTGGGCTCCCAAAAGCAAGAAGTTTCAGAAACAGTGTCCTAGAGATGCCATTGGTGACAGATTAAGCAGATCAAAGTGACTTAAAGCAAAGGTCAGTCCTGTTCCTCTTCTGATTTTAATCAACCAAGGTACTAGGAGTATGTCTCTCACACAGTAGGTGTGCAATGTAAGTTTCCTGGAGATAAGTGAATGTAGGTGGGAGTGGCTCCGGTTTTGCATAGCTCATTCTGTGAAACTAAGAAGCTACCTGGGATGCCTGGGTGGCTCAGTCAGTTAAGCGCATCTGCCTTGTGCTGAAGTCATGATCTCAGGGTCCCAGGCTCAAGCCCTGTTTCAGGCTCCCTGCTCAGGAGGGAGTCTGCTTCTCCCTCTCCCCCTCTATTCGTGCTCTCTCTCAAATGAATAAATAAAGCCTTCTTTTTTAAAAAAAGAAGCTACCTATATAATATCTATATGAATGACAACTACAGGAAAGAGGAGGACAAAGGAGAGGAAGGAAAGAAGGAAGGGAGGGAGGGATGGAGGGCAGCGGGAAGGAAAGAAGGAGGGTGGGATGCTATGTACCACTAAGCATCCTGTCTGCTGAGTCTCAATTGGGTTCTACTTTGTATGACATCCAAAAAAAGAACAGAATAACTGTTAGCTAGTTTTTATTCACTCACAAAGGCACCAGTTAACCCACTAGGCCTCAAGGTTCCGCCAACAGGTTAAAATTATTTTCCTACCAGAAAAATGTTCTGGAAGCATTAAAAGTTCTCATCTGCAGGTTGTCTGGGAAGGATTCCAAATTTATATGCAACAGAAATGTTTTTTTTTTTTTCTTTTTTGTCTCAAATTCTAAGCTCTCACTTGTGAAACTCTAATCTTTTGTTTCTGGGTTAGCTCCATTCCTAGGTCTGTTGGTAGTGTCCATTTGTAAAGGTCTATCTGGTCTCAAATTCTGGTATGTTCTATGCATCTTCCACCTCAGCTTTCCCTACTACTTTCCCTCTGCAAAAAATGACAGGACCTAAAGGCTATTAAGAGCACACAGACGATGCTTAGATCTCAGAAATGGGTAGAGAAGAACATTCCTTGCAAGCAGATGAATCCGACGCTGTGTCAAAGTCTTCCTTGTTGCAAAACAGGCAGGTGTCACTGGGGTAAGTGTCGGACTTTGTGGAGATCTTCAGCCTGGAGAGCTATTTGTGCTTCCTTCCTTGTAGAAACAAACTCTGTGAGCTTTCCTTTGTTGCAGACATGCTTAGATAAATGAACTGAGAGCACCGACCCCTCCCTTTAGACAACATTATAGTGGGGAGTTCCTAACCACGGAGCCACGAGCCCAGAAAAGGTGAATGAAAGATAATGACGGTGTTTCGGGTTTGTTTGTTTTTTTGAAATTTCCTTTGGAGAAACAAACAGTATAAACTACTTTTAAAAGTAAAAGCAGGGGCGCCTGGGTGGCTCAGTGGTTTAAGCCGCTGCCTTTGGCTCGGGTCATGGTCTCAGGGTCCTGGGATCGAGTCCCGCATCAGGCTCTCTGCTCGGCAGGGAGCCTGCTTCCCTCTCACTCTCTCTGCCTGCCTCTTTGCCTACTTGTATCTCTCTCTGTCAAATAAATAAATAAAAAATCTTTAAAAAAAAAAAAAAGTAAAAGCACACTTTCTGTGTAAATTTCTGATGGGGTTTTTCTTTCGGGGTAATAACTTTTTTCCTTCCACTTTGTGTGTCAATGACTAATTCATTAAAAAACAGATTACACTCTATTGATGGAGCAAGACTTGCAAATAAAGATTATGCTTGGACTTGGCCCCGATTTCAAACCGGTCACCCTAGGAAGACTTGGCCTCTTTCATGCATGCTGGGTCTGTTTGAGAAATGCATGTGTGAGAGTTGACTTGGTTAGCTACCCCTAAAAAAAAAAATAATAAGCCATAACTTGATTCACTCTACTGGTCAAAAAGATCTGATTCAACAAATAACTGTAATCCTATATTTTTCACTTAACAAAATTATATAAAAGTATATCCATCAATAAAAATATTTTTTTCATAAGAAAATAATATATATCCTATGAGCCAGCAATACTAAGAGTTTTGTTCCCACATTCTCTCTCACACAGTCCCATCGGAAGATGTGTGTGAGGATATTCCCTGTGGGACTAATTGTAGTGCTGGGGACACAGAGGCAAGCTAGGAGCTTATCTCTCTATGAGGGGGGAGGGAAGATGTGTTGGGAGTCACACCACAGGGCACCATGTGGCAGTTAGAAACGAGGCATTAGCTGTACACACAGTCCTATGGATAGATCTTTTAAACACAGTGCGTGAAAAAAATACCCTTTAAAAATTACAAACACACACATAAAACAAGGTCACAAATATATTTTTGAACAAAGAGTTACCCATTAAATGCATTAGATGATTGCCTATGGGTGGAGAAGGGGAGGGAGGTAAGGGAATAAGAGGGAGTAAATAAGGAAGCACATAAAACAAGAGCAATGTTTTGTATGCACCAGTGATGAAAGTACATTGTGAAGCAGGGCATACAATTAGTTCAACTATCTGCAACTGAGATCCAAAATAAACTCATGTTTTTACATTTATGTATTTTTCCTAAAGGATAAAAATACTAATGAAAAATTACCAAAGAGACAGACATCACTTTGGTAGCCACAGAAGTGATGCAGGGCTCTGAAAAGTCCAAAGTTGTAGAGCCAAGCTGGTCCAATATGGCAGCCACTGGCCCCATGGGCATCTGAGCATGTGCAATGCAGCTTGTCTGAAGGGAGGTGTGCCGCCAGTGAGAAACACACACTGGGTGTGGATAACTTAGTATAATAATAGAAAAAAAAAATTTTTTTTTAAAGATTTTATCTATTTGAGAGAGAGAGAGAGGAAAGAGAGAGGGAGGGTATAAGTAGGGGAAAGGGGCAGAGGGAGAGGGAGAAGCAGGCTCTCCGCTGAGCAGGGAGCCTGATATGGAGTTCAAACCCAGGACCCCGGGGATTATGACTTGAGCCGAAGGCAGACGCTTAACCGACTGAGCCACCTAGGTGCCCCTAGAAAAGATTTAATTATTTTTATATGGGTTCTATGTTGAAATGAGAGTACCTAAGATATATTGGGTTAAATAAAATCCACGATTAAAATTAATTTCACTTGTTTCTTTTTAGTGATTGTGGCTATTAGAATTTAATATTACATATCTGCCTCACACTGTATTTCTGATGGACACACTGGTCTAGAGGTTTGCAGTGAGTCAGGGGCTCAAGAGGGATCCTTTTTGTAAAAATTTCTTTGGAACCTCCATTTGGGAGGTCCTGGAAAAAAAAAAACAAAACCACAAACATAAATGTGGCTCCCTGCCTGGAAGGATATAAGAATGGTTCAGGATTAAATACTACAATTCTAGATCCGGAATTGCCAACCATCAGAAGAACCTACCACCTCCCATTGTTCTCGCCTTAAATGCTGCTCTTCAGGAATTCAAGTCTGGTCCTTGAAACCTGACTAAAGGAAAATTTCTACTGCCGCTCATTCTGAAGTAATTTAAAATAATTGGAAAAATCTGATATAATTTATCAACAGAGATACACAAATGTATGATTTCCATATCCACTACCGAGAGGTACTTCCAAAATCAAAATGGCACTAACAATTTAGGGATTATGTATTCACTGTAATTACCCCTTTCTTGCTTATTCTCTGTCACATGTGGTCCTTTGTCACAGGTAGACTATTTTTCCTACACTCTTTTGTATGGGCCAGCTGCCACCTATTGAAGACCCTTTATGACGAGACCTCGAATGTCCATTTTTCTGCCGCCAGCACTGAGGAGAGTGCCTCGCGAATATGGATTTGACCACGATCCATCAAATCAACCGGAAGTGAGTGTTTCTAGAGAGGCGGACTGAGGTGTCTGGGAACACAGTCAGCTAAGTTGCAGTCAGCAAGTCACTCTCTTAGGACTGTCTAAGACAATTTTTGTTAAGGACCAAAGGCTCAGCAATGTTTCCACGTTCCACCCACAGCAGCACCCATGTGAATGCATCACTGTGATGCTAACCCCGGGCCGGCCGCTCTTGGATACACTGTGCGCATCGGCTCATTTCCTCTTTCGAGAACCCTACAAGGCTGGGTTCTCCTACTCCAGTCTGGAGATGATGCAGAGAGGAGAAGCAACAGGCTCGTGGTCCCGACGAGTAACGGTAGAACTGAGCGTCAAAGCAGGCAGGCCCACCCCAGAATCCGTGCTCCCACGCACGGGTTAGTCAGTCAACAAAACCACCCATTTCAGGACTGGATCTAGAACCTTCCGAGGAGCTCAGGTTCATGGCCTGCTTTTCCACTTCCACAGCGCTGCTTCCGGCTAAGCTCTCAAGAGCCTCACCGGGATTTGAAAAACGCTCACGATCAGCGACTAGGCTACAGCGCTCCCTCTGATCCTACCACAGCTAGTAATTTCCCAGAGACACCAGTCCAGCCACTCCGTGCCCTCCTCCCAGACAAAGTAGACTTCCCTCAGCTGTGCACCCAACCCCCTCGTCAATGGCGCCCGCCCCTTCGCCACCTCACTCCCTTACCGCCCTTCTAGTCCGGGCCAACCGCACACTCACACTACCCAGTCCTGCATCCCCGTGCCTCGCTTATGCTGTTTCCCTGGACCGGAAACTCCTCCTTCTCTCCTGCCCTCAAGCTAAAAGTTCAAAGGTTGCTCCCTCCATGAAATTTTCCCTAACCGCCCATTTTAAAAAATGAACCTGTTCTTCCCTATACTACCTCCTTTTAGATACAAATTCGTTAGGGCATTTTTCCCCCTCTTAGTATAACCGTTTCCAATATGAGGTATCCATCTCCCTCCGTTCCTCACGACCAGGGTCAAGGATTGCTGCGTATGTGTTGGGAGCCATAATGGATGCCGTTGAGAGACGAAGGTGAATGGGAGGGAGGAAGCCACATTCCACAAGGCCCACTAAGTACCACCATACTCCTAAGTTCCAAATTTCTTACACAGGCAACAAAATACTATCAAAAGTTCTGAGCAGGGACTCTGTGTGTTTTGAGAATATTATTACTGACAAGATAGAAAACATATGAAATGGATTGCATTAGTGTAAAAATTGTGTATCATAACACATGTTCAAAAATCACATGTCAGTAATAGAAGTGGAACTATCAAGCCAAAATAACACATAATTAGAAATTCTCCATCCCGATTCAATGTTGCTATCAACATAAATCAGTGATTAAAAACCCAGTCACTGGCCATTTGAAAGGCTCCTTCCTCCCAGCGTGTAACTGTTGTCATGACAACATGACTTCCGGCCATATCTCTGTGCACAAGCTTACGTTTAAGGGAGAGGATGAGGATCAGTCAGGTTAAATAAAGGATACACTGGCCAGTTTCGGAATATGAGAAAACATCTTTCAACCCAAGGTTACCCAATATAATCTCTTGAAATCCCCGTTAAGTATCAAAAGCAGGCTGAGCTTTTTTTAATCAATAAAATTGTGCTTTAGCATCTCTATTCCGTGCATATCATGACAACAGGTACTGAAGTTCAACACACCAGCCCCGTAATTAGTGAGGGATTTTTCAAAACATATTCTGCCCTTACAATTACTGACATCATCCTAAATCTTCTTAGGTTAGAAGCTGCCCATCTTTCTCCGCTGTCATCCCTTCTGAAGGACGGACTCTCATTAGGAACTGATCCTTTGCTTCCAAGGAGATGGGAAGGGGGGGGCGGTGAGGTGGCGGTCCATTCCCTCTTCCGCCCTTCTGAATTACAAAAATGGTGAACATCTCAGATGACTATACAGATGCATTTGAAAATTCTGTGAGAATCGGTAATTCTTTGTAAATAAGAGCCACAAATGGATGCACACTGAAAGTTTAGAAACTGCCACCCATCCCCACTTCTTTTTTTTCTTGTGCCAAAGGCATTTAAATTAACTGCATTTGGGTTTTTGTTTATTTGTTTGGAGACTGAAGATCACCTCCGGCATCCATTCGCCTTGTTTCAGGACGGGTCCTGTCAGTGGGACCTGCATGCCTCAAGACCAAAGGCTAGTCTCAAGTGGTTCACACCAGGGACAGTTCCTACCCCTAGGGGCATTTGGAAATGTCTGGGAATGTCTGGGGCTCTCAGGATGGCTACAGGGCACCACCCGGCCAGGAGCCAGGGATGCTAAACACCATGTAATGTGTAAGGCTAGAGCTGGAACGAAGCATCTAGATTTTCCTGGGACCCTCTTGGGTTTACCACTCCTAGTGCCAGGCCAGCTGTCACCTTAAGTCCGGCACAAATGAAGGATCGTTTCTGCCAAACACTGAAGAGTTTTTTTTCATGGACAGGACGAATACATTTGCCCTCTGTCATCTAAAAATTCTCTGTGGTTCCATAACTCTCTAGTCCCTTCTGACTGTGCTTTTTATTTATGGCTGTGACCTCAAGAGGGAGAGCAATTTTCCGCATATGTACTTGGAACTTAAATGTTCCTAGCATGGGGGAACCCCCCAGCCGGGTTTTGCGAGAATAACTCCTACGTCAAGGCTAGGAATGTCTTCTTGTTGCTCGATATATTTGTATTCACTGAGGAACTCCCACAAAATCTAGTAATGAGGGTCTATTAACACCATTCTTCCTTGTGAGACTCAAATTCCGGGAGGAAGGCCACATTTTAAATCTAAAATTCACACCACGTTTTGAGAAACAGACCAGTGGCTTTTTGAACCTGCCTTCTTTCTTTGGTTTCCAACCCCAATTTTTTTTTTTTTAACAAGTGATTTTACTCAATTTCTCTAACGTTAAGAAAGCATTTTATACCACGGACAAGTATAAAAACTAGATTCTCTACTTACTCGTTCAGATAGAGGCAATAATTGGAGCGAGAATCTCTAAGAATCATATCATATATCTTTATGCAGAAATAGCAGGAACTTTCTGGGGGAAAACGGTTAAGTCAGCTGCTTTCATTCTCTTTAAATCTCCCCATCCTGAGGCTATTAGACAACACAGCCGCTCACGGATTCTGTGACATTTTTCCTAGAAATACTTTCCTTATATGGTCATCAAAGGAGTTGCTGGTTTCTGTTTAGTAATGGTATTTGGGAGGCCTAAAGAACCTAATACCCCTAATTGAATACTAGCCAATGTTTTAAGAGCAAGGGAAGACAGTTTATCACATAACCAACTGCTCCCTCTGACACGTTTTGGTTCTTAACCGGACACCAAGTGGCAGATGTTTTGCTTTAACATTAGACTAATAAAACCATTTCCCCAAATTCTTGGTCTAGATTTAAATCATTGACTTAGATGTGAAAAGGCTAGAGTGCATAGCAAATCCAGTCATATTCCCGTACAGGCTTTCATTTAACTTCAGTGCATCTTCCTAGGGGCTGAGCCCTTTAGGAGAACAATGACCACAGAAAACAAAAAGATAACACCTGGTTACAATCTCTAAAGCTGAACAAAAACTCCCCAAAATTAAATTTAGAATTAAAAGCAGATAAATCGTAGACTATTTTAACATGTTTGCTTTGTAAAGGATTCACTCAAATAATCCTTTCAAATGTTTTCTCATGTAGTGACTTTGTCCAATTTTAAATATTCCTAAGCCTCTAATTTTCAGAAACTCCTAAATAGTAAAACAAAAGGGTCTAGAATAAGCCTGTGGTAGACTAATTCGGTGATACAGAAATTATCTTGAGCTGAAGGTGTCTGAGCTCCTGAAATCCCTTACTGCCTAAAAGGAGAACCTCCCAAAAGAACTCAGTTGTCATAAACCACCTCCTCCTGGGAGCAACTCTTAATCTATTCTGGGAAATGAGCAGTCAACGCCCAAACATGGGTCACCAAACTATCACATCTTCTATCCTCTGAAGAGCTTAGTTAAAAAAAAAAAAAAAAAAAAAAAAAGTCATCTGCTTTTTCATAGTGACCTTCCTCCCACAACCTTCTAAAAAGTCATGTGCTCTCCTAGAAGTGCCCTCTGCTCCTCCCATCTCTTATTAAGATCGAATATAAGCCCTAAATTCTAACAGCCTCCCTGAGTCACATTTCGTCAAGAACTCTCATGCCTAAGTACATAATTAAATCTGGGTTTCTTCCTCTTGCTAATCTGTCTTAGGTCAGTTTAATTTGCAGTCCCCCATTACAGAACCTGAAAAAATATATCTCTGGAAATCAAGGCACTCTGTCATTTATTCATTCTTTCATTTCATTCTTTCATTTCATCTATTCTTTCAGTGAACATCGGCCAGGAGCCAGGCATTGGGCTAGGTGTTGGGACCTGACGATAAACATGAGAGGCCCCTTCACTGGCTGCGTGAAGCCTGCAGTCCATGGGGGGGAAGAGTGGCATTTAGTTTGTAACTTAAAATTACACTGAGTAATATCAGAGTGTGGGAGTTTTAACCCTTGTTCACATAGTTGTTGCCAACTAGACTAAGTTCTAGGAGTAGAACTCTGAGTTCTAAGAGTTAAGTTCTATGAGAATAAGGACAGTCTGTTTTACTTGGAGCTTATCCCTAGGGGCTATCTGGTATCTGGCACCATAGTAAATGCTTAATAAGAATTTGTTGAATGAATTCCACTGCCTTGAATCCTGGACTCCAAAATAAGCAATTCTGGGTGGCCTATGTTGGCAATCTCAGTATTTGTTGAGAACCAATGGAATGAACAATACTGTCTTGGACATCAGATTCTTTCCTTCTCAGAGAGAAAACACCTTTGAGTGACATAAACTCCTTGCCCCAAACGTGTGGGATAGTCTCCATTTTCCCTTTTCAATCTACTCTCCACCCTTTCCAATCCAGAGTCTCAAAAACCTTTGGCAGGTTTCACCAATGAGAGGCTAAGCAGGTGATAGGGGCACAGGAGGAAAAAGAGATCAGGCTGTGAATTCCCATGCTCCCTCCAGCCCACCCCTTTCCTGTACTCATAGCTGCAAATCTGCTCCACCTCAGTTCCAGGAACCTCCCCCTCTTCCTGGCCCTTCGGGGTTGGATGTGCCAATGGGAACTTGTGGCCGTCAACCCCAGAAGGCTTCCCCACCTCCTGGAAATTCTCAATCTGGCCCAAGCTTCCATACACAGAGCCTTCTTTAAACTCTCCTCAATGACCCCCTGGAGAGATCACCTATTTCCTCCCAGAACCCTGATTCAGAAAGAAGTGGGCTACAGCTGTGCTCCTTTCCTTGGGCTGCCATAACAGAGTACCACAAACTGGAGCTTATAATAAAATAAGAAAGCTTATAATAAAATAAGAAATTTATTGTCTCCCGGTACTAGAGCCTAGCAATATAATATCTAAGGTATTGGCAGGTCCCTTCTCCCTCCAAAGCCACCGGGAGAGCGTCCTTCCCTGCCTCTTCCAGCTGCTGGAGGCCCCGGGCATCCCTTGGTCTGTAGCAACGTCACTCCAGTCTGTCCCCCCCTTCACATGGCCCCTTCCTTCCTCCTCTGTGTGCCTCCGTCAACACAGGGCTTTCTCCCTTCGGTCTGTGTCCAACTTTCCCTCTTCTCAAGGTCACCAGTCATAATGTATGAAGGGCTGCCTGCTCTGGTCTGAACTCACCTTCACTCAATCACTTCAGCGAGGATCCCATTCCCACATAAGATCACACACACAGGTACCAGGAGCTGGGACTTCAACATATCTTTCTGGGGGACACAATTCAACCCATCACAATAGTTAGTACCTTTTGAGACCGTCTATCTGCAGAATTATGGAAGGGCAGGGAGAAATCTTTATGAATTTGCACCCACGGGATCTGGTCCAAGGTCAACGACACAGAAGCTGCTCAGACCCACACAATGAACCAATAAATCATTAAGTGGATGGTACATAGGTTAGTTTTAAAAAAAAAGTTTGTGGCTTTGTTATAGTTAAAAATATATCAGTAGAGGGGTGCCTGGTTGGCTCAGTCATTAAGCATCTGCCTTCAGCTCAGGTCATGAGCCCACGGTCCTGGGATTGAGCCTTGAATCCAGCTCCCTGCTCAGCGGGAAGCCCACTTCTCCCTTTCCCATTCCCCCTGCTTGTGTTCCCTCTCTCACTGTGTCTCTTCCTGTCAAATAAATAAATAAGAAATCTAAAAAAAAAACAAAAAACAAAAAACCAAGAAAACAAATCAGTAGGGACTAAAAAGACAGAAGCTGCCTAACCACTTCTCTGTTACGGAATTTGTATGTAGGGATGCTGAACGTACAGTTTGCCTGCACGTCTAGTTTCGGGCATATCTAATTCCAATATCTCCATGGAGATTCGTCTAGAGAATCATCCTCTTTAAACTAACACCATCTGGGGCGCCTGGGTGGCTCAGTGGGTTAAGCCGCTGCCTTCGGCTCAGGCCATGATCTCGGGGTCCTGGGATCAAGTCCCGCATCGGGCTCTCTGCTCAGGAGAGAGCCTGCTTCCCTCTCTCTCTCTCTCTGCCTGCCTCTCTACTTGTGATCTCTCTCTGTCAAATAAATAAAAAATAAAAAAAAATAAAATAAATAAATTAAAATAAACTAACACCATCAGAGAACATCTACTGAACTTACTGCTTTAGACTACACTTTAGACTACACTCAGCTACATGCCCGGGGTTGCAGATAGGAATGAAATACAGTTCCCTGGAGCACCTGGGTGGCTCAGTCGTTAAGTGTCTGCCTTTGACTCAGGTCAGGATCCCAGGGTCCTGGGATGGAGCCCTGCATCAGGCTCTCTGCTCAGCGGAGAGCCTGCTTCTCCCTCTCTCCCTCCCCCTGCTTGTGTTCCCTCTCTCTCTATCTCTCTCTCTCTGCCAAATAAATAAATAAAATATTTAGAAGAAGAAAAAAAAAAAAAAAGAAAGAAATACAGTTCCTGCCTTCAACGAACTCACCTTCCAGTAGGGCCAACACCTTTAGACAAAGCTGAGAGCCCTATGCCTGCTGCTCCCATCTCTGTTTTATTAAAGTGTCCAAAGCATAATTTTACTTCTTTCTGGTGACTTAAGACCAATACTCTAAATGTCAACGGCTATCAACTGTCAGTGAGACACATGTAAATTCCTTACATCAACCACCGCTACTTGGCATGTTCTCTGGGCCCTTGCATTTGGTCTGGGTCCTCTGCCCCCCCCCACCCTGCCAGTGTTAAGCTGTCCCCTTGCTGATACTGGAAGGTTTGGCTCTATTTTTCTCTCCTGACCCAGCTTCTCCTTGCACCCAGCTCTCTTCTAACTCACTAAACCTCATTCCTTATCTGCTCTGCAGCTGGGTTAGGAACAGGTCTACAGTGGAGTCAAGCAGGCTTTGAGCAAGGGCCCGGAGGCCCTTCAGTAACTGAAGCCCAAGAGGGTGGTACAGGGACAATGAGGCATCTCTGTTGGGCTCCTCAAAAGGCTTTTGCCCTTACTTCAACTTCTCCTCACGGATCTAGTTCCACCCTACCCAGCCCCCTACACCAGGGTACTCTTCTATGTGGACCAGTAAGTAATCACATCGAATCTTGTCCAACTATGTGTTGAATTATCATCTGACTGCTGCAGGAGAAGTTCAGCTCCTTGGAGCTATAGATGGAATGGCGGGACATCACGGTGGACCTCCGGCATCTCTATACCAGAGGCTACACGCGGTTAATAAACAGATCCATCTTCCAATATTTAACACTCCTTGCTACTCCTGGAATGGTACACTTTGTCTCCTATCATCTTATTGTTGGTCTAGAAGGCAGAACCTTATGCCATAAGGTCACCTGCACATTGCAAATGAACAGATTTCAGGTAAGGAAGGGATATGAATGCAGTAAGGAGGAAAAGAACTTTCCTCTACTTAAATCTCAGTCTTTTTTTTTTTTTTTAAAGATTTTATTTGTTTATTTGACAGAGAGACACAGGGAGAGAGGGAACACAAGCAGGAGGACTGGCAGAGGGAGAAGCAGGTTTCCCACCGAGCAGGGAGCCCAACACGGGTCTCGATCCCAGGACCCTGGGATCATGACCTGAGCCAAAGGCAGACCCTTAACTGACTGAGCCACCCAGGTGCCCCCAAAGCTCAGTCTTTACAAACACATTCTTTACTTACCTCTTATTTCTCAACTCCGGACTGGGATTTACTCTAATTCTAGGGAACCTTATGAACACCTGCATTCTCTTTTAATCCAAAGCAGTCAATGTAAGCTACTCAAAGGTTTGCTAAAAATGAAATTTTATCCTTCCTTCTGACCAAAACTACTAGAAAAACTATCAGCAGTAATAAGCTTTATACACACTCATAAAATACTGATAATGTTTAAGGCTATTTTTGTTTCACAGAAAAGTTATTACTTCTCTCCTCTATAAAACTGGATGCTACAGAGTTAGCAGTATAGAGAAAATTCACTAAAATTAGACTTTAATTCCAAATTGGTTTTTAGACTGGGGGAAAACCCAACAATGTAAGTACAGATCCATAAGAAGCAAGTCAGGAGTGATTTCAGAACGGCGCTTATTATTATTTTATGTGAAATGTGTAATTTACTTGAACAACCCACATAGTAAAGTCAATAAGATTCACTCAGTGCTGAGAATTAGCCGAGATGCTAATTCCTTGTCTGACACCAGGTGGCAGACATTTGGCTTCAACATTAAAAATGAGCTAAGGTATTCCTCTAAAATCCTCTGATTTGGAGACCGGAGACCTTCGGGGATCCTGTTATTTGATATGATTAAGAATTAAGAATTCCCAACTTTTAAAAAACAGAAATGTGGCTGCATATTAAAGAGCGGGTACTGAAAGCACGCTGAGTTGTGACCCCACAGCATCTGACCGCACATATTGGTTCAGAACCTATCAGGGGAGGTCATTCTGTTGGGCAGTAGGGCACAGACAGACACAGTCCTGGCAATCAGCAGCTTCCAGTCTAGGGGTACAGGTGGAATTAAAGAACCGAGACAGTTATCAGTGCTACAAAGGGGAAGCACTGTCCATGTTCTTTGCATACCTCACAGAAGAAACGGGGGGCCAGAACGCCAGAGATAGGGCAATACCCCATAATCTCACAATGCAAAGCACTTCCTATATGCAGAAGGGCAGTGACTCGCAACACACACACCGAAGGCACCTTTTAATGAACTTCTCGTGAGTACAGACTGAGAAAAGACCCACGTGATAACGAAGCGAGGGCACCCCTTGGGGGATTCGTGTATTACTCAACCCAAGAGAATCCACGTATATTTGAAAAAGAGTCATGTAAAATGCTAGTACCCATTCGGATACACAGCGTCTGAAATATCTTCTTCCTAGAGGTCTGAGGCCTGCTGATGAGGAATTTCTACAGTATGTGAGAGACATAAAGATGACCTCCAAGGACACACCAGAGATGCTGTCCCTGACCTCAAGGAACTTAGGTTCTAGTGGAGATTTAACAAATCTCCAAATGAGTGTACAAAGAGTTCTTATTTTTTTTTTTTTTAGACTTTATTTATTTGAGAGAGCAAGCGACAGATAGAGAGAGGGAACGCATGAGCCAGGGGAGGGGCAGAGAAGCAGACTCCCCGCTCAGCAGGGAGCCCAACATGGGACTTGATCCCAAGACTCTGGAATCACGACCTGAGCCAAAGGCAGACACTTAACCAATAGAGCTTCACAGAGAGTAGAGTGTCAGACACAAACGGCATGTTCTGGGGAGCAAGAGGGTGTGATGTGGTGGTGAGGCAGGGAATAAGGGGCTTCCTGGCAGACGCAGTGGTCAGATGGTCAGGCTGCTCTCCTGAGAACGTGAGAGATGTCCTCGTTTGTGCCTGTAAAAAGCGCTGATATGTAAGAAGGTGCAAGAGACGGGACCCCGGGATAGCCCATGGCTGCAATGGTTTCTCCATCTCAAGGAGGCGGCCCACAAAAACACCTTGTCAACTGCCAAAGATGCCGGCCCAGATCCTAGCCTGCAAGGAGCCCATCGTTCTACCCCAATCAGCGAGCACTCAGGCTAGGCTAAGTCACGCATTACTTCAGCCATGCACGCTAAGGACTTTCTGCTCCTACTCGACACATCCGCTGTCTCCGTGCCTGGGTCACAGCTCGTTTCTTCCTTGGCAGCAGTCCCTTTTCAAGCTAAGGGTGAGTCTGTCTACCTGTGAGGTCAGTAATAGGCGGTCTGGAGCAGAAGCTTTAATACACACCACTGTGGAAAATACCATCTTGTCAATGGCAAGATTCTACTCCAAAAGAAGACATGGAAAAAACAATCATTTTTACTTGAATAGAAATTAAAAAAAAAAAAAAGCTACCCATATCACTGAATATAGGGAAAAAAGCATGGAAAATTACTTGATGAATGTCAATTCAACTGTCAATCACAAGAAAGGGCTTTTTGGTGAGGCAGCCGGATCCAAAAGCTTTCCCTGATCACTATCTTCACCCTCAGCTCTACAATTCCTTGATGGTATGAGTCATCCTAAAAATTATAAAGATTATACAAATACAAATAAACAACAAAAGCTCACTTTATTAAGATTCCATTTCATTTAGTAACTAATTCACAAACACATTATAAGAAAAATGTTCTAATTCAGGACAATAATGGGAAACAAAGAACACTGCTCGTTAACGTCAATGAGCTCCAGGTTAATAAGAGTACTTGGAGCTCATCTTTTTTTTTTTTTTTAAGATTTTATTTATTTGACAGAGAGATCACAAGTAGGCAGAAGCAGGCAGAGAGAGGAAGGGAAGCAGGCTCCCTGCTGAGCAGAGAGCCCGATGCAGGGCTCGATCCATGACCTGAGCTGAAGGCAGAGCATTTAACCCACTTGGGTCACCCAAGGTGAGCCACCCAGGTGCCCCTGGAGCTCATCTTTAAAGAAAACCAAGAGACACATAGGAAAACCAAGGCTGGAAAGGGCCAGCCGACTCCCAACCTTGCTCCATGACCTTGGAAAGTCTTTTCTACTGAGACTGTTTTCTCTTCTGCACAGGGAGTAAGGTGACTGGATGTGCTCTGGGGTTTTCTAGCACTCTGTGATTTCATATTCTGGAAGGAAAGGCTGGATACTTTATTCTACTTAACAATATTTCCCCCAAAAGCTGCAGATTAGAATCTATATAATTAGAGATCCCTAGAAATCAGTATTAATATTTTTGTAGAGTGTCTAACAAATTAGCAGTTAAGATTTGGTGCCCAACATACAATAATCTCTGACAGGTCGTAGGAAGAATTCTTAGATGGTCCTGAGGGTCCTGCCTCCTGATATATATGCTCTGAACAGTTCCTCCTCTGAGTAGGGGCAAGACTTAGGACATGATGGGCTATCACTCAGGCAATTACATCACATTATAAGGTGAAGTGACTTTGCAGATTAATGAAGGCCCTTAACCAGTTAACTTTGGGTTCATTAAAAGGAAGTTTCTTGTGGATGGGCCTTACCTAATCAGGTGAGCCCATAAAGGAGATAAGCAGCTGCAGAAGCTGGCCTTGGAGAAGTACGCTCGCTGTAACATGTAAAAAGAGGAGACACAAGGTAAGGACCCAAGGATAGTCTCTAGAGCTGAAAATGGTCCTGGTCAAAAGCAAGCAAGAAAATGAGGATACCGGTCACACAACCACAAGGAAATGAACTCTGCCTGTAACCAGTGAGCTTCGGGGAGAACCCTGAGCCTCAGATGAGACGGCAGCCCTGGCTGACACCTTGCCTTTGGCCAGTGAGGCTCTTAGCAGAGGACCAGGCTAACCCACACTCAGAATCCAGATCTACAGTAACTATGGGTACTGTTTTAAACCACTACCTTTGTGGCCATTTGTTACTCAGCCAAAGAAGACTAATATAGGGCACTGAGATTTTCTGGAACAAAAGAAGGGCCTGTTTCCCCCTTTCTGGACTAGCTACACCTTTTTCTGCCTTTTCCACTCCACAATATCCTGGCAAGCACTCTGCCTCCTGGTGATTTTTTTTTTCTTCTGCATTCATTAGGGATTCATTTACTCTTCTACAGTCCAGGCCTAAGAGAGCAGTGGTCATTTCATTAAGGGCATGAGATCAACGGCAGAATGTCCACCTATGATTCATGAAGGGAGACAGCAGAGCCAATACATGTCCAATAAAGGCATGACCGTTTAGCTCAAAGACATGTGATACTAGAGAGTGGAAAGTTTGGGAGAGTATCAAAGACAGTAGAAATTATGACCCTGAAGTCAGATCCCTTAACCATTTTGTGCAACCAATGTTCATGGTCTCATAGCTTAAAAGCTGCATGGGGGCACCAAATAACACTTAAAATTGTGTAGCTTTGGGGACAAGAACCAAAAAAGGCAGTAAGAGGTATCTGAAACTGGCCATTTCTCAAACTAGGGCTTGTTCTCAAGTCTGTTTGCTCCTAATCTCTTTTCCTGACAAGGAGCGTTCTCGGGCCAGGTCCCCAAAGTGGGATGAGGGAATTCCCAGAGGGAACTTAGGGATATCACTTAGGGATGCCAGATGACAGTGGAGATTTCTGGTCTCATGTGAAGGCCCCACCAGATTGGAATCTTGAAGGGGAAGTGCCCAGGGAATGTTAACACATTGTTAACATTGTTAACACAATGTTAACTCAATGTTAACACATTGAGTCTTTTGCACACTGAGTCTGCAAACCAAGAATCCAACTTGGGGGACACCATCCTCTCACAGGTGAGGAACGTGAGCTTCAGCAACTTGCATATAGAGATGGGGCGAGCAGGGACAAGAGCTAGCACTAGAATCCAGAACGTAAAACCTACGGACCCAGACCAGGAAGCTGGAAATGAAATCAGTCTTTGTGCTTTCCACACTAACAGGCTCCCCCATTAGTACAGATAATTAGGCACTGAAGATAAAATGACTTTGTAGTGACAGAAATATGTAAACACATTAGGGGGAAAAAATGACATTTCACCAAGGTCTGTGACTAGTTTGCATTTTCTGGTTAGTGCAAAATTTGACGGTACACGAAGTTATCAGTGGGCTGGCTTGTGGGGAAGGTCCCTCATTGAATATCGCCCCCCTTTCCCCAACCCACTGGCTGCAAACGATGGGTGTCCACCTGGCTGCAGGTGGGGGCTCTGTTCCCTGCAGACCAAGAGGCCACCATGATAATGAGTGTTGGCTGTCCCCTCGCCTCCAGCCATGGCCCCGGTAATTCTCGCACTGCAACATTTCCATTCTTTTTTTTTTTTTTTTAAGATTTTATTTATTTATTTGACAGACAGAGATCACAAGTAGGCAGAGAGGCAGGCAGAGAGAGAGGGAGAAGCAGGCTCCCCACAGAACAGAGACTCCCATGCGGGGCTTGATCCCAGGACCCCTGGATCATGACCTGAGCCGAAGGCAGAGGCTTTAACCCACTGAGTCACCCAGGTGCCCCAACATTTCCATTCTTGTTTGGGACTCTGCTTCTCCTGTCCAGAGTGTGCCATAAAGAAGAATCTGCCTTAAAATAACCCCTCAGCTTCACTCAATTCCCAACAAACCCCTGTTGTTGTATAATCTATGTCCCTTCGCACATATTGAAAGAGTGACCCCCAGTTCCTTGGCACGTAACTGTATTCGGAGACGTGGCCTTTACAGAGGTAACTATGGTTGTGGGAAGCCTTCAAGGTGGGCCCTGATCTAGCAGGACTGGTGTCCTTATGAGGAAGGACATGAGGTATGTATGCGCTGGGGAAGACCTAAGTGCAAGCCAAGGAAAGAGGCCCCAGAAGCAACCAATCCTGCTGGCACCTTGATC
Organism: Meles meles; assembly: GCF_922984935.1. NCBI lineage: Eukaryota > Metazoa > Chordata > Mammalia > Carnivora > Mustelidae > Meles > Meles meles. The sequence goes on along the minus strand of NC_060067.1, from coordinate 34,854,665 downwards.
TTGGATTTCCAGTGTCCAGAATCGTTAGAAAATAAATTTCTACTGTTGAAGCCACCCAGTCAATGGTCCTTTGTTCTGGCAACCCTAACAAACTAATCTTCCTACTTACATTAATAATTCTCACAAAATATAAAATCCCTTACACGATAACAAGTTAATAAATTAAATTTGGAGACTGCATTCTGACCATCCTTCTCTCCAGACAAGGCTGATGGTGCTTCTGATTTTAAGCTACCCTCCCCCCTTTTTTTTCAAGATTAGAAAATATTCATTTAGGAGTGCCTGGGTGGCTCAGTCGGTTTAAGCATCTGCCTTCAGCTCAGGTCACGATCCCAGAGTCCCGGGATTGAGTCTCTCCACAGTGGGCTCCCTGCTCAGCAGGGAGTCTGCTTCTCCCTCTGCCCCTCATCCCCCATTCGTTCTCTTTCTCTCTCACTCTATCTCAAATAAATAAAATCTTTTTAAAAAGAAAATATTCATTTTTCAATTAATTAAATCATATTTTCCCTGCAAGTATTCAAATGTGGGCATTTCTTAGGCATGCCCTAAATGTGGGCATGACTTAGGTCATGAAGTAACAAAGAATCAACAAAAATAATACATACTGGTTCACTTCTGCTCATCCCTTAAATATCCATCTTAATTTATTTTTTAATTTTTAATTTTTCTTTAATAAGCTCCATACCAAGCATGGAGCCCAATGTGGGGCTTGAACTCATGACCCTGAGATGAAGACCTGAGCCGAGACGCCTAATCAACTGAGCTACTCAGGTGCCCTTACATGAATCTTAATTTTAAACAATTAAATCTAAGTATATACAGGAGATCGATTCCATGGAGAAAAAAGTAAAACTACGCTCCCTCTTCCCCAGAATGGTCTTCAGTAAGCCATGTGAATAAAGAATGGGGCAAAATCATGTGCACAGACTTCCTTCCCACCTGGACCCCACGAGGACACTGGTTATCAGGGTTATCCTCCTCCTCTCCCTCAGCAATGAAACCACAAAGTTCCAGAAGTCCCCCCACTTATTCAAATGCAGCAGGTAGAAAAGTAGCAAACTGTTCCCCTTTTGGAACCAATGGGTGACAGATCCCCAACAAGTATGTGGGCTCTATCCTCCCTAGGGACCTGGAACCATCCCTTGCCACGCCTTTCTAGCTGGACTCACCATACAGGCTGGGGAAGAGAAGGATGGAAGCCAACAAGGGAGACACATTACCAGTATTTGGGGTTGCAAAAATAACAAGAGTGGGTGACATTTCCTGAGCACCCACCACAAGCCAGACACTGTTGTAAGTGCTTTTTGTGTATTACTCATTTAATTCTCAGACCAGGAAAACAAGGAACAGAGAAGTTAAGTGGCTTGCCTTAGGTCACACAGTTAGTAAGTGGTGGTGCTGGGGATTCAACCCCAGGCAACCTTGTGTTCCATAGCCTGTGCTCTTAGCCATTAATTACACTATTTGCTCTCTCCTAAGAACTAAAGCAAAGATGATTTAAAAACCATTCTTTCAGTTATTACCTGATTTTCAGTTATTACCACATCTTGAAAGAATAAAACACACATTTCTATAATTAAAATGTAAAACTACTGGGAACTAGCAGACATTTCACACAATCTCTTCTCTATCATTCTAGGAGGTAGGTAAACATTTCTTTTGGTAATGGACAAGGGACAAAGCTGACTTGGTACAATGTCACAGCAAGTCTACACCCTTAAATCCAGAGTCTTGTTTACTATGATTTTTTGACCCCTGAATCATGAAGTCTTTTGTGGGAGAAGAAAAAAAAGGTAATACATTCTTATTTGCAACACTGCTGGTGAGTTCACTGGTTAACTAAATGGTCCAAAGAAAGTGCTAGGTCAGCAATCATCTGGTTAAAAATGCTCGGAGATGGACTACTCCACAGGTTCACCAGTTGATTTTGACCCTAGGAGGCTAAAAAGGCAACAATGCACAACCACCAGTGCAAGAGGTGGCTGGGTAAGGTTGAAAAACTGATGGTTCATCAGTCTCCAGAAATCAGACACAGGAAGCCTTTCTCAATAATGCTAGGATGGTAGTCACGCATGAAACCCAGAGTGAGCCAACCTCCTGGGAGGCTGGCCCATCTCCAGATCATCAGCATTCGTGCTGCCTTATAAAAGTTCATGTAGGGATACCTAGGTGGCTCAGTGGGTTAAGCATCTGCCTTCAGCTCAGGTCATGATCCCGGGGTCCTGGGATTAAGTCCCACATCGGGCTCCTTGCTCAGCAGAGAGCCTGCTTCTCCCTCTGCCTCTGCCTGCTTGTGATCTCTGTCAAATAAATAAAATCTTAAGAAAAAAAAAAGTTCATGTAAACGAGCCTAGAATTGGCTATTTTTGCATGAGTTCAGAGCTGCCCTCCTTTGTTTCAGGGATTCATTTCTGAGATAATGAAGGACAAAAGCTGATTAGGTAAGATAAACATGAATTTGGGGATTTTGAAAGAGAATATTTGGTCACTGGCTACATGAATTCTTCCACCAAGGAAGCTAAGGGCTGAGACACAGGTGGGAGTCAAAGAGGCAGAGTTTCCTCCCATCGCCAGTCAAGAGCACCTTTCTCTAAAAACAGTCCAGCCCAGAAACAGTCATTTGGTTCACTGTGACTGTGTTCTAGCATCATCTAGGCCCCTGGCATCCTACAAGGTGAAAGGACAGCTAACAAGCAAGCAAAGAGGCAGAGAAAATCTGCCCAGAGAAAGCTGGGAATTCTGTGTATTGCTTATTTTATTGACTTATTTTGGGGGGCAAAGAATAGTTTTTTTGGAAAGATGATGACATAATGCAGTATTCATATTATGGGGATATATGAAATAATACAGCACACTTTACTAGATTTTTAAAAAAAAAACTATACACTTTTGGTGAGTACCATATTTAATATTCTTGCCGGGACCCTCACACAAGGAAACAGACATTCACAAGCCCACGGTTCATCATAGCTCTGATTACAATCATAAACTTTCTTGGCAGAGGTATCTGTCAAAAATTCTTTATCTCCATAATTACTCTAGAAAGCTACTGGGACATATTCATGAGCTATAGATGAATGTTCACAGAAGACTAGTTTGTTATGAGAAAAAGAAGAGACAACCTAAAGGCCCAGCCATGAGGACCAATAAAATAAAGACCACATTCCTATGTTTTATATTATTATGCAGCAGAATGAAGAGGTCTTGAGCCAGACTTCCTGTATCCTAATCCCAGCTGTAGTAATATTTGACAGACGCCCCTTCTGAGGTTAACGGCTGTAAACAAGGCTGTGACAGTGGTTCCTGAATGGCCTGTTTCCCTCTTTAAGGGTCTGGCTATAATGACCTGAAAAAACCTTTGTAACCTCTATAAAATGCAGGTAGGAATGGTAGTCTTACGGGGCTCATGTGAGGTTTTGAAGTGCTTAGAACGCTGCCTGGTATGGGGTAACGGCCCTAGAAATGTTAGCTATTAGTAGGTACTACTGTCTCCAAAACATGTCTCATGTGTGTATAAAACAATAATACATGTAGCTTATCCCATTTATATAAAATAAAACCAGCAAACCACAACCACATCTTCCCTCCTCCCCCCCATCAAGATTTTCTCCATGGGGGAGAGACAAGGTGAAGCAGGTAATGGGTATGAGAGGGAACTGTGGCTTATAAGCCCATTCTTCGAAACGGGGTGCATCCTTCCGGACCAGAGTCATCTACACTGGCTTTCTCCAAGTTCTTCCCTCCGATTCACTCCTATTGCTACATCAAACTGCACTTCCAAAATCACTCTCTTCTAGTCATTCATAACCTCTTGACAATAAATTCAAGATATATTTTTCAATTCTCATTTTATTTAACCTCTGAATGTCTGTCAACATCATTGAGAAGACTCGCCTTAAAATGGCTTCCAGGAAACCACCCCTCCCGGCTACTCTGCTACGACTCCCATACTCCTCCATGTCTTCAACCATCTCCTGCCCTCCCCCTGGGCCTTCGGCGCTGAAGGCTGATTCCTGGGCTCTTTCTCCGCTCACTCGATTCAACTTCTAGGCACCCTCATCAAAGCCCAGGGTTGCAGCCACAAGCTCTAGGAACATGCCCCTCACACTTGGATGGCACTCCAGGTCATTCCTCTGAGTTCCCAGCATCAGCTGCCTGCCCGGCAATGCCGCTGGGATACTCTGAACTCACTGTTGAAGGTCTGGCTTCCTGCTCCTTCCTTTCTCCCATCTCTACTGCTGCCTTCTTCTGGCTAACCCAATCTCTCACCTACAATTGCTTCCTAACCGGCTTCCGGCTTTTACTCATCTTCCCCTCAGAGGTTTTTAGCTCAGGGTCCACGGACTCCCAAGGAGTCTTGTGGATAGAATTTAGGAGGCCCATGAACTTGGGTGGGGGGAAACAGTACACCCTTATTTTCATTAATCTCAAAGTGAAATTTACCATTTCACTCTATCATGAATGTTAGCAACAAACATACTACTATTAGGAGAGTACTAATACTCCACAAATACTACCGGGTCATTGCTGCCAAGAGAAATCAGGTATTTTCATGTCACATGACGGTCGTCAGATGTATTGCTTACTTCAGTCCCTCCTTTGAAATTACAGGAGCTATCAGACTCCCCATTAAATTTTATTATTTGATATATTGATAAAGAAGCACACATACCACTATAATCACATACATGAGTTTAATATTTTGGTACCTATATCTCAATATAATTGGCCTCCTTTGTTATGCTATGTGCTTTATTTTACAGATTCAAAAACAGTATTCTTAGAAGGTGTCCCCTAGGCTTCAGCAGACAGCTGGAGAGGTCAATGCCACATTAAAGGTCAAGAATTCCTGCTAGCTGGGGGTGGCCGAGTGGCTTAGTCAGTTAAGGGTCTGCCTTGGGCTCAGGTCATGATCCCAGCATCCTGGGATGGAGTCCCGCATCCTCCGGCTCTCTGCTGAGCGGGGAGTCTGCTTCTTTCTCTCACTCTCCCTCTGTGCTCACTCTCTCTCAAATAAATAAATAAATAAAATTAAAAAAGAATAATTTCTGCTACCTGATTCTTCACACCACTGTCACACTTATTTTCTCAAAGCACAACGCTGACGTCACCCTCACATGGCTGCTCACCGTTTTGCTAATTAAGACCAAAGTACTTAATCATCTGGTTCTTGCCTGCCTCTCCAGCTTCAGCTGGCACCCTCAACCCCTTGTCCCCTAGGTAGTACCTACACCAACCATCTCTCAGCAATCTAAACTTCCCTCCCCCCCCCCCCCACTGGTACCCCCGGGACTTTGTTCGTGTTCAGCTCGGCCCACTCATCCCTATCTCCACGTGTTGACACAGCGAACCCTTTTCTAATCTTCACACCTTCTTGTAAACATCTCCTCAGGGAGGCCCTTCCGGAACCCCAAGGCCATCCCTTATCTTGGCTCTTCACTCACTACTTCTAGAACTTTGTCCCCACACCACTGAGAATCAACTTTCCTCTGTGGATCTACCAGCTCCATGAGGCAGGAACCTTAAGTGCTTTGGATCTGTTCTACTGCTGACTTATGCTAGGAAATCAGCTAACATAGGTCCAATTAATGAGTCGAAGAAAAAAACAATCTAAATGCCCAACCGTGGAACTTAAATAAATAACGGTAATATACACCTACGTTACGGACAACCATTAAAAACCACGTAATAAAAGTATATCTGTTGATACAAAAATGTATCAGTATCTCATATTTAAAGTAATACTAAGTGAAAAGGGCAAGTTAACCGCGTACATGTTCAGCAATTCCATTTTTAGTAAGAAAAAAAACCAGACATATAAACCCATGAAGAGAGACAGTGCCACAGAACAAGGTCTGAAAGGATACTCATAAAATATGTAACAGTTCTCACCTCTGGGCATCAGAGTGGGAGAGAATTTAGAATTGTGTATCTGCCTACGCTGCCTCACCTTGACTTCAATGAATATGCCTCGATTTATGCAATTAATAAATTAATAACATTGCAAACTACCTACTTAAGTTAATTATTTTCAGAACTAATTAAACAACCCCTAGGAGGGAAGCTATGTTTAACTGAGTTAACTCAGGTCCATGCCAGCAGGATTAATCCTAGAAGAGAAAGCAGAACTTTTCAGAGGCTGCAAAAAAAAATGTAGAACCAAGTATAGACACCTAAGGTAAGCACAATGTCAACTGTGAGGTAATGATGACCAGGACAGGTCTTCTCAGGTGAGTACTGATTTCACTGCCTCATAAAATCCCCTTCAGTTACACTGAAGTTCATGTTCAATACATTGACTAATCCACAAACCACAATACAGGAAAAGGTAAAAAACCATCGGAAGTGTAGTCACTATTAAAGACAGATTTCTCACCAACTAGGCTGAAATTAAAATAATATGTTTTCCTTCGGTTGCAGTTTAACCACATTACATCTCAAAGTATTAAAACGATAAAAAGATAATACTCTGAAATTAATTAATTTGAGTTAGGGTGAAGTTGGGGAACAAGATGAACATCAGTAATTTCTGGGAAGTTGAGCAGAGCAGCATTTCTCCGTAGAAGTCGAGCTGTGTGAGGAGGGCACGGCTGGTAAGAATTCCAAGTCTTTGGGGGCGCCTGGGTGGCTCAGTGGGTTAAAGCCTCTGCCTTTGGCTCAGGTCATGATCCCAGGGTCCTAGGATCGAGCCCCGCATGGGGTTCTCTGCTCAGCAGGGAGCCTGCTTCCTCCTCTCTCTCTCTCTGCCTGCCTCTCTGCCTACTTGAAATCTCTGCCTGTCAAATAAATAAATAAAATCTTTAAAAAAAAAAAAGAATTCCAAGTCTTCGGACCCAGTTTATATTTCATTAGAGTGAAAAGTTCCTTTGCCCCGCACTTAAGCATTTGCCTGGGATGAACTAATTTGCTGATTCATGTTCTCTTGAGTATAGACTTTTCTACTTGAATAACTTAATAGGTTGTCCCGGGGTAGAAATTAGTGACACATGAAGGAGAAAACAGAAGTTTTGTAACAGATTCTAGTTCTCTTCGAAAATCCTCAAAGGTCCACGGATCGCAATTTCCAAATTTCACCACTTGGGCACAGGAAACCAACAACTTTAATTGGAGGACTCTTTCCAAGACTCCATCAATTCAAAACTGCTCATTTCCTCTTTTTATGACACCCACCCCCCCACTTCCCACCAGACTAACAAAATAAGTGAGTAAGAAAATAAAGTCCCGGGGCGCCTGGGTGGCTCAGCGGGTTAAAGCCTCTGCCTTCGGCTCAGGTCATGATCCCAGGGTCCTGGGATCGAGCCCCGCATCGGGCTCTCTGCTTGGCTGGGAGCCTGCTTCCTCCTCTCTCTCTCTCTGCCTGCCTCTCTGCCTACTTGTAATCTCTATCTGTCAAAAAAATAAATCTTAAAAAAAAAAGAAAATAAAGTCCCAAAGAAATCCAGAAGGGATTTATTGCAAGTTGTTTACCTAAACATGGAGGGGTTGAAAAGGGCAAATAATGAAAAATTAAAAGACAAATTTAGGAGACACAGATTCTCCTCAAGGTTGCTAACCTCCAGCACTTGGCAGGAGCAGAGCAGAAATGGGAGAAATTGACTTTGTGAAAGGCTATTAAAGAAAGTGCTGTTCTCATCAGAAAGTCCCTCCCTTTTTAACCATAATCGATAATTTAAAGCAGTGCCAAAAATCACTTCAGTCAAAATGACCAAGAAAACTTTTTTATTTTTTGCACAGGATAGGAAGAAAATTAAATCCATGTCTGTTAAGAAATTGTCACTCTTAAGAGATGAGGTGAAAATTAACAGCTTTTCCACAGCTTGCCAACATACTCACTTGGGAAGAAAAAGCTCAATGTTAAACAACATGATACCAAGCATACGTAACAAAAGAATAATACATTTATCCTTTTTATCACTCAGATATTTGATTTGCTGTCAAAGTTTAAAGGACTGATTTAGAAACTGACAGGCACAAAATATCTTCAGAACTTGACAATATAATTGTAAAAAGTTGTTTTTTTCCTCAGCTCAGCAAACTCCTTAATCTCAACTTACAAAACAATCAGCAGGAAGCTTTGACGGTTTGATTATAAATTATACTGAACCAGTTCTCTATTTTCGTGTCCCTTGTTCTCTTTAAGTAATGATTTGTCCCCTAAGGGATAAGAAGGTCTATTTAATATTTCATAAGACTTTTTTTTTTTAAGATTTGACATTTCAATCCAATGACTAATTCTTTGAAATGTCTTTAAAATTAGATAGTCATCTTTTCTCAAAATGAAGGACTGAACAGAGTCTCCGTGTGTATAATTTATGACTAGGGTGTGAAAATTCCCATGAGGTTTCTGGGTGGTGATCACAAAACAAAAAGAGAAGAAGAACCACCATGTTTGTGACTGCCCTGTTTCTGGAACTCTTGATAAAGAATGATTCTGTGAGCCATCAACCATGTCCCCAAGAACCTAGTGTATTCATCCTAAACCTGTGCTGAACGACCAACTCTTTAAGATGTAATGGAAGGGAATTAGAAGGGAACCAGAGTAGACACATCCAAGGTCCCTTCATGTTCCAAGATCCTGTGGTCTTCTGCTAAAGTGAAATGAGATTTTACATTCGGACATTAGCATCCATCAGACAAAATCAGTCTCTCCAAACCTGAGTTTCCAAGGCTGAAGAGCATGAAAATTCCACCCAGGAATATTTTATGAGCTAAATGAGATGAAGAATGTGAACAATTGTTCAGGCAGTGGGCAAGAAACAAACAGTCACCATGACTAAGGGACTGTGCCCCAAAGATGACTCAAAGCCAGCTCTGACACAAGAATTTCAAAGCCATATTATACCAGTCACACAATCCCAAGAGCTACACAATCAGACCAGCCCCAAGATACGTTATTTCCATTGCCCTTGCACCGAAAGCCCTAATTTCGAAACACACTGTACTCGCATGCACGTGATTCAAGTTTAATTCTTATCAACAATCCACCCTTGTGTTGTAAAATGTCAGGGGCTAGGAGAGGGTACATATGCAATTAATATTCCTGTAATGAATGCTAAATAAATGAAGGAGCTTTCTCCTGCTGGCCAAAGTCCTTTTCTGGACTTTGGTGGGTGAGAAGCGAGTGGATTTTTCAGTGGAGTAGAGAAAATAGAGAGGGCTGAAAAATGCAGCCTACTCTTCTACCTCGTTTATTAATGTGTAATATTGAGAGTCAGGTGATCATTATTACTTGCTTGGACTCTCAAAGCAGGCAGCTATCCCATGATGCCTTGCCTCTCCTAGTACATTTCAAGGGCCTGAGGCCAAAGGAGAGCCAAGTCCAGCTCAGACAGGATGCTTTTCCCCTCGACCATTCACTGATGCACGCCAGACTGGACATAAAGAATGTTTTTCAGAGATGAACACTTCTCTGCAGATAGGGTTCACTTCCTGGAAACAAAACCAAAAATCTCTGCATCTGAATGCCACGCTTCCAAAAATTACTGCCTTTCTTTCATCGCTTAGCTTTTACGTAAATAATGTGCATATGAGCTTAGAGGAAATCAATAAAACACAAGAGTTTTTTAATTTCCCTTGACTAGACTAGAAAGTACATTTTTTTTCCCCAAAGCCATCCTAAATGTGTTGGTTTTTCAAAATAGCTATACATTTACTTGGTTTCTTAATTTGCTTGTTTGCTTATTTTTTCTCTAATTACTGTCATAAACAATTTATAGTGACTTACGGAAGCACAAGCATCACACCAACTGTCAGAAAACCTCCTACTGTGTTTTGGTCTCTGTTCAGCCGAGTGTTAGAGCGATCACTGTGTCCTAAGAGCTGCCTCCGAAGGGAAATGTGTTTGCTCCAGGGGGTGGTGTCACAGGACGCCACATTCACTGATTAAACATCAGGCCACCAGACTCTCAAATCCAATGGCAACAGAGATAACAATCACTGGGTATTCATGAAGATCAAACCCTGGCCTCAAAGGGATCTTCAGTGGACTGTCTGTTCAAGTGGGAAAGAAAAGAGGAAATGAAAGAACACATACAAAATGCTAAAACCATGTCATCAAAGAAGAGGTCCAAAGACAGACTTGAGATCCTTATTTAGTGCTCTGGAAACAGATTCCTTCCCATTTGTTGTTTTGTCCTCACCCATTAGACTTTCATTCACCTTTTCAGTAAAAGAAAGAGAGAGAAAGGAGGGGAAGAAGTGGGGAGAGGAGGAGAGGGGAGGAGAAGGAAAGGATAGGGATAGGGACAGGGAAAGAAGGAAGGGAGGGAGGGAGGGAAGGGAAAGGAGGAAAGGAGATGGAAGGAGGGAGGAAAGGAGGAAAGGAGATGGAAGGAGGGAGGAAAGAAGGAAAAAGAGAAAGAAAGAATGACCACACAAAAGAACATGGACTCTGAAATGAGACAGACCTTGGGTGTGAATCCTGATCTTTTGGGTTGCTAAGCTATGTAACTTGAGTCTTTTTTTTTTTTTTTTAAAGATTTTATTTATTTATTTGATAGCGAGAGAGAGCGATCACAGGTAGGCAGAGAGGCAGGCAGAGAGAGAGAGAGAGAGGGAAGCAGGCTCCCTGCTGAGCAGAGAGCCCGATGTGGGACTCGATCCCAGGACCCTGAGATCATGACCTGAGCCGAAGGCAGCGGCTTAACCCACTGAGCCACCCAGGCGCCCCTGTAACTTGAGTCTTAACAACTTGCTAAACCTCAGCAAACTTATCTCTTTAAAAAAAGAAAAGAAGAAAATGATAGCATCTACTCTGCAGGACGGTGGTAAAGACTAACTCCCTCTTGCTTGCAGAGAGCCTAACACGCAGTAGAGATTCAGAAAGGGTGACAATCCTTTGTTCAGTCCCATAAAGCAAGTATTGTCAATGGCAGTTTACAAAGGGAAAGAGTGAATTTCCGAAAGGGTCATCAATGACTCTCAACCTTGGCTGCACAAAGGAACCATATGAAGGGCTTTAAAAAACACTGATACCAAAGCTTTAAATAAATACTACTTCTTTCTTTTTTTTTTTTTAAGACTTTATTTATTTATTTGACAGACAGAGATCCCAAATAGGCAGGGAGGCAGGCAGAGAGAGAGGGGGAAGCAGGCTCCCCGCGGAGCAGAGAGCCCAATGCGGGGCTCGATCCCAGGACCCTGGGATCATGACCTGAGCCGAAGGCAGTGGCTTAACCCACTGAGCCACCCAGGCACCCCTAAATACTTATTCTTATCACAGAACAGTCAGATCAGTGTCCATGGGGGGAATACCTCAATGTAGGTCATTTTTTAAAGCACTCTAGGAGATTGTAATGTACAGCCTGAGGCTTGAACCCTTAGCCAAGGACAATGCTGCCTTTTTTCTTATGAGCCATCATATGCTTATCTACCACAGTTCTTTGGCCCAACCTGCTACACCAGTAGTCCTAAAAGTGGGAACAGTGTAACACGGAAGCAACCCGGGCATCCGTTGACAGATGTGTGGACCAGCAAAACGAGGCATACACTCACGCACAATGGCTTATTACTCAGACTTAGAGAAGAAGGAAATTCTGACACATGCACCAACAGAGATGAACCTTGAGGACATTATGCCAAGTGAAAAGGGCCCAGTGCAAGGATATACATGCTGTGTGATTCCACTGACAGGAGGTAGTTAGAGTAGTCTAAGTCAGAAACAAAAGGGAGAATAGTGGTTAACGGGCTGGCGGGAAGGGAGATTGGGGAGTTACTGGCTAATCCCTAAGGAGTTTCAGTTTTACAACATGAAAAGAATTTTAAGAATGGGTGGTAGTAATAGTCACACAACAATTTGAATGTACTTAATATAACTGAATTGTACACCTTAAAATGGCTAAACTATCAACAAATTAAGGACAAAGCCCTAATCTCCATCAACTAATGAAACAGATAAAGAAAATGTAGTGTGTGTGTGTGTGTGTGTGTGTGTGTGTATAAAATATTCCTATATATAATATATAAAATATATATTCTTATATATATATATTAGAATATCACTCAGCCATCAAAAAGAATGAAATCTCGCCATCTGCAACAAATGGATGAAGCTCTCTAGGTATTATATATTATGCCAAGTGAAATAAGTCAGAGAAAAATTAATATCATGATTTCACTCATATGTGGAATTTAAGAAACAGATGAACACAGGGGAAGGAAGGGAAAAATAAAATAAGATAAAAACAGAAAAGGAGGCAAACCATAAGAGACTCTGTTTTGTTTTGTTTATTTATTTATTTGACAGAGAAAGACGCAGCCAGAGAGGGAACACAAGCAGGGGCAGTGGGAGAGGGAGAAGCAGGCCCCCTGTTGAGCAGGGAGCCCGGTGCAGGACTTGATCCCAGAACCCTAGGACCACGACCTAAGCCGAAGGCAGGTGCTTAACAACTGAACCACCCAGGTACCCCCATAAGAGACTCTGAACTATGATAACAAACGGAGGGTTGCCAAAGGGGAGGTGGGGGGGGTGTGTGCTAAATGGGTGATGGGCATTAAGGAGGGCACTTGTAGGGATGAGCACTGGGTCACAGGTCAGTGATGAATCACTAAATTCTACTCCTGAATCCAATACTATACAATGTGAACTAATTAAATTTTAAATTTTTTAAAAAAAGGCTAAGGTGGGTTTTTTTGTGTTATGTGTATTTTACAGTTTTTTTAAAAAAATGGGAGTAGCACAAGATGGTCCAGTGGGTTATGAAAAAAGTGTATCTTCTACTTACACTTTTATTGTTATTTTATCCATTTATTTTTTTAAATAATTAATTAATTAATTTTAGAGAGAGCACACAAGAGCATGAGAGCAAGTGCGGCAAGGGAGGAGCGAGAGGGAGAGACTCAAGCAGACTCTGCCCTGAGCACACAGCCTGAGGCGGGACTCAGTCTCACGACCCTGAGGTCACAACCTGAGCCAAAACCAAGAGTTGGGACTCTCATTCGACCCCCACGTCACCCAGGCGCCTCTTATCCATTTATTTCTACTTTTATACGCTGTATCTTTGCACAGAATATACTAGTATGTTGCAAATGTGTATGATTAATAAACAAATCTACATAAGGCCAGGATGTATACTTGAAGATCACGAAGATCAGAATGAACAGGAAGAGTTCGCACGACACTACATTTGCTAGAAAGAAATGTGGATCCTAAGGCCAACCTCAGAAGGTGGACTTGAAACGCAGGTCATCACTAAACAGAATAACGTTTACGGACTGGGACAAGGGAGGGTGAGCAGAGGAAGGAGACGCTGCGATGCAAAGGCAATGTGCCGGGAGTAACACATTTATTTGGCCAAGGAGGTGCTCGGATCTGGATCCGTAAAATCTACTTTGGTCTCAGGAAACAAACCAAGGGTTGCTGGAGGGAAGGAGGGAGGGAGGGACAGGGTGGCTAGGGGAGGGTATGTGTTATGGTGAGTGTTGTGAATTGTGTAAGACTGATGATTCACAGAAATTCGACCATTCTCTTACACCGTACACAAAGATAAACTTGAAATGGATAAAAGACCTCAACGTGAGACAGGAATCGATCAGAATCCTAGAGGAGAACATCGATATCAGCCACAGCAACTTCTTTCAAGATTTGTCTCCAAAGGCCAAGGAAACAAAAGCAAAAATGAACTTTTGGGACTTCATCAAGATCAAAAGCTTCTGCACAGCAAAGGAAACAGTCAACAAAACAAAAAGGCAACCCACGGAATGGGAGAAGATATTTGCAAATGACAGTACAGACAAAAGGTTGATATCCAGGATCTATAAAGAACTTCTCAAACTCAACACACACAAAACAGATAATCATATCAAAAAATGGGCAAAGATATGAACAGACACTTCTCCAACGAAGACATACAAATGGCTATCAGACACATGAAAAAATGTTCATCATCACTAGCCATCAGGGAGATTCAAATTAAAACCACATTGAGATATCACCTCATACCAGTTAGAATGGCCAAAATTAGCAAGACAGGAAACAACGTGTGTTGGAGAGGATGTGGAGAAAGGGGAACCCTCTTACACTGTTGGTGGGAATGCAAGTTAGTGCAGCCACTTTGGAGAACAGTGTGAAGATTCCTGAAGAAATTAAGAATAGAGCTTCCCTATGATCTTGCAATTGCACTGCTGGGTATTTATCCCAAAGATACAGATGTAGTGAAAAGAAGGGCCATCTGTACCCCAATGTTTATTGCAGCAATGGCCACGGTTGCCAAACTGTGGAAACAACCAAGATGCCCTTCAACGGATGAATGGATAAGGAAGATGCGGTCCATATACACGATGGAGTATTATGCCTCCATCAGAAAGGATGAATACCCAACTTTTGTAGCAACATGGACGGGACTGGAAGAGATTATGCTGAGCGAAATAAGTCAAGCAGAGAGAGTCAAGTATCCACTTATTTGTGGAGCATAACAAAGAACATGGAGGACATGGGGAGATGGAGAGGAGAGGGAGTTGAGGGAAACTGGAAGGGGAGATGAACCATGAGAGACTATGGACTCTGAAAAACAACCAGAGGGTTTTGAAGGGGCGGGGGGGTGGGAGGTTGAGGAACCAGGTGGTGGGTAATAGGGAGGGCACGTACTACATGGAGCACTGGGTGTGATGCCAAAACAATGAACACTGTTATGCTGAAAATAAAGAAAAAAAAAGAAAAAAAAAAGAATTAAAAAAAAAAAAAAGACTGATGATTCACAGACCTGTACCCTGAAACAAATAATACAATATATGTTAATTTAAAAAAAAAGAAAAGAAAAAAACCTGTGAAATCCAAATTCAAAAAAAAATCTACTTTGGTGCAAGTTCCATTCTACTGGCTCTGAACTAGTCATTTAGATCAATGTTAACACCAAATCAAGGAACCATCATCAAGAATCACTAGATTTTTTTTTTTGGGAAACTAGATAAAATGAAAGTAGGGAAAGAAAGACTCATTATTGATTCCTGCCACGTGCCAGGAACAGACTTGACATACATACATATCCACACACTTTGCACATATTTTGGCACACATACTTTCCATATATTATTAGCTCATTCAATTACCTCTGAAATCTTATGAGGAAGGGGATAGGAGCCCGTTTGATAAATGATGAAACGGAGGCTTAGGGCTACTTAGCACCTTGCCCAAGGACACAGAGCACTAAAGCAGATTTGGGATTGGAAACCTAGGCATGCCTGCCTCCAAACACCACTCCTTCCCACTGTGTACTGGAATGCAATGTGTGTAAGAAATACGTCTTCTCATCACGATCCAGTAAACACACATGTATTTATCCAACTGTAAAAACTGTTTCATAAAATAATACTTAACCTAAAACTGACAGACTATGCCTCATTTGTTGCCCAACATCACGGGAACGTTCCAGCTGTACCAGGTGTCTAACCTGAGAAAAAGGGTTCTTTGCTACAAAAGCGCCAAAAAGCTAGGCGAGATTCGAAGGCTGAGCATTGCTCGTGAAGGCACTCGTACCATAAGCACTTTTTACCCAAAAGAAAGAAAAGAACTCTGCAAGCGGCTTAGCATTTCATTAGCCTACCAGTCCAAAGCTTTCAGACTTCCAGAAGGCTCTTGACAGAACTATGGCAAGCTCCTGGGGGAACGCTTCACCACCATGCAGGAAGTTCGTGGTGGGTCCAAGTGTACCCATATGGGCAAAGTAATACAGATTAAACACTGATATATTTCATCCCAAACTATATCTACCGTTTTAAAACTATGTTTCACCGTGCTACTCCAAACTGTACATGGCATCTTCTCTTCCGCCTCTGCCAAGAAAAGCAAAGACTCTGGGATTCAGCTCCTGAAGGTTTAAATCGGGTTTGTGTGCTCTGTGGAGGCAAGCGGAGGAAAAGAGAAGCAGGGAGAACCCGGAATAGTGAGGGGAGGGCGGAAGGTTTAGTCTGCTTGGGTACACAGACTTCTGGTCATTTTCGGTTGGGTTTCAGTTGTTAAATTTCTTATTTTGCTTCCTGGTATTGATAAAAGGTCCATCTGAAAACTGCCATGCATTTTGAAACTTTCACAACCCCCTACCGCCCTTAACCTATCCTATCCTTCAAACTGAGAATATAACATACAACATACTTCAGATGAAATACGGTAAATACCAAGTGACTGTTTACATTTTGAAAACATATGCAAAGAACACACACACACACACAAATACAGACGGAGTTCTAACTAGAGCAATTTCCAGCTGCTTCTTGGTCCTGAGCTTGAAGTGAGGGGATTTTGATACACTTTTTAATTTGAAAATTTTTAATTTGAAAAATGCCCCTAATTCAGCTTATCCCTCGGTTTTTCTGGATTTCTTTTAAAATCTGCAGAACACCAAAGGGTATTTTAGCTGAGGACGCTGAGAATGTTCAGAATGGTCTGAAACTACAAAGTGCTGTAAATCCCACCATTTACAGCCTCTACAATCAGAACACTCAATCTTACCCCGTCTCTCGCTCTCTCTCTCTGCCCGCCGGCCCCAAACTCATACTGAGTGAAGATGGTCCATTAAGGCTAAAAATACTAAGGAGAAAAGCATCTTGGCTAACACATTCTGGAGTTAAGGCTCAGAACTTGCTGAGAATGGAAACAGATACCGCAGCAGACTGGTTTAGCTTACTTTAACAGCTATAGAGTCATTTTCTGATGTCATTAAACAGCATTTTATTTATTTATTTATTTTTAAAAGATTTTATTTATTTGACAGAAAGAGCTCACAAGTAGGCAGAGAGGCAGGCAGGGGCGGGGGTGGGGGCGGGGAGCAGGCTCCCTGCTGAGCAGAGAACTCAATGCGGGGCTCGATCCCAGGACCCTAAGATCATGACCTGAGCCAAAAGCAGAGGCTTTAACCTGCTGAGCCACCCAGGTGCCCCTAAACAGCATTTTAGATATATTCCTGGATGGTATTTGGGGGTGCCTCGTAAGTGTGCTGTGGGGAAGAGAAGAATCAGACACCTGCAAAGTTTGCTGGCTGCGATGCCGGGTGGCTGCCTGAAGTCTGCAGGTCAGCCTGTGGTGAGGCCCACAGGTCAGAGTCTCACAAGCAGAACCCAGACCTCACGGTGTCCAGACCCAGGGAATGTGCAGCCCTGGGGAACCACCCTCCTCTTCTCCGTCCTTTCAGTTAAGGCTGATCTGACCTACTAACAAATCTCCATAGGGGTGGATGGAAAACAGGGCAGCCTTCCATCTGCAAGGTTCTCTGTTCTCCTGGCTCTGTATCTACACATTCTAGTCTATTCTGCTGCTTATCTGAAAGTATTTTGTTTACACAATCACAGTCCCGTTTTTACTCTTTCTATGCCTGTCCTTTAGTGGGAGAGTTAATTTCCCCTTGGGAAATATTTGTAAAATCAAATCTCTGCGGATCCTCCACTGCATGCCCCGCCCGATACTGAGTGCTCCCTATTCCTTCCTTCATTGCAGCCTCCCGACCACCCGGTGAGGCAGCTACTATCATTAACCCCATTTCACGGAGGGGAAAACGTATGATAGTCAGTGACTCGGCCACAGGTAAACATTTAGTAACACCAGAGCTGGGATTTCAAATATTTGATCTTTTGTTGCCTCAAAGTTCTATGCCACGGATCTCATTTGGGGTTAGAAACCAGAAAAAAGACACCCAGTGATTTAATTTCTAGAGCCTCGAACCATGAAAAACTCTTCTCGCCCCTAATAAAACCAAAACGAAGCACTCCTTTTGTTCGGTTTCTAAAGAAAATGAATGTTTACATCATGACTATAATTCCTGTTAAACCCTGGCCAGATCATTATGGACTTTAAAAAGAATACCGCACTTTCCTTGAAAACGGAGGTGGTAAGACTTGTTCTTGGGGTTATCAAGCAACGATTGAGTCAGCCAATGGATCAAAGCCCAGAAATGGGACAAGGGGGAGGTCAGACAGCTCCCAAACATGGTATGACTATCCTCTTGTGATATAATAAAAAATATATATTTGGTCTCAAATACATATTTGAAGAGGTCCTAAAACCCCTGTATTCTCCTGAGTGATGTAGGTCAGAGAGCATCTTCTGTTACTTACAACAAACCCCCCATGCCCCAGAGCTGAGTTTACAGTACAGAAGAGTCTAGATGGGACTCGAGAGTCTGCTTCAGCATGTGGCTGGTTGCCAGAGAGGGAAATCAGAGGGTTGGAACTCTCAGTTTTGTCCTTCGGCAAGAGAGGCTGTAAATTCAATCCCCATTCGCCAGTGATGTCCTCAGTCATGCCCACGTGATGTACCCTCCATAAGAACCCTAAATGAAATGGTTTGGAGCATTTCTGGGTGGGTGAACACACACATGGGTCAACTCCATGGAGAGAGACACTCCCACACTCAAGATTCTTTTGGACCTCGCCCTATATCCCTCGCCTTCATCCATCCATCTGTATCCTTTATAACAGAATTTATATTAAACCAGCAAGTATAAAGTGTTCCCCCAAACCACTTTGTGGTTCTATGAACCACAACAGTAAATTATCACTCTGAGGAGACAGCATTGAAAACTCCTGATTGGTAGTCAAGTTGGACAGAACTGTGGGGAACCTGGTGACCCACTCACTACTTGTGACGGGCATCTGAAGTGGAGGAGGGGGGGCAGTCTCACAGCACACAGACCTTAACCTCTGGGGTATGCACTAACTCTGGACAGTTACGATCAGGATTGATGTCCAGTTGGTGTCTGCAAAGAACTGGAGAATTGCGTGGTGTGGTAAACCCGGACATTTAGTGTCAGAGTGGTTGCATAGGTTAAAAAAAAAACAAAAACAGATCAGAGTGATAGCAATGACTTATCTTTCACTCAACAGAAAATATTACTTTATCTTAAGAAAGAGTGTGTCAAGCAGAAAACTAGGTAGCTTAGAAAAAGCAGACCATAGATTCAAATTCCAAAGAAGAGGGAATCTTGGCCAATGCCCTTCGAGGCTTTTAGGCTCCCGATAGCATCATCTCAAGGGGAAAAATACAGGATGCATCAAGCTATCCAGTCTGCTGCCATTTAAATATTGGACTTCTGGGGTGTGTGGGTGGCTCGGGTGGTTTGGTATCTGCTTTCAGCTTGGGTCACAATCCCTGGGTCCTGGGATGGAGCCCTGAATCGGTCTTCCTGCTCAGTGGAGAGTCTGACTCTCCCTCTCCCTCTTCCTGCCACTCCTCATGCCTGTGCCCTCTCCCTGTGTCAAATAAATAAATAAAATCTTTAAAAAAATAAAATAAACATTTGATTTCTGACTCCCCTCTGGTAGAACCACGCTCCCTAAGCATCCTACTGTGTGCGCTTGGGTTTCCTGTGTGACTGTCCAGAGGAGGGAATCCCTAGTCATGCAGTTTAGGGCAAACTGGGCCATGTGATAATGACTTCTGGCTGGGAATAAACACTAGCACTGAGAGTGTGCACCCACTGGCTCGTGTCAACAAATCCATTACCTGGGACCGTGATCATTCTCATTACAAATTAATAAACTGATATACCGTCTGTAGTATTTTCGTCTCATGAAATTGATGAATGAGTCTATCTCTAAGAAGCAGATCTTCTTTTAAAGCCTGGTTTGGACTCTATCAGGGACACCATAGGCTAAGGTCACGCGTGTCACCAGGTAAAGTCTGTCGGCCATCGCACTTGGCAGAGGTAAATGAAAGTCAATGTCAACATCAGCTTGTGAGTAGAAGAGTATGCCCGTTTTTCTAAATGTGGGCCTTTCACTTTACTGCAAATAAGTAGAAATTCGAGAAATGCCATGCAAGTTTAATATTTCAAATGGGAGAAAAAGAACAGACTGATTCAAACCACCATAACTATGCCATGAGTGTTTTTCGGTGATCCTCTAATACTACTCCATGTGGGTAAGCCACTGAGGGTCCCACTCCATCCTTATCCCATCACCCATGGAAAGTGAAGCTGCTTAAAACCACGATGCACCAGAAATTCACATAACAGTCCCAGACACAGCGGACCAATTTGGTGTTGGAGTAAAGCCACAATTCTATCTTTAGGACAATACCCCGTTCCCCCGGGCTGTTCCCCATTATCTCAAACTCCCCCATCTAAAATCAAAAACCTCCTCCTCCTCCTCCAAAAACTAGTTCCTCCTCCCAACTTCCTGATTTCTGAAGACCAGCATGTTCTTAGTCTTCACCGTGAAACTCTCGCATCTTTGGTTCAACCCTCACCCTCACCAGCCATATCCCATCAATCACTAAATCCTAGAGATGCCTTTCCTCTAAGTCTGTACTATTTTTATTATTTTTTAAGATTTTCTTTATTTATTTGACAGAGATCACAAGTAGGCAGAGAGGCAGGTGGGAGCGGGGAGTGGAGCAGGCTCCCTGCTTAGCAGAGAGCACAATGCGGGGCTTGATCCCAGGACCCTGGGATCAGGACCTGAGTTGACGGCAGAGGCTTTAACTGAGCCACCCAGGCACTCCATCTGTGCTATTTTTAAAGCCACAGTCTCCTCTGACCATAATCATCTCCAACCAACGGCTGCGCGACACTCAGAACAGCCTACCTCCTTTGCGCCTGCCATGTGGTCTAGGCACCACGGTCAGATGTATTTTCTTCAAATTCCAACTTACTAATGACACTCTTCTCTTGTAACCCTCAACTGTCTGTCACTCACAAAATCAAGTTCGCACTGAAGCATTAGCATTACGCCAATCTGGCCTCCATCGACCTACCTGACTCCTCTCACAGTTATCCCTCATGGCCTCTTCTCTCCAACCACAATGCTTGGAAGCACGGATCCTCACACGGACAGCAAAATTCCTAGAGAGCATTTCAGGGGGTCTCTGAGGTCGAAATGACTACCATAATTCTAAGATGTAATTTACAACCTTTTCCACTGTGTTGACACTTAACTGATAGGGCACAAAAAATAATGGCTAAAACTGTTGGCTTTTTCAGCACGGGGCAAGACAAGGACACAAAATGTACTAGCAATCGCTGTACCCCCCCATATCTATCTATCTATATCTATATCTATATATATATACACACACACACACACACTCCCATCTCACCTAAGAATTCCTTGTTGGAGCAGTAAAAATGATTAACTTCATTAAACCTCAATCCTCGAGTACACCTTTTTAATGTAATCACACATAAAGTACTCCTTCTGTAGACGGAGGCATGATGGTTTGAGGGAAAAGGCGCGTGGGGGCATCCTTTCTTCTTAAAAGATTGGCTGACCGACAAACCATGGCTATTCAAATTCAGGTACGAGGCAGACATTTTCCCAAAAATGAATGAGGCGAGCCTGTCACTTCAAGGAAAACAATTGACAGTATTTGTTGCAGACGATAAAATGCAAGCTTTCAAGCAAAAATTAGAATTTGGGAAAACTTGTATCTGCCACTGAGAACCTGACAGCTTCCCAATAATTACTGACTTTTCTGATGAGATAGGTGGTGCAATTAACAAAGGCAGTGTTTCCCTACTGCATAATGAAACGTGTCCACATTTGGAAGAACTTCACAACTCACCGAACCAATATTTTCCAGATACGAGTCCATGATGGTACACAATTACGTATGGGTGAAGCAGCCATTCAAAATGTCTGACACGCCAATGGGTTTTAATACAACATAGTTTACTATTGTGGTTTCAGATCCTGTGGTGTAACTAACCATTAAGAAACTCTCAATTACCCAGTTCTGGTATAACATCAAAAAAGAATATCCACAATTACCTGAAAAGCTATTAAAATATTTATTTCTTTTCCACCTTCATGTCTGTATGGGACTGGCACTATTCTCTTCATCTACTTCAACCAAAACAATTTATGAAGACACAGTAAAGGGAGAATCAGATAAGAGAATCCAGCTGCCTTCGATTAAGCCACGATGGAGATTTTCAAACAAATAAAACAATTTAACTCTTCTCACTAAATTGTTGTTGGCTTTGAAAAACATGTTTTTGTTTCACAAAACATGTCCTAGTTTGTTAACATTACTGAGTTTCTTACTTTTTAAAATGGATAACTTCACAAAATAATCTCCAACTTTAATTTTTATTACAATAAATACTGATAAAAGAAAAAAAGAGCTTTGGGTTTCTCGATAATTCTTGAAGACCTCAAGGGGTCCCCAAGACCAAAAAGTTTGAGGTCAATGCCTTAGAGTAATCTTTTGTTTTCTCCCAGTTTCCTTCTTTCTTTTTTTTTTCCCTCCGTGCCCACCACTTCTTTTTATTTTTTTATTTATTTTTATTTTTTTATTTATTTTTCAATTCTATCCTTTTCTCCCAGTCAAGCAATGCCTCATCTGGACCTTTATGACCCTTATTTTGTTCTACACACTTGGCAAATATCTATCTGGTATGCCCTTCCTCCTGCAGCCTACGGTCCAGTGTTCCCACTCCAACTTTGGTCAAGCACGGAAGTCCGCATCAGTATCACATGCAAAGACCCCTAACAAACGTAGAATCTCCACAATTAAAAATTTTTCTTAAAAAGAAATGCAGATAGAGAGTCAAGTATCATATGGTTTCACTTATTTGTGGAGCATAGCAAATGACATGGAGGGCATTGGGAGATGGAGAGGAGAAGGAAGTTGAGGGAAATTGGAAGGGGAGATGAACCATGAGAGACTATGGACTCTGAAAAACAACCTGAGGGTTTTGAAGGGGCGGGGGTGGGAGGTTGGGGGAATCAGATGGTGGGTAATAGGGAGGGCATGTATTGCATGGAGCACTGGGTGTTGTGCAAAAACAATGAATACTGTTATGCTGAAAAAAATAAATTTAAAGGGGGGGAAAATGCAGAATCTCAGGCCCCAGCCCCACTAAGACAGAATCTGCATGTTCACATTTGAGAAGCAGGGGATTTACGCCTCTCCCTCATTGTTGTGACTTTCTTAGAAGGAATCTAGTACCTTTAATTCCTTGAGCTGCTCATAAGGAGGGCATTGGTGATGAGCCCCGGATGCTGTACGGAAGTGCTGAATCACTATATTATATGCTGGGAACTAATATTGTAGTGTATGTGAACTAACTAGAATTCAAATAAAACTTAAAAAAAATTTACTCTGGGGCGCCTGGGTGGCTGAGTGGGTTAAGCCTCTGCCTTTGGCTCAGGTCATGATCTCAGGATCCTGGGATCAGGTCCCGCATTGGGCTCTGTGCTCCGCAGGGAGCCTGCTTCTTCCTCTCTCTCTCTCTCTCTCTCTCTCTCTGCCTGCCTCTCTGCCTACTTGTGATCTCTGTCTGTCAAATAAATAAATAAAATATTTTTTAAAAATTTACTTTGTAGGGGCGCCTGGTTGGCTCAGTGGTTTAGGCCTCTGCCTTCGGCTCAGGTCATGGTCTCAGGGTCCTAGGATCGAGCCCCGCATCGGGCTCTCTGCTCAGTGGGGAGCCTGTTTCTCCCTCTCTCTCTGCCTGCCTCTCTGCCTACTTGTGACCTCTCTCTCTGTCAAATAAATAAATAAAATATTTGAAAAAAAAATTTACTTTGTATAATAATCATTCACTGAAAAGCGTGCTGGGCCCATAATCATTCACTGATTACCCATTATATGAACTTGTTTCTGGGGATTAGCAAAACAACAAAAGCAAAACAGCCTATATCCCGAAGAAACTTTTCCACCTCACAGCAAAGATAGTAAGGCCAGTAATAAAAACAGTAGCTAACATTTCAAAACATTCTTTCTGTGGGCCCAGCCCTGGGCTGAGGGCTTCATGTAACAATCTTATAAGGTAGGCCCTACTATATTATTACTTCCACTTTAGAGATAAGACATCGGGGGCTCAGAGGTTAAGAGAGTGTAAGCCAACATGACCAACCAACCACGAGGAATATTTTGGAGTTGGACTTATCCTGTTCTCTTACTTTCTGACCATTCTACATGGAACACTGACCATGTGCGATTTTTTTTTTAAGTAGGCTCCATGCCCAGTGTAGGGCCCAACACGGGGCTTCAACTGACGACCCTGAGATGAAGACTTAAGCTGAGATCAAGAATCAGACGCTTAACCGACTGAGCCACTCAGGTGCCCTAATTATGTGTGATTTTCTAACAGTCAAAAGATTCGATTTTTCCAATGAAGTGTTTGAACGTGAAGCTTTTATTTCACTGTTTGGCATCTAAGGTTCTTGTTTGTTTGTCTTTGTTTATTTGTTGTTTAAAGATTTTATTTATTTATTTGACAGAGAGGGATCACAAGTGGGCAGAGAGAGAGAGAGGGGAAAGCAGGCTCTCTGCTCGGCAGGGAGCCTGATGCGGGGCTCGATCCCAGGACCCTGAGATCATGACCTGAGCCAAAGGCAGAGGCTTAACCCACTGAGCCACCCAGGTGCCCCTGGCATTTAAGGTTTTTAACAGGGAAATGCAATATATAAAATTATAAGGACAGCTGTTGACTACCTTCACATTTATGAAAGCTAACTGAGTACTTACCTGCATCAGACCCAAGGCACAAAATTTATGAACCACCCATGTTCTAGCTTTTGAAAAGCTAATGTTTCTCCTCCTCTTACCAGATTAATAGATGGAGAACACTGAGAAGTCTTCTAAAGACATTTTGGAAAATTTCAAGCACGTTTTGCTTAACAGTTCATATCATACTTGGTACTTCTAGTGGAAGTGCTCGGACTGACACTAGAATGGCTATGGCCCTGGTCTCCCATGCGGCTGTAACAGGCAAGACCAAGATTACATGAGTTACTTCTGCCATAACAGTTTCATGTGAATATGGTGGCTGAGTCCACTGACACACAGAGCAGGAGTATACATATCTCTCTATGTATTTATTAATTTCAGATTCTTCTGTGAGGATAATGAATTTGGGCAGATGAAATTTGACAACAATTCCTCAAGTCGCCAGTCATCCTTTTGTCTCTGTGGGCCCACTTAGTCACAATCCCAGCAGCTACATGCCCTCTGTTGAGGGCAGGAGAGGATCTACGGGCACGTCCGGGAGCACCTCACTCAGAACAACTAGAGGATGCCACCCCTTCTGTTTCTAAGTCACCACTCTGCTCACACAACTCTTTCCCAGAAACTTACCAAAACTAGAAAACAAAATTTTTCTTTTCTTTTTTTTTTTTTAAGATTTATTTATTTGATAGATAGAGAACAGGAGCAGGAGGGTCAGAGGGAGAGGAGGAGGGAATCTCAAACAGACTCCACGCTGAGCGTGGAGCCTGATGTGGGGCTTGATCTCATGACACTGAGATTGTGACCTGGGCTGAAACCAACAGTTGGATGCTTAACTGACCACACCACCCAGATGCCCCAGTTTTTATTTTCAAAATGTCAGTAAAGCAGAGAAGAGAGTGTGGGGGTGGGGGAAATACAAATTAAACTTCTTTGGTAATTAACTGAAAAGAAAAGAAGAAAAAAGAGATTCTTTACTTTTTGACACCTCTAGGGGCAATGGCTTCCTTGGCTCTCCATCTGATGCCGATTTAGTCCCCAGCACAAGTAATCAAGTACCTGACTGTCCACATCCCTATCGACTGAAGTTCCCTCCTCTGAGCATCCTCTGTCCCACAGCCCTCTGGCCCCTCAGAGTCCCTTCCGGGTCCATTAGAATGGATCTGTTACCTTGTGCTCACTACCACACTTAGACTTTCGCTACCATTCATTTCATTGTATTTACCTCTTTGTTTCCTAAAGTATAATACTTTTTTTTTTAAAGCTTTTATTTATTTATTTGACAGAGATCACAAGCAGACAGAGAGGCAGGCAGAGAGAGGAGAGGAGGAAGCAGGTTCCCCACTGAGCAGAGAGCCCGATGCGGGGCTTGATCCCAGAACCCTGGAATCATGATCTGAGCCGAAGGCATAGGCTTTAACCCACTGAGCCACCCAGGCGCCCCTGAAGTATAATACTTTAAAGAGCAACCAAGAACCATCGTGAACATTTAAGGGAATACTTTTTTTTTTTTTTGTCTAGAACTTTCCAAAACACTTAATTGAGCAAAATCATTTTCTTCCCTAAGTTCATGAGGTGAGATAAGAATTATTTTTATTTCTCTTACCCCCAGGGTATGAAAATCTAATTTGGAAATCATATTCTCTACCCCAGAACACAGTGTGTCCGAGCTATTCTGGAAACATCTCACATCTGTCTTCTTGAATTCCTCCTGTCACATTATGGAACTCAGCTGAGAAGACAAGACAGGAAGGCTAGTGAATCACCAAAGGGTATTTAAGAGATTAAAATTAATTCAGCAGGGCAAACCAGCTGAAAATGAGGCCTTTCCTATATACTGGAATTATTTTTTTTAAAGGATCAGAGCTTTTGAAAAGCAATTTAAAAATCATTTATAGTTGAAATTACCAGAAAACAACGGACTAAGAATGAACATTTAAATGAAGTTTCTGGAAGAGTTAATAGTATAAACTTAATGCAACGTTCCAGCACTCTTTAGTTAGCCAAAGCCAGAAACAAGAAGAGCTGCCAATTATGTCAACATACTTAGGTTTGTGCCTTGGCTTTCTCCCTCACCAACTATCCAGCTTGCCGAAGAGGTCCATTTTGCTGGCCTCAGTACTGGAACCCAATCAACGCATGACATCAAAGGAGTCAAACTCTCAATCAAACACGGATCAATTTGCAACGTCAAGGTGAAGTGTAAAGGCCAATGTAATCAAAACGGTCCTTTTCCTTGGCACTGGCCTTTCTGACTTACAGACCTATAAACTCAAATACGAGGAATGTTTGTGGTGGACTGAACGACCAGCCCCCATTCTCTATCGCTCCTAGGAGCCTGGAATATAAATCGTCTTATCCAGGTGTTCTTCACAGCTATGGTTTACAAACCATGCTTACTTTTTCTGTTTCTACCCTCAGAGACCACGCATATTTCTCATTCAGTTCCAGCCACCCAACTAGCAACGAGGTAACATTTACTCGGCCTTTTACTATGCACTACGTACTCTCTGAAGAGGTTCGTATTCACATATAATGAACACTTGGCTCCTGCTTTCATGGAGCTCCATGCCTCAATGGAAAGTTTCAAGGAAGGCTGAGGTGAACATGATAAAAGAAGTCTGAAAACATTTCTTTTTTTTTTTTTTTTTTTAAGATTTTATTTATTTGACAGATAGAGATCATAAGTAGGGAGAGAGGCAGGCAGAGAGAGAGAGAGGAGGAAGCAGGCTCCCTGCCAAGCAGAGAGCCTGACGCGGGGCTCGATCCCAGGACTCTGGGATCATGACCTGAGCGAAAGGCAGAGGCTTTTGACGCACTGAGCCACCCAGGCGCCCCTGAAAACATTTCTTTAGGATACAGAGAGAGGACTTCCATTAACTCCAAGGTCTTGAAAGGTTTCACAGAGGAGATGCCATTTGAGCTGGATCTCAATTGTTTATAAGCACAGAAAGATCCTCTAAAATACAGTTTTCCATTTTCCAAACTCTCAAGGTAACTACCACACACACCAAATTGAAGATTAAATCTCACAGAGTCAGGCTCTGGAGGTCACAGATCTATGTCTCTAGGCCATGGTGTGGCAGGAAAACACTGGATGCTGTTTCTGAATACACTGGTTCAAGTCCCACTATGACCACCTTCGTAGAACCTAATGTTGAACCTAATGTTGGCGTAGCTAGTCCCCAAGATCCACCCGGTTTCACACTCTGTATCTTTGATTCTATGAAGCCCCCAGTTAAACCCGAGTTACAGGTTGGTACCAACCTGGCACTGAAACCTGTAGGCCGGTAGCATCAACAGGTTCTATCTTTCAAAAGTTTTCACGCAACCAACATAAACCAGCAGGAGACTACCGGAGAAAAGACACACAATCTGACCAACTCACACTTCTCTGAGTCACCGTGCTCACCTGGGGCCGTGGAGGGAACCATATTTCAGGCAAAATGCTAACAGATCACAAGTTCTCACCTTCAAGCACCAAAACGGGATGCGACCCTTTCTTTTAGAATCGGGGTCAAGGCATTTTTTTTTTTTGAACTTTGGTAAACTCCCATGAAACTCGGTGATTTCACAGATGTTTTTCTTTTTCCTAACAGGCTCTTGTTTTCTCAGAGGGCAGACGACACAGGAGGAAAACAGGGGCAACGTATTGTACAGGTGATTGATTGGGGCGGGGGTGGGGGGGAGTTACCAAAATGCTGGAGAGGGCAATTCAGAAAGAAAGAGAAATAGAAAGTAGTCAATCTCTGGGTTAGGCTGGGCATTTTATTTTATAGATAGCAGTCTAACTTGGAAAGGATGCCCTGAAGGTAGACTGAGTCTGTTCTATTTTTCTCGGCTCCCCAAAGCACAGTCTGCAGTCCAAAGATAACTGAGCCGTGATTTGGTCATAAAACACATGCCACTGTGTGTGATGAGTATTTACTTAAGACAAAGCAGATAAGCAAATATACACACTCAGCAATACAGACTGGTATGCATGTATTATGTGTTCTGGTGATACATACCAGGATCTTACAAAAATTTGGTCTTATTTCTTCTTTTCTTTCAACAGTTAGTGCTTGTGTTTTTTATAGATATAAACGTGTGTATTACATGAAACGTATAATAAACACTGATTTTACCATTGTTAAGTGAAACATACACATTTCACTTGAACTGCTTGTGATTGCTGCAAACATTAACGGTAGATTTCACTGGACAGACAAAATCAAAAGAAACACAAATGCTGGAAATTCGTTGATTTTATTTTACTCACTAATTTATGGAGCGGTTACTACCTGAAACTTGGAAGTGTGATCATGAAGTAAAGTAGCTTTGTTTCAGTAGGATTTCACAACTGGCTATGAGGAAATTCCTAGGGAATTCCCCAGAATTACTGATATTAATATTTTGAGACCTTGAGCATGCTGAAGTAAGTGCAGAGATCCCAAAGTGACCATATGGTCAACAACAGCAGAAGTTTGGGGGTACCCAGGCGGCTCAGTTGGTTAAGCATCTGACTCTTTATTTCAGCTCAGGTCATGGTCTCAAGGTCGTGGGATGGAGCCCCGTGCCTGGCTCCATGCTTGGCGAGGAGTCTGCTTGGGATTCTCCTTTTTCATCTTCCTCTCCCCCCACCCACATGCTTTCTCTCTCACTCTCTCTAAAATAAATAAATCTTAAAAAAAAAAAATTGGGGTGCCTGGGTGGCTCAGTGGGTTAAGCCGCTGCCTTCGGCTCGGGTCATGATCTCAGGATCCTGGGATCGAGTCCCACATCGGGCTCTCTGCTCAGCGGAGAGCCTGCTTCCCTTCCTCTCTCTCTGCCTGCCTCTCTTGTGATTTCTCTCTGTCCAATAAATAAAATCTTTAAAAAAAAAAAAATTGCACAGGTTTGGTTCTTAAGCATGTTTTTAAAAAACTCAATCTCACTGCTTTAGAGTCACATTTAACACATTCTTCTGGGCATATTTGATTCAAAATGTCTATCCTTAGCCACCCATGAAGGGACAGCACCATATTGTCAATCTTCCTTTAAAATGTGAAGGTCTTCAAAACTGACTTTAAGAGAGGAAAATGAACATATTGTCTCCTTGCTTCGAGAAAGCTCTAGCTCAGTTCACGTCATGGGCCAAGCACCAGAGCAACCAACGGAAAGTGAAGCCAGGACACTGAGCAAAGGAGCGGTGAGCAGAAGAGACCCCAGGAAGGAGTCCTGGAGAGACTCAGAGTGGACCGAGCAGAGTGCACACATTCGGCCTGAATTCCGGGCTCTCCACAGGCCCTTACAGATGCCCACACTCAACAAGAAAAGGGCCTGGGACAGAAATAATGCAAACGCTCAGCGGTGGGAGAATCAGTAAATAAACCACAGGGCTCAAAAAGCGTGGACTAGCGTGGCTATTGTTGAGGTAGAGAAACAGCATGTCTTCGTATGCGCTGCTCTACAAAACACGTCCTTAAGAGGAAAAAGCCAACCAGCTGTAAAACCATCTTATGTAATATTTTCTTGTTTTAACTTTTAATTGTGGACCATTTTAAAGATACAAAATTAGAGAGAACAGAATAATCAACCCTATGGACCCATCTTTAATAATTATCAGCTTTGGGGCAGTTTGGTTTCTTTTCTTTTTTTTAATCTCCACCTCAGTTATTTTGGAGAAAATCCCATACATGGTATTATTTATGTTAGTATATATTACATTGTATCTATTATACTATTATACATGTGTATATAGCTCCAAAAGATAGGGACTCTAAAAAATAGCATTATCATAAAATGTGGGTAAATCTTAAAATTTATTATAAATGTGGGTATTGGCCTAAAATGTTCTCCGAGGGGCGCCTGGGTGGCTCAGTGGATTAAGCCGCTGCCTTCGGCTCAGGTCATGATCTCAGGTTCCTGGGATCGAGCCCCGCATCGGGCTCTCTGCTCCGCGGGGAGCCTGCTTCCTCCTCTCTCTCTGCCTGCCTCTCTGCCTACTTGTGATCTCTCTCTCTGTCAAATAAATAAATAAAATCTTAAAAAAAAAAAAGAAATTATTAAAATGTTCTCCGAAAGGAAATTAAAAAAAGAAAAAGAAGAAGAAGGCAGTGGCCATCGCTGGGGAAAGGGGCTAGCGGGAGGAACAGAGGAGACTTTAGTGTACATTTAATAGCACGTGGTGAAATTTGAAATTGGCCTACAACGGCAAGCGCCATGCCTGGCAGAGCAACGGGAAGGCTGTCAGGACAGGAGGGAGACAAGGAGGTCCTGGCGGCGCTGCTGAAAACAGCAGTGGAGTTTGGCTGGAAGATACTCAAGGAGTCCTTGATGTGGATTCCAACACTGGCAGGTGACAGCGTCCATCAGCGATAGGATATGATACTTCTCAGTGCGTAAAAGGTAATAGCTATGAACTCAGGAATATTACTAAACATAATTATGCTTCCAGCAGCATGCAGCTCTAGACATTTAGGAGATGAAATGGACTCATCTCAACCTCCCTACTGCCATATCCGGCTATGGCAGGCTGATGATGGAATCCATCATCTGAAGAACCGCAATTATAAAGGGCACTTCAAAAACACTTAAAAAAAAAAAACAAGTCAATGTCTTCATTTTCTTCTTCTCTTTTCCTTATCTAGAGTCCTTGTGATTTCTCTGCCTTATAGGTTGCAGAAATGTTCTTTCCTTCTGTGGTGGTACGATCTGTTACACTGACAGCCCATGAACAGAGCCTTGGAACCCAAAGGGTAGGTGCCAGGTTACTGGGTTACATTAGAGAAATAAGCCTTGGTGAGTGCTTGTTTACGCTGAATTTAGATACGACAAAGTGCACTACGTGTTTTAATCTATCAGCAGTATACTGGGGGAGCGGTGAAAAGAGGCAATTGAAAGGAGCTGGCTGTTAGAATCTGTTCGTTTCTGCCCCAGCTGTGACTCCTCCGACAAACCCGAAGATGTTACGGATACAGACAAAGGTCAAGAAAGTCTGGTCTCGATTAGACTCATTAAAATCCTGAGCTTCTGAATATATTAAAGAGAAGAAACGCCACTTTCCTACTTTCAAATATCACATGAACAAGGCTAATGAGATGTTCCCCCATAAAGGTCAAAGGGAAATATCTATAATGAGCAGACTTTTAAATTTTGTAAACTTCTAACTTTTCATTAGTGTGAGTATAAATACGTTCCGAGAACTTAAAAATAGTTGGTTCTTTTAATCAAGATATAAGCTGTCCCCTGTAACTATCTCTTGTATTACTTTGCTTAACAAAACCCAGGATTTCTAGGTAGTATACTGAAGTAGTTCACCTAAACGCTGGTGGTGTCATTTCCAAGCAGGTGACGTTCTACTATACTTAACGCCACGGAAACATTTCTTTCACAAAAATGCTTACCAGGACAAGCAACCGATGTAGGAACCACAAAGAAACGACTGAGAAATGTAACAATATTTTCCACACAAGCTGCCTAATTTGACCCCAACAGGCTTGAGTTCTCTGCCCCCAAATGGACTTTTTTTTTTTTTTTTGGTTGGACTAGAGATTAACCCCATCCATAACAGAACACACCAAACGGAAGTGCCACTGTGAGTCTACTCCCTTTCGGGGGGGGGGGGGGGTACCTGTTTCATCCGGGGAACTGGGGGAGGCGCTGTCTTGGGACAGTGTTGTCCAGCTGGACTCCTCATCACTCGGTGCCAGGTTCTGGATCCGGTGTAGGGCACAATCGGTCTTGGCCCCCGTTTTCGGATGATCCTTCTTGGTCTCTGGGCTGGAGGACACTGTGGCCGCCGGACCATCTTCAGGGCTGAACTGGGCCTTGTTTGGTTTCTGCGGCAGCACCTCGCCGTTCCCAATGATGGTGGAGGCCGGGTCCTGGCCCGGCTGCGACTTCTCTTCCACAGCCCCGTGCTGGTTGCCCACGCTCTGCTCTAAGTCTCTGGTTGAGGTTTCCAGGTCTGCATAGTAATTTAGGAAGCTCTTGGTTCTCCTGGGTTGTGATGGTAAAATTTCACAGCCTGAGGAATCGCGCGGGTGGGGCTCTTTGCCCTCTAACTTCTCAGAAGTTATGTTGATGACTGCAGTGGGGGTGACGTTTTTGTTGGGGTCCTGCTGTCCTTGTTCTGCGGCCTTCCGGAGCTGGTTCTCCCCATTTTTCACCAGCTTGATGTTGGCGGAGCCATTTCCCAGTAGGGGCTGTGCGGCTGGATCGGAGAGGCCCATCGCCACCTGGATATTAGTTAGTGCATATTTTTTCCTGCATTTGGGGGGCGTGCTGTTCTTGGTTTCGGTGTGTTTTATCTCGGCATTCAACAGTTCATTGTGAGAGGAACGGAGATGAAGGGTATTTGGTGGTGTGGCCGGGCTGTTGCGATTCGTGATGTCCGTGGCTCCGCTGCTGGCCATAAACACAGCCACAGTGTCTACACCTGAGTCAGCTGCAAAGAAAAAGAAACTTGTCAGTAGCTGCCTGACATGAGTGAACTGCCTAGCATACGGTGAGCCAACATTTTTATACAAAAAACTGAAAGAGTTAATGCTTCCGTTGTATACATTCTTATAGAATTGACCCATTTTCCTCTTTGTTTTCCCTGCTCACTCATAAATTAAATAGGAACAAATAAAAGGCTTAATGTGGGTACACAAAAGCCAATTTTTAGAAAAGCTAAAAGGTCTTCTGAGGGTCCAAAGTTTATTTAGACTCTCCCTTTTGTAGTCATATAAAAGCATTTTCTTCTGGTCATTGTTCACAGCCTTGAAAATCACCCCCTTTCTAAACATTCATACCACATTTCTATTCTGTAGTTCCTTTGGGCAACAAAAAAGTTGCTCAAAAATCGTCTGGGGCTCCAACTTTCTTAGTTAACCTGAAAGGTCACTGTTCACTGATGTACCATACAGCCAAGGTAATTTTTCTCAACCACGTTTAGAAATTGTGTTCCGAATGCCCGGAAAAGTCAAATCTCCACTGGAGTTTGCTAATATCTTTGTGAACATTTTTGACCTGGGCTTAGTATTCGTTCGCAAGAGACATTCTGGAGAAATGGCTCAGTTACTCAAGAACGTACACACACACACAACCATTACTAATAATGCAGCCTTGAGCCCTAGGCTACTGCCCCCAAAGGAGTCTAAACATGTTCCACTGAATTAAAATACGGACTCAGCTGTTTGCGGTCCCCACGTGCCCTTGCAGGACTCCAAGGAAACCACCTGACAATTGCATTTATCTCAAGTATTGCTCATACCATCAGTGATTTATTCCATATGTCTCTTGCTAGGAAGAAAGAAAGGTTTCTCAGACTAGAAGGGAATAAAATTCATCAACAAGAATTCCTAAGGTTTCGCATTTCTCAGTCTGGGAAGAATGATCCCTTTCTTATCCGATCCTCTGCCCTCCACGGAGGCCTCAGTGAGTTTACACCAGCAAATGAACCAAAGCACAGCTCCCAACATTCCTAAAATTGTATTGTGACAACTCCCTCTTCCACTCCCCAGGCAAAACAGGGACCTCCCCAGGAGAGGAAGGTAAGACTATTCCTCCGTTTGGGAGCTTCTAGGTACTCCTTTCTATCATCAAATACTCAGGATTGCCTACTTTAGGAAGGAGTCACCCACTCATCCGGGAGTCTGTGTGCTTCTAGAAAGGTAGGCAACATACGCTGTAGCAGGGCCCACCTTTATAACGCAATGACGGTGTGGCCCACAGAGACAGTTAAGGGCTGTGACCCAAGTGGTTAAACTTCGGACCCCATTTATTTATCAGGATTCCTGCTTACCCAGAAATGTAGCTAAGCACCTGGGCTTCATTTTATAGGAAGAGAGAATCTAGTTTGTTTCTCCCTTTTAAACAATGCTCTGATGACTACATTTTTTACAAATTACACTGTTTTAACTATGACTACTACTTCTGTGTATTATAGATTAGAATTCACCCTCACTCAAGAGCAGCACTTGATAGGAATGGGCTCACCTTGAACCCATAGAGTTTTTCCCCAAGACACGTATCTGTAACATGGGCACACAAGAGAAAACTCTTGGGTATCTAGAATGACATTACTGTGAGAAAGTAGGAAATCTTTGGCTTTTTTAAAGACCTGCCCCCCCCCCTAAAATTCTATGAGGCTATTTTAGGATATTAGGTACTATATTCTAGCAATGTTATTAGGGAGAAAGTTTTATTTACTTTGCTCATAACCGTAAACATTTTCAGAAAGAATACTATCAAAATTTCTAGGTGATTAAATAGCTTTTATATCCTGGGTGTGACAGATAAAAGAACTTTCAGTCATGTTCTTCTAGATGCCACCGTCCTCCCTACGCCCTTTGTCACTCTTCTGTGCGCTAGAAATCACAAAGGGGAGGTTTGGGCGGGTTACATTAGAACAACAGGACCATCCTGTACAAAACAGCTCTGTCTGTGCTGTTTTTGTAGATCAAAGCCTGAACACAGTTTGAGTGTGTTTTCGATATTAAACGATGGTATCACCTGGGAACAAAATCAAAGGTTCACATCTAGAACTAATGCAGCCAAGTTAATGCTATGAAGTATACAGTTGTCTCTGGGAGTTAACTATCAGCTAAGCGGTCATCTGGGGTCAAAAGAAGTAGGCAAAAGTTAACAAATTCCTAGAAGGATGAAGGCTTCAAAGGAGGATGCCCCTGAAAGTGGGAGGCAGTGCCCGTGAGGGTAAGAACAAAGAACTCGGGGCCAGGGAGACAAGGCTACTTAGTAGCTGAGCGATCTAGGACACCTGACCTTCAGTGTCCTTGTCTGAAAAATGGGGCATTTTTGGCCAGGATTGCTGTGAGGATCAAAATGAGAAATGCAGGCAGAGGATTTAGGATAGTAATAACCATAATGTGTCAACAAACCTCACCCTTCTACATCCAAGGGAGGGAGCCCAGGGCTGCCTGCCAGGGGCCCCAAATTTACCACCTGATTAGCTCCAAGTGATAGAAACAGTCCTGTTGTACCAACACAGAGAAAGCAAACAGACTAACAGGGTGGGATAAAGACGTTGGGTTCAGAAGGGTTTAATAATAGGAAAAAAAATTCCTCAGTGTAGAGGTAGGTGGTGTTTTGTTTCTTTTTTAATGCAAAGAAAATCTTCCATTGAGCTGTTTTCTTTGGAGTCCGAAAGCTTAAGAATAAGTCCAAATTCCTTGTTATAACAGATAAGTTAGTTCAACTCTCCATTTCTTTCCTGTAAAATCAGGATAGTAACAGTATCTTCACCTCACTGAGTTTTGTTGAGAACTAAGAGAAATGGCTGTCACGTATTTAAACCCAGGGTCTGGCATACTATTAGGGATTCATATTATTTTACGGTTCCCTCCTTCCTCACGCGCTTCTGTCTCTGCTCGCCATACCGCAGGCCACCATATGTACTGAGCACTTTCTTCTTGCCAGGCACCATGCTGGGAGTAGGGAAACCAAGACACACAAGACGCCACCTGCTAAGTGCTTTCAGCCTTGCTAAACAAACACACAATAATGTGTGTTTGTTTGTAAATGTGTGCTTGATTGTAAAAATCAAGCAGGATGGGAGCTGGGGAGGTGCAAGGGGGTGACTGGTCTTCCCAGCTCAGTCTGGAGAGGATCTGAAGGTAAGAGAGGCCAGATCCGCATTCGGGGAGTCTTCGCGAATCAAAACGCAAAAGGAGATGCGGTAAAGGGGAGGAAAAGTCAGGCAGAGTCCTACAAGACATGCTCCAAGGGTCTGGACTTGACCCCGAGGCAGAGAAGATCAAGTACTTCAACAGACTGTAGAATGAACGAGGCTGAAGAGAAAGAAACAGAGAGAAGAGGTGAGGGAGAAAGAGAAAGAGAGCGAGGGAGAGGGAGAGGGTATGGGGGGTGTGTGTGTGTGTGTGTGTGTGTGTGTGTGTGTGTGTGTGTGTGTGTGTGTTGTCTTCCTTTATGTAGCAGAGGGAAAGGGCAACTTTCCTCCAGCACGTTCTCCAAGATGACTCTGATGAAAAGGTATTAAAGAAGCAATGGAAATGAGGCAATTAAAACACCAGAGGTCATCAGGGAGAGAGGAGAATGACGTAGACAGAGGGTGCCTCCCTAACCAAACAGGCAGGCTAGCCCCATCTTCGTGGTCTCCCATTTGGCACTAGGGTCTGACTCTGACATTTATCAAAGGGAAGCCAAACACACACAAGGAGACCACCTGGAAAGCTACGGTCAATAGTCCTATCAAGACAGTAGGGAAACAACAAGGTGGGCATGGGAGACTTAAGTACGGGGAATGGGGCGGGGGGCGGTGGGGGGGAGTCCTTCCCTCTCACTGCCACCATGCTGAGTGTAGTCATTCACCTCTTGACCAGGGCAGGAAGGTCAGGCCTCCATGAAGCAGCACTGGCTGATGATAAGAACATGGATGGCTTCTGCCCCTCACAGCTTCGGGAGAATGGCAGAGGTGGGCAGAGTGACCTTCAAGAACTTCACTAAAGAACAAAGGGGCAGGGGAGAGCAGCTGCAGGATGATTTGGGGTTATAGCAAGGCATTTTTGTTTTTTAAGGATTAAGAGTCTTCGTGATGTTTTATTGCTTATAAGGCAGAAACACAGAGGGCGACAGAGAAGGGATAAATGGAAACACGAAAGAGGGACAGAGGAAGAAGGGAAAATCCAGGTGATGAGATGAGGGACCACAGCAGATACGAGAGAGTCAGCCTTTTCCAAGACAAGGGACACTTCTTCAGGAGGGAAGGAAGGAGAGGGAGGAAGGGTGGAGAGAGTGACACCAAGTCCAAGAAAAGCAGATCTGACAGTCTTCATTTTCTCCGTGAAAGGAAAGTCTTGCCCCAAGGGAAGCAGGCTAGGGGAACAGAAGGAGAGGAACAAAAGTCCAGAAATAGTCACATGGGAGAAACATAGTGTTGGTAACTTCTTCTAAAAGAAATGTGAAGTTTGACGGCATAAGAACAGACACACAGATGAATGGAACGGACCAGAATCCAGAAATAAACTCATGCATGTACGTCCAATTAACTTATGACAAAGGAGCCAAGAGTATACAACTGAGAAAGGACAGTCTCTTCACTAAAGGGCACTGGGAAAACGGGACAGCCACATGCAAAAGAATGAAAGTGGGCCCGGCTCTTAACCCCCACACAAACATTAACTCCAAATGGATGAAAGACTTAAACATAAGACTTGAAACCGTGAAGTTTCTTGAAGAAAACACGGGCAGTAAACCCCGTGACATGGGTTTTAGCAATAGTTTTTTGGATTTGACACCAAAAGTAAAGACAACAAAAGCAAAAATAAACAAGTGGGATTACATCCATCCCAAAAATCTGCACAGCAAAGGAAACCATCCACACAACGAAAAGGCAACCTACTGAATGGGAGGGGGAAACACACAGTCACAGAGGCGGACAGGATGACGGTGACCGGCGGGGGGAAGTGAGCAGACGAGGCATGCATTCTGGGTATGGCCTGCAGAGGGCAGGGAATGGAGGCGGGAAGGGGATGGAGAGCTGGGAAGAAAAGGCCAAGGACTGGAAGAGTCCAGAAGGTCAAGAAACAGGTGTCATAGGAACAAGGATAGGTTTTTCAACCCCAGTGGCACGCATCCCTTGGGGAGCTTTTTTAAAAAGCACAGAAGGCTAAGGCCCACTCCTAAAGACACCCCAAAGAGTCTGATTCAATCAGCCTGGGGCCAGGGCCCATCAGGGTGATTCCAATGTGTGGCCAAGGTCAAAAACCACTAGAACCAGATAATGATTTCAGAAGCACTCGGAACACTCTGATCATGCGTGTCCCCTTCCTTGTCTTTGCACACCTTCTCAGCATCCTTCCCTCCTATCTGGCAAGTTTCTATTTCACCCTTAAGATTCAAGGTAGGTATCACCTAGTTGTGAACTGTCTTCTTGCCCCTCCAGGCAGATTCGAGGGCTCCTTCTTCTACACTCCCAAACCTTCCTACACTCATCTCTATGACAGCAACAACCCCATTGGGTTATTTTTGCCCTGTTGGAGTTTCCTATTAGACTGTGACCACCAGTGACCAGACAGGAGCACAGCATACAGTAGGCACTCAATGCATGTCTGTAGAATAAATCACTGAATAAAATGGGGTAAAAAAAAGTTTCCCCAAGATGTTTCGTTAACATCTCAAGAAATGTTTATATTAAAAGTCTAGCTTTTCTCAAGCTTTTATCCCATGTAGCATCTGAGCAAGATTTAAAATAAAATCTTTCAAGATACTATCCAGACTGATTTCTTTTGCTCCTTGGTCTCGGCTCAAGAACACTCTTGTTCAATTCTGCCATAACTCCCTGAAGAAGAAAAGGCTATTTCGAGTCAAAAGTACATGTGCTGTGACCCAGAACAGACTGGTATACTTCTCTACCAGACCTAATTTCTCATCAGCTGTCATCCTACCAGCTCCAAGTTTTCCAAGCTCTGCAATGAACAGCTCTGGTGCGCACGGCACAATGCTCCTGTCACCACCGCGCTCCCCAGCACCCAATTCCAGGCCTTCCTCTGTTCCGCTCCTTCCTCATATTTACCACCAGCATCGTTAGTAACAATCAACAGAAGAGAATCACATATGATGGGAAAGAGTGATACAACAATAATATAAAAACTAACAATTATGGAGAAAAATTAATTCTCTGTGGATATAAAAATGAAAGGACAACTATCTTCCTCTTCTGCCCGAGGACCAGTCCCCCTCACCCAACTTTTGCTTTCACTCTTCTCCATGGAAGACAGTTGAGCCTGCTTTCCCCAATACTAGTACTATATGGAGGCCCAGAAGTTGGGGTATTCAAGCTACTTCCACTTATCTTTGCCTCCCATGATCTTACTATAGATTTGAGATCAAAGACCACTTGGTCTAATACTCCCTATAAATTAGGGGGATGGAGTTAAATCCTCTGACATGTGGGCTAGATCCTAAGTGAGAACTCATGGCATTGCCATCCTACATCTCCCAGACCAGAAGCATAGGGATAGCCCTTCATCGGTTTCTTATCCTACTGAATTCTCTCAGTTTTCCTTGGAAGTGTTCCTCTAGTAAATCGTATTTCCCCTTCCCACCTCCTCCCTGCCTGCTTTCAGGCCCGCATCACTTATCAGCTTCTTTCTAAATCCGCAAGCATAACAGCTCTGTGGCCTAGGCTGACACGTGTTGCCCTGTATCATTCTGAAAACAAACTAATCACGGAGCTCTCCTGCTTAAAACCATCTACTGGTCCCTGTTGTTCCAAAGCTCACTCTACAGCCACTTCAAATTGCCCTACGCTAGTCTCAATCGACCCTTCCAGTCACATCTCCCATCACTGCACACCCCCCCCGCGCCCCCCACCCTGTTCTCTACAAGGCAGCCACAATCAACCTTTCTGACAATGCCAAGCCCCTTCTCAACTCTTTCCCCCTGCACAAGGGAGTTTTGTTTCCTCTGCCTAGGAATGTCCTTTGCCTTCATCTCCCCTACCCTCCCCATCCTATATACCCTGCCTGAAAACTCCTATGAATTCTTCAAAACCCAGCTCCTTTAGCCTTCCTCTGATTCCTATACACAACGATGGCTGCCGACTGCTCCATGCTAGGGATGTAGCAGACTGTTCCCATCAGCACTTCTAGCCATTGAGATGTCTATCTCGCCTTCTAAATTGTAAGTTCCTTGAGGGCAGTGACTGTTCTACTCATTTTTAGGACAGTTTTATCAAGATATAATTTACGTATCATACAGCTCACTTTTTAAAATGTGCGGTTTGGGGGTGTTTAGCATATTCTCAGAGTTGTCCATCCATTCCTAGGATCTAATGGCAGAGTGCTGTTATCACCCCAAAAAGAAACCCTCCACTCATCAGCAGTCACCCTCTGTTCCTCCCACGCCCAAGCCCCCAGCAACCACGGACCTACTTTCCATCCTTACGGACCTGCCCATTCTAGACGTTTCACGAAAACACAACCACAGGACATGTGATCTATTGCGACTGGCTTTCCTCACTTAGTGGATCATCACAGCTCATCCTTCTTGTCGTATGTATCAGTACTTCACTCGTTTTTGTGGCCAGATCATATTCCATGGTATCATCAGACCACATTTTATTTAAGTCTTCATCAGTTAACGAACATTTGGAATGTTTCCATGTTTTAGCTATTATAAACCATGCTGCTATGAACATACACATACAAGGCTTTGTGTGAACATACGTTTTCAATTCTTGCAGGTGTCACCCAGGAGCGGAATTGCTAACTATATATGTAATTAATATGTAATAATATATATCATATGTATATAATATATATTTGGTTATATAATGAAATACGTAGTAACATGTATTTATATAGTTACATAATATACATACATTATACATAAAGTTATATAATTAAATACATATGACTGCTCGAGGACCTGCAAGTGGTTTTACAAGGCAGAGGCACCATTTTACATTCCCACCAGCAGTGGATGAAGTTTCTAATTTCTCCACATCCTCCCCAACACTTGTTGTGTCTTTTTTATGCTAGCCATCCAAGGAGGTATGAAGTAGCATCTTGTCATTTCGATTTGCATTTCCCTTTCATTTTCATATTCCTGGAGTTTTCAGGGCCTTTCAACACAGCCTGGCATAGAAGAGTACTCAATAAATGTTTGATTCATTAATCCATCCACTCATTCATTAACTAAATACCCATCGAGCATCTGCTATGTGCTAGCTGCTCTTCTCAAGGCCAAGAATATGACAGTACACAAAATAAGCAAAATGAATGAGGAAGGGTAAGCAAACGCTGGTGACCCCAAGAGTCTTTAGTACAGAGGGGGTTCTGCTCTTGGATTTCTGGTTGTGAGATGGGCCCCCAAGACTTGGTCATTACCTCCATAGCTACTCATCATGCTGTTATCAAGCCCCAAGAAACATCAATGCAGGAAGATCGATTTCTATTGCAGAGATGGATATAAGTTGAGAGTGTCACAAGAGCTAATATTACTACGGCCATCGCTCTCCTGCACACCCATGGGGAAAAATCTGTTACAGCCCGGCATGCATTTCCTCTTTAACTGGTTAACAGCCCTACAATTTTTCTTAGGGAATCAACCTTTCTACACTCTCATTCCTTCATTCAACAGATTCTCTGATGTGCATGGCCATGCAAAAGCCTTCCAACTGCCTTCTAACTGCTAAGGTTATTGCAGTGGGCAAAACTGACAAAAGAAAAACACCTACTCATGCGCAGCTTATGTTCTAAGGGTTCAGCCCATGTGTTTCAGGCAGAGATGACACTGCCCCTTGCTCTGTGGAGGACAGGGCCCAGGCCCAGCCAGTCAGAGTAGCAAATCCCCATGGCTGTGGTGACCAGCTCAAGGAAAAGCACGTGACCCACACAAAGCCAGTCTTAAGACTGTTGGCGGAATGATCAGAAAAGGGGTGCTCTCTTTTCTCTTGTTCTTGAACTAGAAGATCCTAGAACTTTGAAGGGTCACCATGAAGAGGCAACTAGCATTAGCAAGGACCAATGAGCAAGTAAATCTATGAGACAGAGAGGGAGGAAGAAACTCTAATGACGTTGTTGGAATCCCTAAAACAAGCCACACCTGAAATGGGATACCCCTAGGCTTCCTGGCTGTTAAAGTCCATTGATTTTTTGTGTGGGCTTAAACCACTTTAAACTGAGTCTTCTCCTTTCAGCAACCGGGAAAAAAAGGCTTTGTTAATAAATGGAGTATTTTTTGTGAGGCCTAAACAAAATGAAGTAAGCCAGGGTTACTTAAAGTCCATGACTAACAAGGCTTTCCAGACACCCAGAGTCACAAAGATCCCAGCACAGAGACGGAACCCTGTAATTCGGGTGACATCCTAATAGAAACCCATGCTGGAACCTGTAGTTAAATCTGCCCCCTTGGTTTCTCTTTTCTGAGACCTCTAAGCATCTGTCAAAGGAAAATTTTTGTCACGAATGACAGGAAACTCTTCTCTCTATACCCCGCTGCTCTCCATGTGCTTCAGTGACATGCTGACAAAATCGGAAATTGACAAATGGCCCAGGAAAGCTCCAGGTTTGCCCTGCTCGTCGGTGAAACTTGACAGTTTCTTCATTTTCAGGTCTCGGCTACACAGTTTTATTTCCACTGAGGAGTTAACAGCCCAACTTGTACCCTGAGGAATGTTGCCTTTTGAACTAGACCTCAAAGTATGAAGGAAATGAAATAACTCAGACTTTTTTTTTTTTCCTTTTAGGAAGGAGAGGCAAAAGAAGGTTGGCTTCCTGAAATTACTCATGAAAGTAAACTCTCAATGTGACGAAAATGATAAGAACTTCTCTCTGAACAAAAGAGGCAAAGGTTATGGGTCACTGAGGTGGAGAGATCACAGCATTAGAACCTTGGGAGTTTCTTTTTTTTTTAAGATTTATTTATTTATTTTGGAGAGAGAAAGAGCGTGCTTGTGACGGGGGTTGGGGGGTTGTGGAGGCAGAGGGAGAGACAGGGAAAGAATCCTCAAACACACCCGCTGCTGAGCACAGAGCTTGCCATGGGGCTCGATCCTAGGACCCTGAGATCATGACCTGAGCCGAAACCAAGAACTAGACACTCATCCAACTGAGCCACCTGGGCACTCCTAACCTTGGTTAGTTTCTAAAGCCAAAGGAGCAGCTTCACACAGCTGAGTCACAGGGCAACTTCTCCAGGCTTTAGGGGATGAGGGTGATTTCAACAGCTAGGTGTCACCCACCTAAGGGTTTCCCATGCCCACTCAGCTTAACTGCCTAAGGACTGGCTTTGTTAATCACCTCAAAGGGAGATGAGGAGACACGACAGAGATGTACCACAGATACTTTTCTTCAAGATAGTCAGAAAGGTGCCTGGGTGGCTCAGTCAGAAAAGCGTCTGCCTTCGGCTCAGGTTGTGATCCCAGGGTGCTGGGATCGAGCCCCACATCAGGCTCCTTGCTCAGTCCGAAGCCTGCTTCCCCCTCTTCCTCTGCAACTCTCCCTGCTTGTGCTCGCTTGCTCTCTGCCTCTCTCTCTCTCTCTCTCTGTCAAATAAATAAATAAAATCTTTAGAAAAAAAAGAAGAAGAAAGGAACAGTCAGAATGGGCAATGAGAAGGAACACTTATTAAACAAACTCGCCATGGCTCAAGTAGGCAAAATCTTTAAAGAAAAAGGCATTTGGGATGAGGAAAGAGGCACTCTGGAAAAGCACAGCTGAGCTGGGTCTTGAAAGGTAGGCTGGAGTCCACCGGTGGGCCGGGATGAGAAAGGCACACCGGATGAGGAAGCCTGGCATCCCAAATTCCCTGTGGCAAATGGGAAGATAAGCTGTTTTGGAAACCCAAGTTGGAATTTGTATATCCAACTAAGAATAAAGACCTTCAAAGCTTGGGACAGTATATGCTTATTCCAAGGATTTCTGTGCTCAATTTCTAAGCCATATTCATTGTTTGGAAGAGCCTTAATGTCTTTGGAAGATTAATGTATGTTTTAAAGACAGCTTTAGATTTTTATGAACAAGTCTGATGAATACAGTCAAATGATCAAGCTTGAGAATACCGGTTTAGGTGAGAAAAAGCAGGTGAGCAATCAAGTAATGGCACAGGTTGTCTTGAGTAACTGAGAAGTGGGCCTCACGTCAATTCCAACAGGGAATCTAAAACAATGACAGAATCCTTGAAACAGGGTAACTACCAGACTATGTCACAGGCTGAGACCTGCTTTGAAGGGACTCCTGAGTTGAACCTGAAAGGTTCAAGA
The DNA here is from genome assembly GCF_922984935.1 of Meles meles. Lineage (NCBI taxonomy): Eukaryota > Metazoa > Chordata > Mammalia > Carnivora > Mustelidae > Meles > Meles meles. Next base: position 34,810,593 of record NC_060067.1, on the reverse strand, counting down.
GGCATCTTCCAGGTAGATAATGGTATATGTTTTGGGGTATGTTTGCTTTTTAAAAGGCTCCCTCTAGTCACAGCTCCCAGGAGGCGAGAAGGGGGACGGAGGCTACCTGATCTCAGTTATCGGTCCTGACTCTGCTGCACTAGCTGTCACCTGAATTTTCAAGTAAAAAATGATTGGAATATACACTCCACTGAAATAAGAATACTGCTTTCCTTGCTAAATGTGTCACATCCTAGACCAATATACGATGGTAGTAGCTGTCATTGGAAAACCCTGCTGGATAACAGTGTCATTATCTCTCATGTACCTACCAGCAAATAAAAGCAACTTGAGTACCATTAGGAAGAAGGAATACATTAGCATAATACAATATAAGTGACAGTAAGAAATTCCTAGAAGCTATCTATGGAGAGGAAAACACATTTTACATACTTGCCAGCTTTGTTCTTACCGTTTCTATACAGAGCCGATCTTGCCATGTAATAAAAAATTTTAAATGCTAAAGAATTCTAAAAGGAATCATTCGCAACAATTTGAACTGCATTTTTTAAAAGGACACGTCTTTGCCTTGATGTACCAAAATCAATATGCCCGTTCAAATATGTATTTACAAAGAAAATCTACTGCCTGCCCCTAAATTATGGGAGGCCTCTGAGAATCAGCTCTAAGTTCCTAAGTGTGGATTTAGGTTTTGTCACATTGTTTTTGGCTGTTTTGAATAAAAAAGGTATTACCTGTGGTTCATATATCTCTCCTGAGCTTAGAGACTTTAATAGCTATTTGTCCATGGCTTAAATCTACTTACGCAAAAACTCGGAATTTGCTTCGTGATTTGTACCCTAACAAAATATGGATTCCCCCAGAATCCTCTTTCACTGGCAGTCCTATCTTGTGTTTACTTCAAAATGTTACTGCAATTACCTCTTCCTCGTTATATTACTGTGAAGCAAAGAAGTAAATCCCACACCACATCGTGTATGGTCTAGCATCCATCATGGCACAAACAGAGGGATGTACAATAAAATTAAGGTGGTTTCCTTAAGGCCTAAACTTAATCAGCCCTAGATCCAGGAGAACGACCTGAGGAGTCTGACTCTAGACAAACCCAACAATGGCAAAGATGCGGTTTATGGAGACTCACCACCAACATCACCTCAATGTCCATACGTAAGTATTTACAAGCTACCATATGCAATACCAGATGGCAGAAGCTGACACAGCTTTAGTTTCCTGTTATGTCAACTAAAATATTATTACATTATGCTATTACTAGAGTCATGCAATTATTACACAAATACACAGAAGTCCAATGGATTTTTCGATCTTATTTTAACAATCTCCTTTTCTAACACATTAATGAACAAGAACAAGCAAAATCACGTCATTTTAGCAAACCATGTTTAACATCCGAACAATCATCCATCATATCCATTTGTTCAAATTTTAATATTCAACTGCTTCTCTGCATTGAAACATGGGGAAGTGGTTCTGACCTGGAAGTACTTCTGACATGGGTCACGGGACTCCAGCTGTGGTGCAGGAACTAGGTTATAATTTGAAATCTGAAAAGAGGGATCATTGGAGAAATTAAAATCCCAAATAACAAAGCATACAAGAAAAAAAAAAAGCAAAGCATTGACAGTTCTTCCAAAAGCTGTCAAAAACATTAAACAATTCTTGGCAGATAATATCCAAATTTTTGTTTATTTATAGTTGGTAAAAACACATTTGACTGAAACTTGAATTTCTGCTTAACTACATTTCCCACAAACATTTCTTGTGATTTTCTTTTTCCCCATGCCAGGCTGCAGTTATCTGTCTGTCTTTGTCTTGTTATTTATCTATGTGTCTCAACTTTCCAATGCTTTTTCTCATTAAAAGCACAATTCAGAAGGCAGTAAGGAAAAAACTGGTACATTTCACCACATAAAAAAGCAAACATTCTGTTTGGGAATACAAAATGACTATAAACACAGTAAAGACAAAAAAAAAAAACAAACTGAAAAAAATTAACATTACAAGGACATAAAGGGGCTAATTTCATTTACATAGAGCTCCTTAAAGTTATGAAGAATTTCCTTGAAGTGATTAAGAAAAATATGAACAAGCCTGTAGGAAAATGAGCAAAGGGCAGGACAAGTCCCAAGAGAAACGCAAATGTACAACAAACATACAAATAACTAACCTCAGTCAAAACTAAAGAAAGCGCAAATTTAAATAACGACGACTCGCGGTTTTCCTCTATCAGACTGCAGAGATTAACAAGCTTAATAGCACATAACTGAAAGCGACAACATTGGAAATAGGAATTTTCAAAACTTGCCAATGGGAGTAAAAGCTGGCAAAACTTTTTCAAGAGCCATTTAGAAATATCTGAGCAAATTTAAAATGCATAGACCCCTACTACTCAGCAATTCCATTTCTTTTCTTTTTTTTTTAAGATCTTATTTATTTATTTGACAGAGAGCGCACACATACAGAGAGAACGGCAGGTAGAGGGAGAAGCAGGCTCCCCGCTGAGCACGGAGCGATCATGACCTGAACCAAAGGCAGACAGGTGCTTAATGGACTGAGTCACCAGGCATCCCAGCAATTTCTGAGATTTTATTTTAGATTTATTTTTAAATTTCTGAGAATTTATTTTAGAGATAAACCTACGTGGACTCTTGTTCTAAAAGCAAAAAATCAGTAACTATTCTTCAGCGGACAGCTGGTTCATTAAATTATGATACATCCATACAATGGAGTCTTGTGCACTATTAGGAAAAATTAAGTGGATCTACACGAGCTGATATGAAAAGGGCTTTACGACATAGCACTAAGTGTTGAGTAACATGCACAGCAGGGCAAAATCAAATTTGAGTACAATTTTTAAAAGCATGCATGTGACTGCCTACACACACAAAAGTGCATACATCTACACAGAGAATTTATTTTTTTTTTAAGATTTTATTTATTTGACAGAGAGAGACACAGAGAGAGAGGGAACACAACCAGAGTGAGTGGGAGAGGGAGAAGCAGGCTTCCCGCCAAGCAGGGAGCCCGATGCGGGGCTCGATCCCAGGACCCTGCGATCATGAGCTGAGCCGAAGGCCGACGCTTAATGACGGAGCCACCCAGGCGCCCCTACACAGAAAATTTCTTAAAGAATAATGAAGAACCAGACATGGTGGTAAACCGCCAGTTTACCAAATGAGACACAAGCGAAGAAAACCTGAAAACAGACCATGTTTTCGATGAGTTACCACCAGGAATATCGCTTACAATGATAATCTATTATAATCATTTAAATGAGGATGCTGCGTGATTCTACTTATATAAGGTACAAAACCCAGGAAAAACTTACCTATGTCAGGATAGTGGTTTACCCCGGAGAGCTGGAAAGGGGGAGCAGCAAAAGGGTACCCTCTGGGATGTTATGACAATAAACACATGGTTTCTTGATCTGGGTATGGAAATTCATCAAGCGGAACCCTCACACGCACATTTCTGTGTGTTTATTACAGTTATAGGAGAAGTTTTTTTTAAAAAGTCAAATGTTGGCAGTTTTCTAAAGCATTATTCAAATTGCTTAGCTTTATATTTGTGAAGACTAAATTCTTTTCTAATCTTTCCAAACTAGTACCTTTAATAGGCATTACTCCCAACTTTATGATTCTGATAATGACCCGACAACTTGGTCTACTGACCCACAATACATTTTTAATTATATTTCGACATATTGTGGGTAAGGCTCATTACTCTGCTATAATTAAAAGGGTGGGTTTATTTTAAATTGCCCTGAAACAGCAAAAGATGCTTCCTCTATGCACCTTTATCTTTTTCCTATTCCCTTCTCAGCTCCTGAAAAGTATTTTAAAATTCAGTTTTCTTTTTTTTTAAGTTTTTGTCTTCAGCATACCTGAAAGTTATAAGCAGAGCTAGACGTGATGTAACAGCTATTTCGAGACAATGAATATCAATAAACAGAGAGAAAGCTAAGAGGCATACTTATAGGAGTAGAAAGACTTGAACAAACACTAAGAATCTAATTTTTCAGAGCATCTAATCTTAACAAAAAAAAAAATTCCTTCACCCCAGCATGAAAGAAACTCCAACTTCTATGAAGTTATGAATTGACATTCTGGCTAATTGCTTCCTATTCTAAGTGGTCCTGTGCTATTATTATCTGACCAATATTTATTCCACACACACCATGTGTGATGCTAGGAGCAGGGGACACTTTAGTGAACAAAACACATTCCCCCTTCTCATGGAACTTATAGACAGGCTATCGGGAAGATGGACATTGATCACAAAATTATTCATCTCAGTGTTTACGGGTCTATGACCTGGAAGAAAAGAACTCAGTTCTCTCAGAAAACAGAATGAAGCAACACGGGATAGACTGGAGAGTCAGGAAACACTTATTTCCTGGAGAAAGTGCAATTTAAGTTGCAATTTGAGGACTACACAGGATTTAGCTAGATTAACATTTATTAAAACACCTACCAGGGGTGCCTGGGTGGCTCAGTGGGTTAAGCCGCTGCCTTCGGCTCAGGTCATGATCTCAGGGTCCTGGGATCGAGTCCCACATCGGGCTCTCTGCTCGGCAGGGAGTCTGCTTCCCTCTCTCTCTCTCTGCCTGCCTCTGCCTACTTGTGATCTCTCTCTCTCTCGCAGTCAAATAAATAAATAAAATCTAAAAAAAAAACAAAAAAAAAAAAAACAAAAAAAACAAAACACCTACCATGTACAAGGCAGCCCCAGGAAAAAAGCACAAACATGCAGAGCTATTTTTCCCTAGGTATTTATCTCCCTTGATGAATAAACCTAGTCTGGTAAAAAGTTTCTAAGAACTTTGCGGCATGGACTACTTCCACATAAAAAGTAACCTGGGGGGCCCAGGCATTAAGCAGCTGCCTTCGCTCAGGTCATGATCCCAGGGTCCTAGGATTGAGCCCCGGCATTTGGGCTCTCTGCTCAGCGGGAAGCCTGCTTTTTCCTCTCCCACTCCTCCTGCTTGTGTTTTCTCTCTCACTTGCTTGCTTCCTCTCTCTCTGTGTCAAATAAATAAATAAGATGCTTTAAAAAAAACAAAACAAAACAAGTAACCTGAGAAATACAAAAGCAATCTATGGTTTTAAGAATAATCCATAGCTGAGGCACCTGGGTGGCTCGGTCAGGTAAGCATGGGACTCTTGATTTTGGCTCAGGTCATGATCTCAGGGTTGTGATATCAAGCCCCAAGTTGGGCTCTCCAATCTGTGGAGATCTACTAGAGATGCCCTCTCTCCCTCTCCCTCTGGCCCTCCGTGCCACACACCCATGCTCCTTTTCTTTCTCTCAAATAAATCAGTAAAGCTTAAAAAAAATAAATAAATAAAATAATAATAATAAAATAATCTGTAGCCATGTGGTCCAATATGGCAGCCACGAGGAGCAACTGGAGCTAATGAACACCTGAGTGACTAGTACAACTAAGGAACAGAATTTCTCATTTTATTTCATTATAATGAATTTAAATCTAAATTTATCAACTGATACTTGACTGTTGAAGGGAACTTCTTGGGTAGGTGAAGCTACTTTTTCAATAACACATTTTATGAAATCTAAATAGAGATCCAGTATTTCTATTGAAAATTCGGCATCCACATTGAGTGCTGGAAGCGTAAACCACACAGATTTTAAATACTTTGCATGAAAAAAAGTAAAATCTCTCATTAATAATTTTAAAACACTGATTACATGTTGAAATGATGCTATTTTGGATATACAGAGTTAGATAAAACATACTGTTAATTTCACTTTATTTTTTTTGATAATGTGGTTACTAAAAAACTTCAGATAACATCTGTGGCTCATTACTTTTCTGTTGGAGAACCACTGATCAAGGGAATGCAGACAGACTCTGAAACTTTACCCTCATCAAAATATTATCTACCTTTTCCATTTCCATAAAAGCAAAGACCGGCAGAGACGCTCCCTCAGCTGTAAAGCTGGAGAAGGTCGGCCAGCATCAGAACAGGTACCTGTTTCCATGAAACCACATAGTGAGTTCAAAGACATAGAGATTCGCACAGGCCACTACAAGCTCCACGTGAAGAATACAGCTGCGATTTTATTTTCTTTAAGATTTTATTTATTTTTGAGAGAGAGAAAGGGAGAGAGAGAATACAAGTGGGGGGAAAGCAAGGGGAAGAGAGAAAGCATCTCCAGCAAACTCCCCACTGAGCACAGAGCCCAACTGGGGCTCAATCCCATGACCCTGAGGTCATGACCTAAGCTGAAATCAAGAGTCAGATGCCTAACCAACTGAGCCAACCAGATGCCCTGAGACTATAGTTGTGATTTTGTTTTATTTTTTTATTAAAGATTTATTTATTTATTTATTTATTTATTTGAGAGACAGAGACAGCATACGGGGGAGGGAGAGAATCTCAAGCAGACCCTGCACTGAGCACGCAGCCCACACAGGGCTCGATCTCAGGACCCTGAGATCATGACCTAACAGCTGATTTTAAAACAAAGCATAAAACCTGTGTCAATGAAATAATCTAGTAACAATAGTTTCCTTCCAGCAGCATTTTCCTGTGTCCCATTAATGAAAATTAATGCTTCTATGCCTTGTGGTAATGCCATTAAAGCTCATTAAACGTCGCACAGGACCACAGAAGAGCATCTCCAAGCAGAAATCACGTGCACACTCCTAAACAAATGAATGAGCGCATAAATAAATTAAATTCCCTCTTGTATCTGGTTTAGTATAAGAACCTTTGTGCTTTTTTCCCCCGTTGGATATAAATATGTAAATACAAAATTTTACATATTATCAATTCAACTTTTTCTATTTTAACCATCAAAACCTCAAAGGCTTTATTTTTCTCAATATGATATGTCCCTGACCAAGAATGCTACATCTCACTATAATAAGGCCGAATGTGTACTGATTATTCTTTTTATTTGTGATATTATATTGTAATTTAGAATAAAGACACTTTCCTCTTATTTTTATTGTGTGTTTTGCCATTTTCTCAGTATGAAATTACACACTGTACGCATAAGGTTTCAAGTAGGAAACAGATGATACAATCAAATTAAGATGGGTTTAATTAGGGATTATCAAAAAAAAAAAAAAAGGCTGGCAGTAGGAAATCCACAAGGGATAATGCAGACTCCAGGAGTGGCAAGAGCAAGTTACCATCCCTGGTCTGAGGGACGAGAAAGTTGTACACAGAGAGGACACTGCCCTACATGGTCACCATCTGCAATGGAAGGCATAGCGGGCTTTCAGCAACCCTGCACAAAACTGGAATCTTCTCCTGCTCTCACTGCCTGATCTTTTGACTGTAAGGTTGAGAAACTATTCCCGAGTAAGCTACAGTTGTGTGTAATTCTTCTTTTTCCAAGAAAGAGATGAAAATTCACATGCGTTCACCCATTTAGATACAGCTCAAGTACTGTGCCCTTGATAAGATTTTCTTTGAATTACCTAATTACTTTTTTAAAGATTTTATTTAGGGGGCACCTGGGTGGTTCAGTGGGTTAAAGCCTCTGCCTTCGGCTCAGGTCATGATCCCGGGGTCCTGGGATCGAGTCCTACATTGTGCTCTCTGCTCAGCGGGGAGCCTGCTTCCCCCTATCTCTCTCTCTGCCTGCCTATCTGCCTACTTGTGATCTCTGTCAAATAAATAAATAAAATCTTAAAAAAAAAAAGATTTTATTTACTTATTGGAGAGAGAGAGAGCGCAAGAAAAAGAGACAGAGAGAGAGCACGTGCGCACATGTGCGGGGAGTGGGGGGCAGAGGGAGAGAGAGAAGCAGACTCCCCGCTGAGCAGGGAGGCCAAAGAGGTGGGACTCCATCCGAGGACTCTGGGAGCAAGACCTGAGCTGAAGGTTTAACTGACTGAGCCACCCAGCCACTTCTAGCTAATTATTTTAATCACATTATCCCACACTAAACTTTGAACATATTTCTATTATTATACTTAACACATGACATTAAGTTTTTATTTTTATCTTTTTTCCTAACAGAGGGCAAATTCCTTGAAGAAAGAGCTGCTTCAATTATTTTTATTATTTTTCATTGAGGTAATAATTAAATTAGAGAAGTTTTCCACTTCTGAAAGAAATAGTGTATATTAAAGCCATAAAAAATACTTTATGTTTAGGGCTTGTGGGCTCGGATGATTCCAAACATGCTGTTTGCCTACATGAATATCTGGTAGGGTGTTTACAAGCTTCGCAGAAGAAGACATTCTTCATTATATAGGGTTGTCCTGGGTATTGCAAGACATCTATCATCCCTGGTCTCCACCCAGAAAGCCCAAGTAGGCCAGTTAGTGGCTCCCTAAGGGGTGTTCTAGAGGCTTCCAAGCCCCCTGCTTTGAAAGTTGTAACATCAGCCCCGAGTGCTCTCTCCACTTCCTAATTCATAGGGCACTGAGGTCCTACAGGATCTTGAACCAATAATGTCTGAGGCACATTTTATTCAACTGCAAATCATGATTACCATCCCTGTGACAGGACGATCAAATGAGATACAATAGGCTTGCTTGCCTGCTTTGCTTACTGCCTGGCACATACTATTTTTTCCAACACATATATGACCTGTTTTCTCAACGAGGCTGTACGATTTCTGAAGGAAAGTGAGGTGTCCTGGAGATCACTGCACACCCATCAGAAGTACTCGATAAACTCTGGTGGTGCACATCTGCCTTCTTTTTTCCCTGCCCCATTCTGTGCCCCAAAAATGTTCATAAATAAACTAAGTCCAATGGAACTTATTCCATTATTACAATGGAATGGAACAAAGAACTAAATTACAATGGGATCTTTCTTTCTGCCATGCCTGAAATCATTATTGTAACCTGCCATGCATAGGAAGGGCTGTCAAAAAGCTGTCGCCTTACCCTCTTGAAAATCTACAGGGTTGTTATTAGTTCGTAAATACTTCTAAAGTAGACATCACACTCCAGGATGAGACCTAGCTCCCATTTCATACTGATCTGTTCATCCTTTAAGGTTTTAACTATTTTCCCCTAAAGAATTTAATCCGTATTTTCAGATCAATAATTTGGAGCGGTGACATGAGATGACTCCACAACAGTCAAACTTACTTGGAAAAGTCCTTTGAATTGCCTACTTGGTACAATACACAGTTTCCATTAAATAACTGAAGTGTTTAAAATTTTATGATGCATAGGTAATGAAAAGTATTTAATAAGTATATGTATGTGCAAATTTTATTTCAGCATTTTGTTCTTCCACAGAGAAGAAAGTAGAGGTGTGGCATATAATACTCCACTCTAAGGAAATAAACCTGATTTTTTTAAAAAAAAGTTTTTTGAGATATAATTACTAGTAACAATTTCTTGCCATCCATAAACCTGGGTGCTACATGTCTGCTGTTGAGAATCACTGTTCTGGAAAAGCCTAATTTGTTACTTATATAACTTAAAATAGAAGAAAGTTCTAGCAACAAAAGCTCAGGGACTAATCCTATCTCTAATGTCCATATCTTATGCAAAAACACTTAAGGATGTTGACTTGTGATTCTAGCTCTTTATCTTACTTGATTCAGTGTTCTCAGAGCCAGATTTTAAAGCCAATTCCAAGAACACTATCAAACAAAGGCAAATATGCACAGACAGGGAAAATTCTATTTCCTGAAATGTATACCAGGGGGGAAATACCAAAATTGAAAAAGAAATATTTTTAAGACTGAATAAAGGTAGACCTTTATAATTCTTAACCAGAATTTCTTTAAGTGAAGCAAAAGCTTGATGATTCTCCCACAAATGTATTTGATCCCCATTTTTCATACTTCAAAGGCACGATGCCTGCCGTTTAGAAATAATGGCAATGTTTAATGCTTCTAAGAAGTGTCAGTTTAAAATATGCTCCCGGGTGGCTTTGGAGGGTGGGCTGCATTAATGGCTTCAATCAACCTCTCTCTGTGTCTTCGCCCTCTGCTCCACAAAGTTGTCGTCCCCTCCCACTGCCTTTGACATGTCACTGTGGGGCTTGCTTTGGCCAATGGGATGACACAGAAGCTGGAAAAGCGTGGCCCATTTCCAGCATCTGAAAAAGATTATGATCTGGACACACAAAGACAGATGCAGGCTGGCCTCTTGGAAGGATGCTGGAGACTGGGGTAGCTGAATCCTCCTGGCCAAGGCCCTCTTTGACAGGCCTCAGCCAGCTGGCCATCAAGCATGTGGGAGACTACTGCAAAGGGCTGCACACTGTATCCGCAGCTGACCCGAGGCTCGTGAGAGAACCCAGCAGAGTCCGTAAGCACCCAAGCACCCCTCGGCCGTCCTATAGATAGGAATGGCTCTTGCTGAAGTTCCTGAACTCCGGGGCGGTTCTTATGCAACATTATTGTGGCAACAGGTAAACGATACACTAACTATAGCCAGAATAACCAAAATGAGGTAACAGGAGAACAACTGGGACTTAGCCTGAAACTTGAGGCAGGGGAGGTAGGATGCCATGTGATGGTCCTGCCGTGGGGAATCCAGTTCTTCCGTGGACACTAATGCTCTCCCGATGTTACATGGGGATGTTGTGACCAAGATGGGCTGCATCCTTCATTTCTCCCATTGTTCATTCACAGCACACAACCACTGACACTCTGCATGTTAGAACAGCCTGTGATGGCAAATCTTAGGAATGTGTCATAAGGACATACTGGCAGCGTTATTTCTAGTAGGAACAAAATCAGAAACAAGTTAAATCCTCATCAGTAGGAAACTGATTAAATAAAGCATCCCATCTTTACAATGGAACATCATGCATTATTTAAAAGTGACAATGTTCCACAGTTACACAGGCAGATCTCTACTAAATATTATTGAACAAAAAAATGAACTATAAACAGTGTTACATACACAGGACGTTCAACTTTTCTGTATGTCTGAAAGTTATAATGAAAAGTTAAAATAGGGGCACCTGGGTGGCTCAGTGGGTTAAAGTCTCTGCCTTCAGCTCAGGTCCTGATCTCAGGGTCCTGGGATCCAGCCCCTCGTCAGGCTCTCTGCTCAGCGGGGAGCCTGCTTCTCCCTCTCTCTCTCTCTGCCTGTCTCTCTGCCTACCTGTGATCTCTGCCTGTCAAATAAATAAAATCTTAAAAAAAAAAAAAAAAGAAAGAAAGAAAAGTTAAAATAAAGGTAGCATGTAGAGGGATGCCTGGGTGGTTCAGTTGGTTAAGCTGCTGCTTTTGGCTCAGGTCATGATCCCAGGGTCCTGTATCGGGCTCCTTGCTCAGCAAGGAGCCTGCTTCTCTCACTGCCTCTGCCTGCCACTCTGCCTGCTTCTGTGTACTCTCTCTCTCTCTGACAAATAAATAAATAAAATCTTAAAAAAAAAAAAAAGGTAGCATGAAGAGTGTCACTCTTTCATTAATTTTTTTAAAAAACCTATGGTAACATAAAACACAGATTTAGAAAATTATACAAAACAAGCAACTCACTAGTTGTTATAAAGAAAACACTCTGATAACTACTGCCCAGATCAAGAAACAGACTTTTCTACCCCCCCACCCCCCGCCAGAACCCTGAATTTACGGTAATCACTTCCTTGATTTTCTTTATGATTTCATTACCTCACTGTACAACCTTGGTCAATATAGTTAATTCTTGTCTTTTTTTTTTTTTTTTATAATTTCACCAGGAAGCACATAATATCTGTTTTTCACTGGTTTCTAATGTTTGCAGCCATTGTCACTCACAGTCTGGTTCCATTAAGTCAACGGGGATTGCAAAGTGACAGTACTCTGATTCTCCCATTTCATTTCCATTTATTGAGGGGAAAGATTTTAGACGATACCTCCCATCGTCTACTACGTGGTTCCCTAGTGGTCAGTTCATATAAGAAAGGCAGGATAAAAATGTGATTCTTTCCTGACTACTTTCAAGATAACGAACTAGTGTCCCATTAATCCTAGGCGGTAATCAATTTTTTTTTGTATCATCAGGCATCATGGATTTAAACATACTTGCAACTCTTATTTTTAATCTCAAACTGTCCCATCTGGGGGCACCCAGGCTGGCTCCTAAGTTCTTCTCACATGGCCCTGATCTTTGACACCTATTATCTAGAGATGTTCCAGACTCATCTCTATTATCTAGAGATTACTCTGTTCCTTTTTTTTTTTAACAGTATGTTTGTATGGGATGTAATCTTGCTAGTGTTCTGTACTTATATTAAATCTTATAAAAGTACAGAATACTAACTATATCATATCCCATAAGCTTACTATGAAAAGAGAAAATATGGAACAGAGCGATATCCTTACAACGAAAACATGCCCAAAACACATGCTTAAAAAAAAGTTAAAACATGATCTACTATTTCAAAAGAGGGTAAAAGATTATTTTCAAAATTACAGAAGACATGAAAGAACAGTACACATCTCAATTAGAAAACTGACATATAATTTACATAGTCTCTTTACTACCTTTCTCTCCCTTATTTGGAAAGCTTTGTGAGAGCCGGGACCCCATCGATCTCATTCATCAGTATATTCCCAGTGTCTGGTGTGTGGCAGATGTTCAATAAATAGGCTATAAAGGAATGTACAGAAATCTTCACTAAAATGTTAACAGCAGTAATCTCTGGGTGGCAGGATTTTGAAAAATGTCTTCCATGCTTTATATGCTGCTGATTTGTGTAAATTCTTTTATAATGAGTACGAAGTATTTTCATATTCAGAGGAAAGAGTTATTTTCAATGTGGAAGAAAGTTTGTACATGAAACAATCTATGTATATACTATGTTTCTAGAAGAAAGAAAGAAAGAAAGAAAGAAAGAAAGAAAGAAAGAAAGAAGGAAAGAAAGAAAGAAGTGTGTCCCATCTCCCTGTCCCCCCGACCCTCACCATGTACCTCTTCTCTTCATAAAGGAAGCCTCTGGGGTAATAGGTGATAAGGCTGAGTTTTCCTAAGGAAGACTAGGTTTAGAGTTTGTGAAAAGGAAGACAGCAACCACCCATCTGCCTTCCATGCTATATTTGACAGATTTTACTCTGTAGCTCCGAAAACATGTTAATAGGACTTCTCGCGGTGAGAGGAAGGGATTAAAAAAGCAAAGAACCTTGGTGCGATAGTTTGGCACTATATCGAAAATGGCTCACAGGGCCTGCAATTCATGGAACAAAGATAACATCTTTTCATAAAATCTGCACTCCAAGACGTCCCAAATATACAACCGGGAAATGCCGACGGCAGTGACGCAAAAGCACCAAACAGAACAATCCCAAACAAGAACGAGAGGAAGCCTTAATATGCTTCACTGGGCCTTCATAGATCTATTAGAGAAAACATACGAGATGAACTGCCTCATAAAACAGATGGTCTTCTCCAGTTCCCCCCCCCCTTTTTTTTAAACAAGATAATTAAGGGAAACGAAAGAGTAAGGATCCTGTTAAATTGGCTAAGGAAAATGATTTCATTTGAAGTAGAATGCCTGAGTTTCTGGAGAAAGGATTTCAAGTTTCCCCTCGAAGCTGATGCAGGTCATTTGGCGAAGCCTATACCAGAAAGGGAAGCCATCCCTAGGGCAAGAGCCTTCTAGATAGCAAAGAACATCCTGTCAGACCCTTTTAACAGAGGCAGAAAGGAAGGCTGTGGGGTAACATGGCCTTGTTGCAAGAGTACTGGACAGGGAGTCAGGACAGAGGATATTGGACTTCTTGATTAGTGAGTCTAACAAACCTATTTCACTTGTCACCTTTTAATTTTCCTAGAGAAAGCCATTATTCACTCCCCTATCCTATCTTGGTAATAACAACAAATGTGATAATGAGGAAAAGCTCTATAGCGAAGACTGCAAGTACAAAACTGTTAGTTTAGGATGGAGTTTTGTTTCATTGTCACATATAAAAGTCCCCCTGTGCAGTACTGATGCGAATCAAAAGTCGGAGGGAAGGAGAAGGAGGGTCCAGGTGTTCTGAACCTAAGAGAAGACTATGTCCATGTCTGTTCTCTAAGCTCTAAAACACTTTAAGGAAAAGGAGAAACAGATAAAAGTATACCGCAAAAGCAACTCAAAATTCCATGCCAGATTTTTGATTGAGACAATGATAGGAGCCAGGAATCTTTTATGGTCTTGACTGGGATTCAGCCAAGAAAGGACATTGCCCCCAAATGTCACCTCATCAGCCAGAGTGCCTACTGCGCCTGAATTTTCAATGAAAAGCCAGGGGATACTATTTAGCCCTGCATAGCATTAAGTAACTATTGTTGAGGGTTTCCTCTGAGCTAAATAAACATAAATAGTATGCACAACATCTCTCGGGTCTGACAAGCCCTAAGAGACAGGCACTATTCTTCTCATTTTACAACCAATTTAAGAAACTTGCAGAACATCGGACAGCTAATAAGCAGCAGGGCCCAAGCTCCACACCCCGTCTATGATTCCAGAATCTTCACTTTCATATTCTACTCCACTGCCTCTCCCAGAAAGCAGAAAGAGGGATGGGACTGGTGAAACAGAGCCTCCAAAGATCCCATTTGCAGAGATGACCAGTCCCTCACCTACTGGTTCCAGGAGGTGAGTGTCACAACCCAGCAATTAGGGAATGGCTTCCTCTTCAGTCACATCGCAAAAGCCAACACTGAACTTCACTTCTAACCTGCCTCATTACCTGGGGATCTCTCCTCTTCTCCCGGCATTCTTGAAATCCTTCCTTGAAATCCTCTCTCATTGGGACTTTTCCTGAAGCTTCTCATACCACTTCCCTAACCCTTCATGAAAACCAAATCCACTCTAGTCTTCAAAAATTACAGTGAAATCTCATTTCAACACATAATGCATATGAATCAATCCTGATTTGGCCGTGTAGTGGCTTGGAGTCACTGGGCAATTTTCTCAATGATAATAATCTCTAACATTTACATCACATTGACTACTTACCAGACATTGTCTTAAGACTTCATACGTATTTAAAAAAAAAAAAAAAGGAAAGAAAGAAAGACTTCATGCATATGAACCATTCGAATCCTTATAACCACATGGTGAGTTACGGAACTATTACTGCCCTCATTGCACAGAAGTAACAGGCAGCGAGGTACTAAGTAAGTGCCCGCAGCCGCACACCAGGCAGGTGGTGGTGAAGCTACTCTGTTTTCGGTTTCTCTGAACTTCAATTCTCTCCTCTCTGACATAAAAATATTTATTTCACGTGGTCCCGAGGCAGAAATGGAATAAACATAGCTAGAGTGGTTTCAGATAATTCTTAGATTCCCCCTTCTTCCTCTAGGATTTCTGGGATCATCCTGAGGTACAATCCAGAAACTTTTCAATTAGATGAGCACAGGGAGATAAGGGAAGCAAGTGCTCGGTGTCTCTCAGACATGCTGTCTCATATGTGAGTTACACACCCCTCTGAGGCAAATCCTACCATCCGTGTTTTTACGAAGGAGCGATTCGAGAGAACTCGTGCGTGGACGTCCTGCTGGTGACTTGAACCAAAGCTGGAATCCACACCTGCATATTTTCTCTCCACTGTGTTTTAAGGGGCTTGAGGGGACAGCCAAGCCTGCTAGTTCCCCATCTTCCTCGCGTAGCCATACCCCCAAGAGGATGGCTGTATAAATGCCACAAGCAACCAGTGTTACCGGGATTGCCAGTGTTACCTTCCCCAGAGAAACAAGATGGAAAAGCATAATCAATGATTAAAGTAGGGGGGAAAAAAGATAAAAATAGGTGTAGTCACATTTACTGACCCTGCATGATTCCCAACTCCTCTGATAAGAAAAAAAGGAAGGAGGGCGGGTGGGTAAAGCAAGGATGAAAGAAAGGAGGGCCAGAGGAAGAAAGGAGAAAAACAAGAAACTGTCCCAGGCCACAGATGACAATGAACATAATCCCAAAGTATAATCTCTGTGTTCTCTCATCTGCTTTAGGACTTTTTTTCCCACAAGAGGGTCAGTGACTGATCTTATTGGACAACCTTCCTTCTTGGCCCTTCGGCCCAGGGCCTCCAGTGAAAGGCCTCAGGGAAGACGGGCCGCCCAGAAACCCAGAAATGCTCTCCTCAGAAAGGCAGCAGAAGGGAAGGAAAGGGCTCAGCCCTGACCTGCAGGCCGAGGCCGTGGGAGGAACAGGGCGTTCCTCTCCATACAGGATGCCCATTCACATACACACACACACCAAGGTCCTCCTCTATCTCTGGCCACCATCGGCCCGCCCGGTCAGAACGCAAGGACTGCCGGGAAAGCGGAAAGCCACATGGCTGCTAGGGAAGCTGGAACAAAGGCGGCCCAGAAGCCAGAACCACGCCCGTCACCTCCCTGCGCTCCCACCTGCTATTCTCAAACTGGGAAAAGCACACGCTGCCTCAGAACTGTCTTAAAATGGTCTTAAAAATCTGTTTAGACCTACCGTGGGCCCAATAGCATGCTGACAGATGAGCTTGCGAGGGTCCATAAACTCACAAATATTTTGGACACACTTACACGACTCTTTCTTGAAGACAGTTTTCCCAGGTTAAGAACCACTACCTTAGTTGGTCACAGTGAGAAAACTGGGCTATGGAAAAAGAAATCCTCACCCTCCCACAAAGTCTCCTTCTCAGGCAAGATTCCAGCCACCTCTGATGTTGTCCTGCCCCAGCCCTTGTGTCCATCTGGGTTCTGGCACCGGCGATCCATGACTCAGGAGTTATGGGCATCTGAATTCTCCTCCCTTCATTGCCACTGGCAGTGCCTAAGCCACGGTTCTACAAATTCTCATGGAGGCCTGCAGTCCACCTCCTCCTGATCACCCGTCTGCCCTCACTCCAGCCTCCTGCACACTTCTACAGATTTGTCCTTCCGAGAGAATCCGCCACCTTTCTCGCCACCATGCCACGTCCCAGACCATTAAAAGTGGGACTCTAGGGCCAAAGCACCTGGGTTTGAATTCCGTCGTCATCATCTCCTTTGAGTGTCTCTGGGTAAGTCACCTAACCTCTGTGTCTCAGTTTTGTCAACTGTAAAATGGGCACAATGAGGGAACCCACGTCAAAGGCTTGCTGCAGGAATTAGGTGAGTATAGTACATTTGGTGCAATATTAAGTCTTAGCTGTCATCATCAAAGTGACTCTTTTAAGAGCTCCCCACTGGCTAACAAATAAAAAACCCCATTCCATCAATATGCTCTCAAGACCTCCATGTGCGAGTCCAAACTAGGCCCAACTTACCTCTAGTCTCTATGGACATAAGCCCTTTCTGTACCACCTAACCCCCAAGGGCACACCAGACTGAGATCCACTCTTTACTGAACCTACTGAAAGCTTCCCATTCATACGCCTCGGTTATTCGCTCTGCCTGGGATGTCCCATCAGGGCCTGTTGAACCCTTACTATCTCTCCTGGATGAGCCCAAACACGGATCCTACCCAAGTCACCACGATCAAGACTTCCAGTGGACAGCACTAAAGCTGTTATTATATCTAGCAGGTTTTGTGGTCCTGCCCCTACCTGCCCAATAGCCATCTTTCTGATCTACCTCAAAGAACTAACCTTTGCCCTTTTACGACTCCAGCAGTCAGAATAAATGGCTTTTGCAGCCTTCTTCTGAAGGGCCTTTGGGGTCACACATTGTTTCCTGGTTCCTTTGGAATAATAATCTTTCATTAACGAAGAAGAGGATGCACAGGTCAACCATATATATTTTTATATACACGGATGACTGAAACTGTTTTAGGTCTAAGCTCCAACGTTACAAAGATAGTGTCATTTTACTAGATGATGTCTACAATCTCTCTCTATATTTTGACGGTGCTGGGACTTACAGTTCCTTTTTTCCTAACAGCTTAGAAGACAATTCTGATTTTATACCTTAAATTATCTCATAATACATATGAGAGCACCACCTGTTTTGTTTTGTGTTTTAAGATTTATTTATTACTTGAGAGAGAGAGAGGGGAAGAAGAGGGGGGAGAGAGAATCTCAAGCAGACCCCCGAGTGTGGAGCCCGATGCAGGGCTCGATCCCACAACCCCAAGATCGTGACCTGAGCAGAAACCAAGAGTCGGATGCTCAACCCACTGAGCCACCCAGGTGCCCCCATAACACTACTTCTACCTTCCACACGGAAAATGATGCACTGAGTATTTGCACTAAGTCCAAGACAGTGAAAAAGAAAACCCTAACTTGGGTTATTATTTCCACCCCCCCATTTTCAGCAATGCAGAATCCCATGATAAATTGTTTTCTATAAAAGTACAGAACTAGCCCCCAGATTTCTTGAAATCCCCAGGGTGGAACTTAGCTGTAAAAAGTTTGAAAAGAAGTAGAAAATTTAATAATCCCAGTACCCTGAAATCCAATAAAGCCTGCTGGAGCTTCACATTTTTAAGAAATCAGACTATTTATGCTATTACCCCAAGTACTGCTATAGTTTCGTACGAAGCCATAAATATATACAATGTAGTTCCCCAGAACACGGACTGAGACGATCATAAAAAAGGCCATAAGGAAGATACCGGCCATGAAGCATGGCTCCACGGTACTTGCTACAGCAGGTTTGTGCAGGCGAGTTCATTTATTTTGAAAATTACATTTCTAAGTCCACAACTCATTGCTTTCAACTGTGAACAACTTTTAATACAAGTTAGAATGTTCTTCTCAGAGCCGGTTTTCACACGAGCTAAAGGTCATACTGAATATCAAGGAACAGTTAGGAAGCAATCACGGCATATGGGGAAAAGCTCATAACATCTGTATCTTCACGTTTGCTTCAGCTATCATTGCATTCAGCTGTGAGTATCAGAAAACCTAATTAACAGGAGCGTCAATAAACAGGAAATCATTGGAAGGTTCAAGGCTGCTGGTGTCAGTGCAACAGGAACAATGTCAGAGCAGGTATCCTGGTGATGCTCTTGGCTTTTCCTTCACGCTTGTAACCTCCTGGTGACGTAAGGGCTGCTGTGCGTTCAGAGAGCATCAGTATTCAAGGCAGAATGCAAAGGAAAGCAAGTGAGGGCACGGACAGGCTCATGGGTCAGGTTTTATCAGGGCCTTAAATGCTTTCCTGGAAACTCCACCCCCACACTCCAGTGGACACAGTCTCAGATGTGTCCCCCCCCTCCCCCCCGCCACAACCAGAACCAGGTCACATGACTGCACTAGCTGCAAAGAATCCTGGGAAGTCAGCGGTCAGGACCGACAGGTTGGCTGGGAGCATCGCAACTATTGTCTGATGCTGATCACCATGCCACTCTGAAGTAAATGCGGGGTTTGTTGGCAAAAATGGGAGCAGGACAGAGGCCCTGGGCGGGCAATTCTTTGTCTCTCTCTTGAGTCGCCGTCTTGAGAATAAGAAAGTCATCCAATAAGTAGACCAGATAATTACAGTATTTCCAAAGTGTTTTTTGCTCCCCCAACTCAAAAGCATCTACTACATAGACAGTAATGTGTTACAAATTCCAATACCTACAAAATGAAATGAAAACTGGTTAATCTTCAGGTTTGCACACTCTGGTTTTTTCTCTCTGCATCTGAACAGATAAAAATTTACCGTCAGATGGAGAAAAGGTGTGTGTGAAGTCTTGGTGCTGTGAATCCCCGTCACAGCCTGAATGGATTCTACAAAGTTCTACCTGAGGTGAGTTTCACCTTTCGCTAGGAAGGCAGGCCACATCGGCTGTGACACAAACGTTAAAGATGGGGGTGAAGCATCCGGCCTGTATTTTCCCCACTCCGTTTTCCCTCTTCCCTCGTCCACCTCCCCTGAGCCTGCCGGACCAAACAGGTACATCTCTTCAGCACCCTGGATCTCCCATAGGATCACCCTCCCTACTTAACATTCAATGGCTTCCCACTGCTATTCAGAAACTAGCAAAACCCCCTACACCAAGACTCCAAGTCTGTGCAGCCCAGCCTCCTTCCCCAACCCCAACCCCATCTCTCACCAAGCCTTACCATGCCTGGTACGCTCTGGACACTCTGGTGTCCTTTCCATGCCTTGAACTGTCCATATTACCACAGACTGCAACGAATGAGCTTTCCTCAGTTCTACAGGGCTGGGCTTTTCCTGGGCTTCCCATCACAGATCAAACAGCACTTCCTCAAGGACATCCTCCCTGTGCCACCGACGTCATGGGGGCCCTGCCCAGTAACTCTCTATCATCCTGCTGGGTCCTCCACAGCCTGGCCTACAATCCATGATCATCTCCTCTGTCTGGATGGCTTTCCTCTTGTCTCCCTCCATCACTCAGACGAAGCAAAGCTCCAGGGAAGCAGGTCCCTTACCTACCTTATCCGCTGCTCTGACCCCACAGCCCAGCACACAGAAAGGCTCTAGACCATTCTGCCATCTGCTTCTGGGACCCTGTAGTCACTAACTCCTCAAAGCAGCCACCATATAAACGCTGCACTCCCCGGAACCTGACCCCTGCAATCCCTGACCTGGGACTCTCCTCTCTCTCCCAGCAGCTTCTCTTACTTATAACCCCTTCCTACTCCTCTCACAGCTGCTGAAGCAGGCGGCAGAGTGGTCTGGAGCACAGAGCCTGCAGCCAGACAGCCTGGGCTCAAATCCCGACTACACCACTTACAGGGTAGCCTGAAAAAAGTTCCTTGTCTCCTCTGTGCCTCAGTGTCCTCATCTGTAACAGAGTGATACCAGAAGCTCCCATATCACAGACAGCCACCAGGAGGATTGGGAGACTACACACTAAGTACTCAGAACAACTTCCGGCTTGAAGGAGTTCCATTATTAACAACACCGTAGTTAGTAATGTCAATAGCTTATCAGCGTGAACAGGCTCTTTGTTTTCACTCGGATATATTCTTCCCATGCAGCCCCGTTTCCACAGGTCCCTCCACACCCCTGCCCTCAGGTGCGCCTCGAGTACCACCCATGGACCTGCAACCCCACAGTGGCTCTGTGAGCTCTGCGATCTGAATCCCATCTACTCCCAGACCCTTGTCCTACTGGAGGACCGAGCTCTCAACATTTGGGTTTAAGTCCTTGAACTTCACTGTTGACACAGACCTTTACTGGCCTTCCCCTCCTCTGAGCTACTACACCAACATGATTTGATTCTGATCACTGTTGCCACCTTTGGTCCTGTCTACATATGAAAACATCAGCTTTTTGAGGACAAGATGTAACTCTTTTCGGTCCTCTAGAGGAGTGAGCACAACTTAAAAGTACAGCAGATATGGTATCAATCTGTCTACTGATTGGCTCTGATCACCCCTCCAGCCTTAACGCCACCTTGTCCCTCAACCAGAGAAAGGGGAAGCATTATTTTAAGTCTTGATTAAATTGGACCCTGGGTGGAAGAGACATGGGTTTCAAAAACAAAAGGCTTCTATCTCCTGACATTCAAAAACACCAGGAAATCCTCTTTACCCCTAGGCGAGCCCCAGTCGCAAGGCTAGAATGGTAGCAGGTATGCACGACTTAGCCAAGTCATGTTGGATTTATTGGTCTCGAGTTCCAAGTAATCAATTTGGGGAATTTTCTTGTACCCTTGGAGATGGGGTTCAATACTTCCCATGACTGGATACTCCTAAGAGAGAATTCTAAGGAAAAGACAAATGTAATTCCACAGGCTTATGTATTTTCCATAAAACTGAAAGGAAGAAAATGACTTAAAAGTCTAGATATGGTTCAACAAAGCATTCTCTATAGAATATGCATGCTTGCTTTTTTCTGTTTCTATCCCTCTCTCCATAAACACACACACGTGTGCATGTGCTCATTCAAGAAAAGTCTAGAAGGTATGTCAGTTAACAACGAACTGACCTATCTGGTGACTCTGAAATATGCCAAGTCATTCCTTTCAGAATCCTATGGGTTCCATCTTGTAAGGATTTTTGTGGCCTTTATTCAGGTCATCAGAGGTCACTTCCCCCGAGAACAGTATTAGGTTTGCATAAATGAACAAGTGTCCTGGAAACCTGGAAAAATAACTCTATCTGCTTTGTTTTCAAAACAGCCCCATAAAGTTGCATATTTCTCTTTTTCCCTCTCCAGAGGCTGCTCCCAGAAGATGGTCTCCGGCTCCTGAAATTTGGCTAGAACATTTCTTCTCAATTACTCTCCCTTGGCAGGAAGTCCTGTGGCCACTTCCCCGGAGGACAACACACTCTTCTCATTTCTCTCCGAGTCAACACCTACCCACATACACAGAAGGCTAATCCATCCCACCACCCAAACCTTCTTATGAGATGTAGGACAAATGTGGTTTGGAAGCCCCTAGAGCTGTTGTCCCAAAAAAGCCGGACATGAGGTTTGCAGATACCCGCCGCTTTACAAACAGGTTCCCCGGGTACAAGAAAGCTGGTCTATGGAAAATAAAAAGGGAAGCCACACTTTGTTCCCTCCAAGGACTGTTCTGCCACATCTTAGAGGTTCATTCCACAGCAAAAGCAGACACCAAACAGGCTTCATTCCCAGATGTCCATTCCTGTGACTGAAGACTTGACTCGGGGCCTCTTGGTTCTGCTTTTTCTTTTGTTCTTGAAGGGAGAAGCTGGACCTAGACCATCCATGTGAAGAGGACATTTTTTCATGACCATGATGAAATACATTTTGCTGTAACACTTCAACTCTCCACCGGAGAAGAAGCAGACCACAGAGGGAATTAAAAAAAAAAAAAGTAAAAATTTACAGAGAAGTGATTTAATTTGGACAGTTGAACCTTGATTTCTCTCTCCAGAGAGACAGAGACATCACCTTTCTTTATGACTGTCACCATCAAGATCAAGTCCTATTTACGAGACATGAAAACAAGCTCTATTTGATGAGGATCTAAAAACAGAGACAGTCAATAGGCCTCCAAATAGCAATTTCAGAGCTTTGGTTCACATGGTGCGTAAAATCTTGAACCCAGCTCACCGATGCCGAGACATGCCCAGGAAATGGTGCTCTGCAAGGGGTCTGGTGTTTGTGGATGACACTGTACTTCACCACACTCCAAAGCCGGGGTCACTCAGGTACAAGGGTCTTTGCAGAACACTGGTTCACTGAATTGATATTTACTTAACGCTCGTTACACTTAAGGTTCTCTGGAAATCAGAGATTGCAACCTGGCGATTCCAAGGTCTTAAAATCCTGTAATCAGATTATGCTAAGAGTCCATATGGTGAGCCAAGGTGACAAAGACGGACTCTGCCTGTTTCAAACATATGGAAGACCTGAATAAGATAGAAGAGCTGTGCTTTTTTTGTTTTTTGCTTTTTGGGTTTTTTTAACAAAGAAAAATCAAAATCATGAGAAGGAAATCCTTGGGCTAAAACTGAAGACAGAATTCAAAGTCAGTAAAGACAGCTAAAGCTTGAAGACATAGAAGGATATCAGAGCATGGTATGGCCTTAATGTCAAAGATTCTGATGACCTACAGAGAGGAAAGGGACACACAGTCCATAGGGCCCATGAAACTAGCTAGCCGCAGCTGAGCTATCTGTCTATGCTGGCCATCACAAGGGGTTGCCTCAGTAAAACTCAGTCCAGAAAATATCCATTCCCCGTCCCCTAGACTTTGCAAGCAAGCTTTTGCTTAGGGATGAGGAAGGAAGGAAGGAAGGGCAGAAGGAAGGAAGGAGAGGGAAGGGAAAGGAGGAGGGAAGGGGAGGAGAAGGAGAGGGGAGGGAGGGCGAGAGGGAATAAAAAAATTTTAAAAACCTCACCAATATAAAATCAAAATCTCAAAATGACTCTCACATGGAAGTATGGTATCTAAATTAGTAACATCCATGTAGTATCAGATTTCCTGGCCCAGAAACTAATACAAAAAGTGGTCTGGAAGCAATGATACACACGGAGCACTAACTGAGGAAATGAGAAAATGCTCTGGCTTTCCACATTCCTATTCACGCTGGATTCCCACGGCAAACAACCCCCATTAATGAGGCCCTCAGTGTCAAAGTTTAGGACTAAACAAGGAAAAAAAAAAAAAGAGATGGCCAATGTAAATGGCAAAATCTGCATCCAAGAAGCTAAAAATAGTAGGAAGTCTGAAAGAGGCTTTATATTTAAGCAATTGAAGAAAGCAAAAATGGGAGGGCAAAAAAGGACAGCAGGTGAATTTGAAGAAATCTACTAGAAATTCCAAGAGTACGGGAAGGAAAGAAAACACACACACACACACACACACACACACACACACACACACACACACTATATTATGTACAGAGCATACACGCACACATACACACATGCACACAAATCAATTCTATTTCCACATACTAGCAAAGAATAATCTGAAAATGAAGTTAAGGAAACAACTGTTTATAATAACATCAAAAAGAACACTTAAAAATAAAATTTAGGAAGTGTTAAGACTTGTGCACTGAAAGCTACAACACATCAATGAAAGAAATTAAAGGAGACATAAAGAAATGAAAAGATATCCATGTATACGGATTTGGAAGGCAATACTATTAAGATGGAAATACCTCCCAAAATTAAACTTAATCCGTATCAAAACCCATCTGGCTTCTCTGCAGAAATTGAAAAACTTCTTCTAAGAAGGGAAAGAAGAGTCTTTCAACAAACAGTGCTGGGAC
Source organism: Meles meles (assembly GCF_922984935.1). Classification (NCBI taxonomy): domain Eukaryota; kingdom Metazoa; phylum Chordata; class Mammalia; order Carnivora; family Mustelidae; genus Meles; species Meles meles. Next base: position 34,786,101 of record NC_060067.1, on the reverse strand, counting down.
AGCTAGATACACAGACGCAAGAGAACGAAGCAAACCAATGCTTCAGAACATATTGACTCCGTGACTCAAACACCTAAAGGCAAGCACTGAAATTATAAATTGATTGGGTGTTGGTTCCTTAGGACGTCAAAAGTACAAACAAACAAAAAAAAAATCAGATAAACTGAACTGCATCAAAATGCAAAACTTCATGCTTCAAAGGACACTATGAAGAACGTAAAAATATATTCCACAGAACAGGAGAAAATATTTATAAATTGTTTAAGGGTGAAGAATAAATAACCCAAGGTAAGAGTGAACAAAGGATTTGCAAAGATGCTCGCCATCGTAAGTCACTAGGAAAAGGCAAATCAAACCCAGAATGAGATACCACCTCACACCCACTAGGAGAGCTAGAATCAAAAAGACAGATAAAAAGTGTGGTAAGGGTGTCAAAAAAGTAGAACCCCCATCCATTATTAGTGGGTCTGTAAAAGGGTCCAGCTACTTTGTAAAATAGATTGGTTTGGCAGTTCCTCAAAAAGTTAAAATGGAGTTAACATATGACCCAGCAATTCTGCTCTTGTATATTATCCCAAAGAAAGGAAAACATTAATCCACTCAAAAATTTGTACATCAGGCACCTGGGTGGCTCAGTCAGTTGAGCAACTGCCTTTGGCTTAGGACATGATCCTGGAGTCTCAGGATCAAGTCTAGCACTGGGCTCCCTGCTCACTGGGGTGTCTGCTTCTCCCTCTGACCCTCCCCCCTTTTGTGCTCACTCTCTCTCTCAAATAAATAATATTTTTTTTAAAAAAATCCTTGTACATGAATGCTTATAGCAACATTACTTATGATACCAAAAAGTAAAAACAACTTAAATGTCCATACATGAATGAACAGAAAAACCAGATGTGGTTTATCTGTACAATAGAAAATGGAATATGATTCAACAACAAAAAGAACAAAGTAGCAATAAGCACAAAATGAATGAACCTTGAAAACGTTACACAAGAGACACAAAGTAGATTCATAGTTTCCGAGATGCACATGTGCAGTGAAAATGTTCTGGAATCAGGCAGTGGTGACGGTTATGTATCTTTGTGAATATACAAAACACTACTGAATTTTATAATTTAAAGGACTGCATTTTATAAAGTGTGAATTATACCTCATTAAGAGGAAAAACTCAGTGGGAAAATTCAATAATAAGGTTAGAAACAGCCCAAGAGCGAATTCATGAATTGGAAGGTAGTCTGGGTAGCTAACAAGCAGCCTTTACTCCAACAGAATTTAGAGATTTGTCAACAGAACAGCGTCCTGGAATTTGGCATCTCGTTACATCCTCCTTCATACTAAACCTTGCCTCTTACTCTTATCAGGTTAACGGGAGTCTTACCCTTTGGCTAAAGTACCTGGCATAGCAATTCAAAGATTAGTTGCTTTTGAGAGGAAACTAAGAATTCTCTAAGCAGATGAAGTAACTTCACACACGTGTGTGTGTGTGTGTGTGTGTGTAAGTTCATATAAGAGCAAATAGTTGACAGTAACTAGAAAAGGGAAAAGTCCAGGATGGGAAGAGAGAAGGAAGGTGTGGTAAAATGAATAATGTTGATCCCTCCCCTCCCCTCCAAAGATACTTACATTCTGATCCCTGAAACCTTGGAAATTATCTTATGTGGGCAGAAGGGGACTCTGCAGATGGGAGAAGACTAAAGTCTCCACCGGGGAGAGATTCTGGATATTCTAGGCATGTAACTGTAAGTACAGTGGTCTTTCTAAGAGGAAGGAGTACCAGGTTTTCTGCAGAAGAGATGAAGGTGCTGTGAGCAGAGCCTGGTGCGCTCCACTCTGGAGCCAGAGAAAGGGGCCCAAGGCCAAGGATACAGGAAATGCCAGAAGCGGAGACAGTCCAAAATAGTGGTTCTCCCCTAGAGCCTCCATGCCGAACCAGCCTGCCAGACACCGGGGTGGCCCAGGAAGTCCCCTTTCAGACTCCGGGTCTCCAAAATGGTAACACAATATATCAGTTGTTTTAAGTCACTACTTTTGCAGTAGTTTGTTAGAGCAGGAAGAAAATTAATACAGGAGGTTAAATGGAAGGCCAGGAAGATATTAATTCAGGCTTGAAGGGAAATAAAGGAAACTGACCCTGAAACATACCAGGGCATTCAGAGCAGCTTTCTTCCCAGCAGAGGAGGAAACAAAGGAGATATGGGTAAGAAGGATGAGTCAGGAGGGTGCAAACAATAAGGGACACTGTGCGCAGAAAGAAGCTACCCAAACACAACCAAAGCTAGAGAGCCACGTGTGTTCAAAAACAGGATTTGGAAAGACTTGTAATGTGCAAGCAATTCTCCAACCCTCATCAATGCTAAGTAAGTTTTCAAGTACGTTATCTGTTCATTCATTCAGTATACATTTATTGAGCACTTGCTACGTGTCAGGCCCTGTATTTCATTACATTCATAACGCTTCCTCAAAATTCTTCCTATGCAAGGCACTCATACAATTACTCGACAAAGTGACTGCTAGCACATGGTTTAAGGTAACTAGATAAACCGAAACATTATCCTGTAAAAGCACTTTTATTTCTACTACTGCCATTACAGAGTAAAGTGGAATTACCTTTACTTATTTGGATGTGATCACTCTCCTTCAAAAGCTGTCGCATGGCCTATCTGTAGGTATTTTCAGCAGTTAAAATCCAAGCTTAAATAATACTTCACTACCCATAGATTTTCCGAGTTCTAGGCTTTGAATATATTTGCTCTGACTCGGACTTGGTTCTCCTTACAGCCAAGGCTCGCTTGCAGTTTTCCCTTTGGAAAACAAATACCATAAAATTTTTCACCTAGAGATTGCCTAACTATCACGCAGTCCAACTCCTCAATTTGCAGCTGTCAGAAGCGAGATGCAATTGGTTCTAATAGCTTGTCCATGCCTTTAGCCCTCGTTGGCAGGGCCGGGACCGGAGCTCAGGCCTCCTGTCTCCCCATCACAGCTCTGCAGCAACCGCAGGCTGCCTGCTCTTCAACCCAGACTTCTAGGCGCAGGGACTCGGTTTCAGACCTTACTTAAAATCGTCTGGCCACTGCCATCTGAAAAGCTTAAAACCGAGACAAACCACATAGGATGAAAACAAGCCACATTATCTGCACAAAAACAAACTGAGTTTTTGCACATTTGCATCCCACATATTTCATGGAGCTGATTTCTGGCCACTGAACAGATTTAAAAAAAAAAGAAAAGTGAAGCCTCGATATTAGGAAAACATAAGGAAATGCCACTTATAACAATGAGGATAGCATATTTCACCTATCGTACCAGAAAGTGCTTTTTTGTCTCCTTCTGTTTCCAGAGTAGGAAGAAATGTGCAGTCCTCACACAAGGGTGACGGAATGGAAAGAGATAAAACTTCTCCTGAGGGCCGTTTGGGCACACATAGCAATGTCTGTATAACCTGCAAGCAACACTTTACCTCAGCAGTTTCACTTCCGGATGTTTCTTAAGAAGAGAAAAAAGAGTAATGAGGGATGATTAATCCAGAGGACATCAAAAGACTGGAAATACCCTAAATGCTCAACAGTAGGTCATTGTTTTTTGGTTTTTTGGCATTTTTTAAAGATTTTATTTATTTGAGAGAAAGACAGAGAATGGGTCCCGATCCCAGGGCCCTGAGATCATGACCTGAGCTGAAGACAGCTGCTTGACCGACTGAGACACCCAGGCACCCAACAGTGGGTGATGGTTAATCGTGATTTTATCTATGCAATGTAACAATACGTAAGATTGTTACAAATCACACCCTAGAAGATTTAGTAATATCAGAAGTTTCCATGATGAATTAAGTGACAAAAAGCATGTCAAAAAAGAAGACATACAGTATGATCCCAATAATGTTTCATATAAAGGGGCAGATGCACACACGTACACATACAATGACTAAATGCATGCAAAATGTTAAGGATGGGGTTTTTTTGTGTGTATGTGCCCTTCAGTGTTTACACATTTTCTAAAATAAATGGATTGTTTTTTCCCCCCGTGGACCGAGGAAAAATCTCATCAGCAGTATTTTTAATATCTTGTTCCTTTCACCTACCCCAACTCCAACATGCACTCCTCATTCAGAGAATCTTATTACTAAAGCTGTGAGACTCCCGAAGGACTCCTCAGCTGTGATCACCAGCATCTGGACAATCCTGCAGGACTTCCTCCCACACCAGGAAAACCAATTAAAACCAGAGCAGAAAGCCCCTCTCTTGGGATCCTGCATCATATCCTGCCTGTCCTGGGCAGTGAGACTCACTTGGCTGTTAATGACCTTAAGCACTGCTCTCAGGCTCCTGGTTGGAACTCAAATTCCAAGTGTTTCTCCACATCCCAGCTGAGCTGAGAAACCCCACTCCCCCAAAACTGAGTCTGTCCAAGTATGTTTTCCAGTATTATGTGTTCTACAGGCTACTGCCTCTCAAACTGGGAATGGAGAACCATGAATGATCACTGAAAATCAGTTTTTTTTTAAAGATTTATTTATCTGACAGAGAGAGCACACAAGCAGAGGGAGTGGCAGGCAGAGAGGGAGAGGGAGAAGCAGGCTCCTGGCTAAGCAGGGAGCCCAGTGTGGGGCTCGATCCTGGGACCCTGGGATCATGACCTGAGCAGAAGGCAGGCGCTTAACCAACTGAGCCACCCAGGCACCCCTGAAAATCAATTTAAGGAGTCCTGACCAGGTTTGCTTGACCACGGCAGAAGTTCTTCGTATCCAGGTGAAGGAGCCTCACTGCATTCAACTGTTTTTACCGCTTCTGTCTGGAGCACCACACAGATAAGCCTACCACAGGTCCTGGCGACTTTCGAGCTGCTAGGAAAGCAAATGTACTAGTCTAGAAAGATACTTATGAAACCCTATTGAGTAAGCACCATGTGCAATGTTACCCCATTTCTGTGAGTAACAGAAAAGAAATATACTGAGAGGGAATACTTGACATTCAGAAGCGTGTTCCACAAAACACATAAAGTGGCCATCTCGTGGTATATAGGGCTGTGAGAGTGGTTTTCCCTTTTCTTTATTTTAAAAATTTTCTTTATTATGCATGCATACCCATATGATTTTAAAAGCATTATTACCCTTACTGTATTTATTACTCTGACTCTTTGTATATGAAGTACTCCTTCCTAGGGCCTCTATGTTATTTGTTTTTTTACTGAATTGAACTGGATAAGAGAGGAGCTAAAGACAGATATCAGCATCCTTTGACGTGGGCAGAACCTTTAAGTCTTTAAGACCCCTACCACCAAAAGCTCCAGTGGGGAGAACAGGTGAGGGGACACCACCTGAATAAGCGGTCACCAGGTCACTCGACAACCCAAGTGCAGGAAAGAAAATAGATGGGAGCTGGGGAGCACGGAAACCTAGGCTCAAACTGCAGCTCTGCTCTGACAAGTCACTTTGCTGTTTTGAGCCTCATTTTCCTTATCTGTGAATGGAGATAATAAAATGAACCTTTAAAATTTGATCCAGTTCCGGGGCGCCTGGGTGGCTCAGTGGGTTAAAGCCTCTGCCTTCGGCTCAGGTCATGATCTCAGGGTCCTGGGATTGAGCCCCGCATCGGGCTCTCTGCTCAGCGGGGAGCCTGCTTCCTCCTCTCTCTCTCTGCCTGCCTCTGTGCCTACTTGTGATCTCTGTCTGTCAAATAAATAAATAAAATCTTTAAAAAAAAAAAAATTTGATCCAGTTCAAACTGAGATACTTCTAGTAACTTTAGGACACAGTGCATGGCATGTAATAGTGCCTGAAACAAAACCGATGCCTTTCATTGGTGATAGCAAGGAAGTCAAGCGGGGGGGCGGGGGGAGCAGGGAAGAGGCCAAAAGAAACAACCCTATGTGCCTATTACTATTTAAACTTTTAATATTTTATTTACTTTTTAAAAAAAATTTTTTAAGAAGGCCCAACATGGGACTTGAACTCATGACTCCGAGATTAAGGCCTGAGCTGAGATCAAGAGTCTTAGCCAAGTGAGCCACCTGGGTGCCCCTGCTTAAACTTTTTAAAGGGCAATTTCTTAAGTACAGAAAAGTAGGAAACCCCCACCTCTGAGAGAGGGAAAGGCAGGTGGAAGAAGGCCAGGGGTGGGGAAGCAGCACAGGGCACAGCACCTGGGCTGCTCTTGAGGCCCTGATTACAGTCATGTGGCCCTGGCCTGCGCCAGTTCTGCCAAGAGCTCTGGAACATGCCTTCCAGGGGCCTCCTGAAGAAATGGCCAGATCCCACCTCAAGCCCAAGGGGACGCCACAAATATAAGAGGATCTACCACAGATAAAGCCCTGTCCTCACATGCGGAGAGGAAAAGGGAAGTGAAACAGAGTTTAGTGTCAAAGTCCAAAGTATCCACATACTCCAAAATTCAGAGAGCAATTTGGGACACAAGCTGCCAGGTACCTGCTTCTTTTTGGGAACCCGGGGCAGCTTCCTACGAAAGAGCGCAATGCTGCTGTGCCCCTGAGCAGAGTAAAGTTCTAGCAGGCACTCCGAAGATGGGAGCAGCCCACTTAGGCTCGTGTAAGGAAACCACCGAGAAGTAATATCACCACCACCAACTATTATTAACCATGAGTAACGGGCACTAAAATAAGGGGGAGTGAAAGACAATGCGGAAGACTCAAATGTCAAGCTGACCTTCTGGACCAGAGGGGACCACACCACACATTCTCGACAGGGATGGAAGCGATGCTTCCATTAGATGAATCCGGCTAAACGCACGAGTCAAATTTGCAGGGCGAGAGACTCCTGACAGCAGAGGTCAGGAGACTAGTGCCACAGTCCAGACCCCGACCGCTGGAGTTAGAGCAGCTCAGTGCAAACACAAACAAACAAGGATGCAATCTTCTTAGCAAGTCCCGGGGTAATTTCCAAACACCAGTCTTAACACAAGCACAAATACCAGCCTAAAATATCATCCACTCTAGCTACTGACTTCTTCCTTCGGTGTTCAGCGGTTGTCATTCCACATTCTACCAAGGAACAGCCTCCTGTCCCGAAAGAGAATCACCCTAAATGGGAAAATAAGGATCCCAAGATAGAAAAAAGAAAAAAAGCTCGAAGTTCCCATTTGCCACATGAGCCTCAAAAATGGTTCAGAGCACGGCACGGTGTACCAACAACCCTCGGCCGATGCTTCTGACCACACTTGAGGACAAAATTAGAAACTCTGGAGAATTTTTTTTTCCCCTGAAATGTTTCCTCTTCTCCAGGAACAGTGTGGTCCTGTTCAGACCTAGTCCTGGCCGAGAGGCCCCAGGTCATCTTGACTTCCTTGCCTCAGGTGACAGGAGACAAGGCAGCTGAGGCGAATGTTTCCTACAGCTGCGAGCGGCCACTAAAGAACATCAGAACATCGGCTGGAGGTTTCAACCAGCAATTCTTATCGAACAATGAGGAGGAGGGAGGTACAAGGGGGAGGAAGGGGAGAACAGAAAACACACCCCTATAAAATAAATGATGGTCTGAACATACTGCAGCAAGGGATCAACACTGCAAAAAGGAGACGAAAAGCACAAAAGGGTGAGAAGCACGTTCTAATGTCCTGGGAAGGATGTTTCAAGCAAGGTGTTCTGCAAACACGCTGAAGGCCAAGGGACCATCGTGAGTGCCCCCTGCAGAACGCAGCCGCACCCCCTCCTTCCCGCCAGGAAAAATGCACCAGTGACGTGCACAGCAGAGGCCTCTGGGAATGGCTAGCGTGTTCCTGGCACCCAGGAAGGGTAAAAGCCGGACGGTTTTTTCCTCAAGAGCTCTCAACAAAAAGTCGAGTGAAGAAGAAAGGTGCCCTTTCAACTCCTCGACACCCCGGACTCTGAAGCTCAGGGCCCCCTTGGAAAACTACAAAGAGGTTCGATGAATCACTCCCGAAGATGGTGAATGATGACCAGGTCCACAGGCGTGAATTTTCCAAGTCACTGTCCTTCCTCCATCCTAAGAACCCAAACTTTCACATGTCAACCCTTTGGAAAGAAGAATGTTCTTCCAAACGCAGTAGACTGAACCACACACGATTAGCATTTCTGCAGGTCGAAACTGGTCAAAAAATAACAACATCCCATGTTTCAATCACAGTACGTGGCTTCCAACTTCTTCCGCAGCCGGAAGAGGCGAATTGTTTCTTAACAGGACAGACCGTAGGTATTTTCGGCTCCGAGGGCCAAGAGGCAAAGTAGATTCTGTAGGTACTTACATAACCATTTAAAAATATGAAAACCATTGTTAGCTCCTACAAAAACAGGCGTGGGCTGGATTTGGCCCCGCGGGGGAGGGGGGGGGCGCGGGGGAGCAGTTTGCTGACCTCTGTTTTACAGTCTATAAGGGTAAATTTTTTCTGTTGTTCACTATGAAAACTGCTAATTTTAGGCTAAAGTCATGCCGCTGGAGGATGCTACAGGATCCGGATAGAAGCTGTTTATCCCACCCGTGCGGGCGGCATCACTGGAGGCTGGTCTGAATCTCCGCTCTCTTGTCAGCTCTCCCTTCCCGGCTGCTTCTAACCACCGGGCTTATTTTAGAAGCAATCGTCTGGGGGAGGGTTTGAGGGCAGTTCTGACTTTTCTATGAAGTAAAAAATGGAGATGTACAAGGAAATGAGACTTAAAGGTGAGTATGAATAAACACAATGATGAAAGGATTATGGGACCCTGGGGAATTGCCCCGAGCATGTCCCTGATCTGAAGCCAAAATTCCAAGGGTCCAGAGGAAGCAACAAAAGCGAATAAATATCTCAGCAGAGGGCCCAAAGCTAAAAGACTAACCTGAACAAAAATATAAGCTGATGACAAACCCACCTTTATAGAAACAGGAGACATGATTAAAAGGGCAATAATACTTTCCCTCCCAAGTCAGTCGGTGGTAGTCCATACTGTAGCCATTCCCAGAAGACTATCATCAGAAAAACTTAAGTTCTGGGGTGCCTGGGTGGCTCAGTGGGTTAAGCCTCTGCCTTCGGCTCAGGTCATGGTCTTGGGGTCTTGGGATCAACCCCCCGCATCGGGTTCTCTGTGCAGCAGGGATCCTACTTTCCCCCTCTCTCTGCCTGCCTCTCTGCCTACTTGTGATCTCTGTCTGTCAAATAAATAAAATCTTTAAAAAAAAAAAAAGAAAAGAAAAGAAAAAGAGAAACTTAAGTTTTGTGAGACATTGAAAGACATCGCTGAGGGAATGAGGTGTTTCCTCCTTTGGAGAATGCTGAAAAGCGGCTGGGACTCTTTCCCTAATGCATGTTCGACAACGACACACCCAGGAGGACCTCTCTTCTGATTCCAGGAATTCTTTTTATTTAAAAGAATTGTAAAAATCAGTAGGAAATGATCTTCCTTTATGGCATCGCTATTGTTTCAAATTTGATAGACTGTGATGCAAAAGAGGAAGGCTTTTAAAAACAAAAAACAAAAAACAAATCCTGTCTATGAACAGATGCATTGAAAGAGAAAAGGGAGATCGCGCTCATATATGCTTCTGGCCTTCTCCGGCCACTGGATTAGAAAAACCCGAACTTCAGGAACATTTCTCATCATTCGATATTAAACATGTCCCCTAGAGCAATCCATCCTCCCTCACTTCTAAATGCTCTCGTTTCAATCTTACAGACCTTCACCAGTTGAGCATTCTGCAATATTCTACAATGAAAGTTATAAGGGGGAAAAAAGGGAGATCCAATCCCATACGTACATGAGCTGCCTGGGTGACAGGGAGCCTCCGGGTACCGTCTGCCCATAGTGACCGGTCAGCACATTAGCAGGGCCCTTGGCGGTTTCCAAGTACTCAGGAAAGATGGAGATGGTTTGCTGGGGTGGGGGAGAAGGGGGTAGATCAAAAAAGAAAAAAAAAAAAAAAAGTAGAAACAAAGCAGAGATTTAGGATAATGACGACATTTTTTTTCATTAAAATGCTAATGCTGACCACAAATTTCCAGATAACCACATTTATGCATTATTCATAGTCCCATGCGAAGTGAAGTCGCCATGTCACTGTGGGCAGGCACAGAGCTTGCTGGTGATTAGCATGTGGCCTCTGTAGCAAGTGTGAGGGAAACACAGGTCCCTGCAAGCCTATCCGTGGGTGTCGGCCCACACTGGCCCTCTTCAGAAGACCGGGCAAACTCACCCACGTTTTTGTTGGTGCTCATCTCACTCCTCCCTAAAGTCTAGGAATAGCTCCAGCTTGGTTCTTTGCTGTGACGTCTGAACTAATAGCCTATAAAAACTGTAAAAGCTTGAAAGAAAAAAAAGAAAGAAAATTTCTGTATTGGGTAGATAAGACATCGGATTGATTAAAAAAAAAAAAAAACAGGAAAAAAAAAAAAGAAAAAAAAAAACAACTTTCTATCAAAGTATAACATATAGAGAAGTATACATACCCTAAGGGAAGAGCTCAATGAATTTTCCTAAACTGAATGCACCAGATCAAAACTGGAATATTATCAGCTCCCCAGAAGTCCCCCCTTCATGCCCCCTCTCCTCAAGGCAACAATTACATGTAGCTTACTTCTCATCATTTTTGCAGACATTACATCCATTTGCTGTCATTATTAGTTTCTCATTTAAAAAACATACACTGGGGGCAACTGGGTGGCTCATTTGGTTGACAGACTGCCTTCAGCTCAGGTCATGATTCTGGAGTTCTGATAGAGTCCACATAGGGCTCTCTGCTTGGCGGGAGGTCTGTTTCTCCCCCGACCTTCCCCCTCTCATGCTCACACTCTTTCATTTAAAATAAATAAAATTTTAAAATAAAAATTTTTAAATTTAATTTCAAAATAAAAAATTTAAAATAAATAAAAATAAAAAGCATACACTGAACACCTCCTAGATGCCCAGCCCTGTGCCAGGCATGGGAGCCACAGACAGGAATGAGATGCTGCCTTCATCGTTAAGCAAAGTAAAGTTCAGTGGGGGCCAAGAGATACACATAACCCATCCTCAAGGACAGTGGGATGGGTGCAACGACATGGGTGGGGCACCCAGCCCAGAAATGGAGAAGGTAGGGAAAGCTTCCAAGTAAATGGATTGCCTAATGTATCCTCAGACCGGGTGGGACTTAGCCAGGCTGGGAATGGGAGACAAGACAATGGAAAAGGCAGAGATAAGAAACTGCACAGTGTAAGTCAGTGGTGCTGGCCTCTCTAGGGTGAGGCCAGGAAAGAAGCCTGGAGCCAGATCCTCCCCTGCCCACACGCTCAAGGACTCGGACTTTATTCTGGCGGCAGACAGCCACTGATGGGGCAAACTGGATTTCAGATGCATTCCTCTCTTTTGATGGATTCAAAGAGGGCAGAGTGGAGGCCAGGAGGTCAGTTAAGCCAGTCTGCTTGTTTGATATGAGAAGAAGGGTGGACATTAGCAAACCGGCGAAGAGGGGGAGGAGAGAATTACTACTCGGGAAACATCCAGACCTAAGAGCAGTATAACTTGATAATTAACTACACATAGGCAGTGGGAGTGAAGACTGAGCAGAGAATACAGAAGGATGAACAAGTTTCATAAGGAAGACAAGGGGCTCCATTTGGGGCATTACAGACTGAGGTGTAGAACATTCAGATGGGAACACCCACATATTCTTGAGTGTGAAGCTTGGAGAAGTAACCTGAGCAAAATGTAAAGGCATCTATGTGATCGTTACGCAGAGAGAGCAGAAATTAGGTTAGTGGGTGACAGGCCCCAAAGGAAAGTGGGTAGATCAAGCAGACAGGATGAGGGCTGAGAAGCAGACCCCTCGAGAACGGGAAGAAGGATAGAATGGGCAAAGGAAAAAGACCGAAGAAGAAAGGCAGCGAGGTACCATGGGATACAATGAGATGAATAAAGACGAGAAATGAAAAACATACCTTTGGATTTGCCACATAAGCAATCAACGGTCACCCTGGTTGAGCGTAGTTTCAGTGACATGGTGGCGGCCGAGACGAGAGAGAGCGGAAGAGAAGAGGAGGGAGAACGGACGGTTGCTGGAAGGGGTAAGGTGCTGAGGGAAGTCTGTATCCATGAGCTGAAGGAGTCGGTAAAGAGAGAAAGGCTGAGGGTACAGAAGGAGGAGGGAAAGACGGAGTAAGATCCCTATGGGGGTGGGGGAGAGGGTCGGGAGTGCAGATGAAGGGGTGAACCGGAGCCAGAAGGGAAATCCACAATCCTCTGGTATTAGAGGAACGCCAGAATTAGCGGAATAGAGACAAATCTAGCCAGAGCCAGTCTGTAGGTAAGAGCATTGGGATGTTGGAGGTCACGGGTGCAAACAACAACGATATTGTAGATAAAAGAGCAGGCAAGGCTCTTCACAGAGCAGGGGCTGACCGGTACGTGGCTTGACAACCTAGATCTTAAAAACCTTGGTTTCTCACACCTGCTTCCCTCCAAAACTAGAACAGACCAACTCTGTTTTAAAGTAAGTAAACATAGACACCAGTGCTTATCAAGGGGGTGAGGGGGTCTTGGGAAGTGATCCCCCCCATAGCAGAACTTTGTAGTATCAGAAAACATCTTGTAAATAAAACATTCAGAAGAACACTCTTCTTAAAAAGTGATCTTTGGGGCGCCTGGGTGGCTCTGTGGATTAAAGCCTCTGCCTTCGGCTCAGGTCATGATCCCAGGGTCCTGGGATCGAGTCCCGCATCGGGCTCTCTGCTCAGCAGGGAGCCTGCTTCCTCCTCTCTCTCTCTGCCTGCCTCTCTGCCTACTTGTGATCTCTGCCTGTCAAATAAATAAATAAAATCTTTAAAAAAAAGTGATCTTTGGTTTGTGGTGCCAACCATTCCAAAGGTTTATGTAAGTTCTATTTTATTAAGTGAAACCACTCCCCACCATCTCACAGGGCTTCTGCAGACCCCTTGCAGCATGATGAACTTAATGAAAAGGAAGAGTCCAAAAGCTGAAAGTAAAGGCCAGAAGAGAGGAGTGGAGCCGGCAGAACCCCCGCCCGGGGCTGACCCAGTGTCATGCCTCTTCAGACTGCAGCACTGTCATCCCCCTTGGAGTCCTGCCCCCTCTTCCACCTTGGGTTCTGGCAAATCCCCAAGTGGGTGAAGTGACTTAGTTCTTGGAAAGCATTCCAATAAGGACAAAACAGCAAGGTTCATTAGAAAGTCTACTGCAAAGGAAAACATCTCGGAAAGATTTTCTATTCTCCAGGCAGATTTGGTGATCTCAAAAGTTGTGAGGTTACTCCACAGTCTGGCTGTCCTGTTACCATGAACATCCCCGAGCCGTCTTTGGGACACGGCAGAATTTCAGAACTCTAGATAGACATGTCACCATCGTTGATGGCGGCCAAGAGGGAGATGTTTCCAAAGCCATCCGAGAACCACCTATCCACTGGGCCATCCCTCCTTGTATCCGCAGCGCACAGGGGCGCAGCAAGCAGTCAATAAATACAGGATCAATCAATAAACCGATACCAAAGGGAAGAGTCCTCACAACCATGAGGTAAGGAGGCCAATTAAATGGTGAGAATAGAAATAATCTATTCCTTCCTTTCCCAACCTAACTGACTCAAAGCCAAGCTGCAAATCACACTCAACTGCATTTACTTTCCGTCTCACAAAGGAAAATCTTTATGAACTCGTAAGTGTACACTGTGTGTTAAGTAAGAGGATTCAGAAATAATGGAATTATGGAAACCAGGATGCCTCCTACATGGGAAAATAGGTGAGTGCGAAAATTCTGGGCATACAACAGGATAGAAATTGCCCACTTTACATCTGTCTGCCTTCTTTGTTCTCCTTCTCTGTGAAGGACAGGACGTCATTACCCTCACAGCAGGGCGCCCCTCCTCCCAGATGCTCATTTACACAGCAACCTGCTCAGCTTCAACCCACCGGGGCCACAGAGAGTGAGGACATAATCAGGTCTGGCTTCCTCGGAAATTCAGAAAATTCACTCGTTATGGGTTTCTGTTTTCGTCCTAATATATATCTATATTATTCGTCATTTCACTTCTTTTCCAGCACATAAGCTGCGAGGTATCACCGATCCTACTGAACACATTTTTACACATTACCCAGCAGCACTTCGGTACTGTCTGGAAATAACTTTAATGATAAAATTTCCCCAAAGTGAGGACGAGTGGGTTGTTGCCGTTTTCTGTTTTGGTTTTTTTTGTTGTTGCTGTTGTTGTTTTAGTAGGTATTAGGTGACACTTTTCTGTACAGTTAAAAAATAAAAACTGTCCTGAAAACATCAGATCTGTTTCTGCCCATCTGAGCAGCAGTACCCCAAGAGAGAAAGAAATCTTCAAGACTACCATACTTTTTCCTATGTTTGATTAAGAACACTAAGATACCAAGAGGAACAATGCAGTAGTCCCTGAAAGGCAGGCCATCAAGGGGGACGAGAGGGATATTTATGCCAGTCCACAAAATGTTTAGTGTGCAACTTTTTAATGACTATATTTATGGTAACCTCCATAACATATTCACCAACACAAACACTCTATAAGGACATTAATCCTCAACAAATACACTAATGCTTCCCTCCTCTCCAACAAATTCTTATTATGCTGATGTGAGACAAAAATGCCAAGAATTCTCTCCAAGATAAACATTTCATGGCAACACCCACTCGCTCTACTAGCTCCCTTTTGAACTATTTTATGATATCGCAATATCTCTACTTAGGTATTTGCTGCTTTGGCCCTAAAAGACAAATCTATAAACAAAACACTAAAAAAAGAAAAGAAAAGAAAGAAAGACTTTGCTTGATGAACCATTTTTTGATATGAAAGCTGGTACAAGCTACTAAAAAATTGGTTATGCTCTTCAAAAATAATTTTTCTATAACTCATTCAATTATAATTCTCTGCCTCACTATGCCATTGTAATTTAATACTATGTAATTTCTACTTTTTGGAAACCTCAAGGAGTAAGAAGATACTGAGAGTGATCAAGATTTTCATAACAGTTGAAGGACTACCCACCTAAGTAGTAAAACTAGGGTTTAATTTCAACCATACTGGATTAATTTTTTTTTCTTTCTAAAAGGTAATGCCTTCTCACAGCGTTCAGAATGTAGTTAATCTTGGGTGACATGGGATCATCAATATGACTACCAGTTATCTTGCTGTGTTGGAAGGGGGACCACTAAGGTAAAGGAGCTGGTCTGGCAGAAAGTAGGCAGAAGTTGAGTCTCTACCGCCAGGACCAGAGGTGGAGTTCCTACCAAAGCAAGAGAACACTCCGAGATTGCTGAGGTTCAAACAGCAGGAAAGCATGGGTATAAAAACACTGTGAAGAGCTAAAGGTGAACTCCAAGGTACAGATCTGGGTCGAGAGCTAAGCCAACTCAGGATCCTAGTGGAAGAGAAATCAATGGAGCAGAGGGATGGGATGTAAGATAGATTTTAAATGCGCACGGCTGGGAACCGGACTAGACCTGCCTATAAGGGCCGATGGCAAGACAAGCTTTCAAGGCGCAGGGGGCTGTTTGCTCTTCCACTCAGAGGCTGCTGACTACTCTACTTAAGGAGATATTTTCTCTACCTTTCAGTTTGATTATCTCCTTGCCTTTGCCTCAAGAGTCAAGTCTCACTGCGGTCAGAATACAAACCTTTCCCTTTCCCAAGTCCACTATAGTTTTGGAAACCATATAAAATGTAAAAGTATAAGAGAACTAAAGTTAAAGATGCCAGAGTCCAGATAAGGTCTGAAGGGCACAGTGCACAGACTCTGAACCCATATGTGGGCAGCTGAGATGTCTTTTTTCTTTACACCTTGGTTCTTGCAGAATTCAAATAGGAGGGCTCATTTGAAGTCATCTGGTACAAATACTGCCAGGCCTAAAACGTGCCTTGGGGGTGATAATCTGTAAGTTGACTACTGTTATTTAACAAGGATTTCCTTTAGAGAAATCCAATAAGCTGAATGTCCAGAAATAGCATGGAGTCAATTGCTCTGATGGGAAGTATGTGTAGATGTGGGAATAAACTCACAACTTGGATGAGTGAACGCTTTGCCATTGGAGACGTAAGTGGTTGGGGGTGAGTCGATTAGACTTCCATGCTTCATCTATAAAATGGATTAATGATACCTACGCCATGCGAAGGAGTGAACGAGAACAAATGTATGGCTCAGCTGATATCAACAAATGTCAGTTAAACCTTAATTAAGTAGGAACACTGCACGTAAGCCCCTATGACACAAGGATCTTCATTTAGAGCTGAGAAAGCCATCCACCTCGTGCTTTTCACCCAAATCTTGCCAACTCAAATGATAAGATTCCTTCCCCAAATTATTTTCAACAGAACTTTCCTTTTGGTTTATAAAATGTTTTTAACTTAATGGCTTAAATAAGAAGCAAAGTACTACTGAATTTTCAGATTAAAAAAAATGACTAGAAAGTAAAACTTCCCCATTATGACCTCGATTTGTTTCTTCCTTAACTTTTTCTTATCCAAGTTAGTTCTTCTCTTTTCCCCATTTTTCTTTTTTCAATCTCTGTGGATCTTTTTTCGCACTTTAAGTTGAGGTCTGCCACAACGGTAAAATGCTATGTAGAAGTTTACAAAGCACTTTCATTTACATTACCTTATTTCCCTTCAATTACTTCTACTTGCCTCTCCCTCATTTTCCTTGCCCCACTTTCCAAAACACAGGCAGAACTTTCTCCAATCAGCAAAGAAGCCATTTTTATCCTCCCAACTGCCAACACATTAATACACAATACTTTGCCGAGTTGTCTAACGCAACGTAGACTATCTACAGTATACCTAAATCCTAACACCTCCAATTTTCCTTGCAAATAATTTTTTTTTCCTCCCCTGGTGAAGATCTTTTGAAGTTACAATACCGTGAGAAATGCATAAATGTACCAACATCTTAAAATAAGACAGGTGAATCCCTTTAGGAGTCATTGAAAATAATAAATGAAAAATAAAAGGAAGAGGTGAAAAAAATTACAGAAATAGAAAGAACAAAGTTCTTGTTTCAGCTTTCAGTGAAATTTCCATCATCTACCTCATCAGAGCTATTTGTTCTCCAAGCTCCACATGAAAGTAACCTGATCCTTAAATCTGTGCAAACCACAAGGGATGCGCCCATCTCATTAAAAAAGATGATCCTGGCGCCTGGGTGGCTCTGTTGGTTAAGCAACTGATTTCGGGTCAGGTCATGATCCTGGAGTCCCTGGATCGAGTCCCACATTGGGCTTCCCTGCTCAGCGGGGAGTCTGCTTCTCACACAAGTGTGTGTGCACGCACACACACACTCTCTCTCTCTCTCTCAAATAAATAAATAAACAAATCTTTAAAAAAAAAAGATGATCTTTTGAGTTATGATAATGAGAAAGAGCATCTATTTTTGGTTTTAAGGGCAGAAGCATTTCCTGCTTGTTGCTCACAAGCAGTGACACTTCTAGTAAGCTTTAGCACAAAACAGATGCGTGGTGCTCTTTACCTATCATGATGAAAACAGGAAAATTCCAATAGAAATGTTTCCTCTCTGGGGGCGCCTGGGTGGCTCAGTGGGTTAAGCCTCTGCCTTCGGCTCGGGTCGTGATCTCGGGGTCCTGGGATCGAGCCCCACATTGGGCTCTCTGCTCAGCAGGGAGCCTGCATCCCCTCTCTCTCTGCCTGCCTCTCTGCTTACTTGTGATCTCTCTCTCTGTCAAATAAATAAATAAAATCTTAAAAAAAAAAAAAGAAAGAAAGAAATGTTTCCTCTCTGAACCTCTACATACTCTCAATCTTGATTTACCAACAAAGAACATGAGGTGTCTGAAACAGAAAAATATTAATTCTACCATGGGAAGGTAAACATTATTTTTCTAAAAAAGGATTCTGGATTAGGAATCCAATCAGATTTCCTCTACATTTATTCAAATCCTGCACGACACAAAACCTTTAAAATGGGAACTGGCTTCCTCTTTGCTTTTTAATGGTTCACTAAGACCCATAATAATTTTACAGTAATCCTTGCTATAGCTTAATAATATGTTAAATACTGTAAAAAAAAATCAGCTCTTACTCTTAAAATGGGAGTACTAAAAAATATTTAAGGGAAAGGTTGAAAGAGAAATCATATATGGTCCTGATCATGCTATGGGTAGTTACATGTTCAATAATGTAAGCTTTGGCACGTTATAGACCTTTCCACATTTTACATGAGATACTCTGGGTGATTTTATCCCAGAAGTGGAGAAGATGTCACGGTCTGATGTTGTTCTGTAGAATTTATAGAGATAACTCATGGAAACTCAGTATCCCCTACAATGCAATTGGGTCCACACAGAAAAGAATGTTTTTCCACCTTGGATACAATTCAAGTCAAACTAGTAGGAAATCTAAGAAAGATAGACCCAAGGGAGATTAAAGCCATGAAAATTCCTAGGGGATGGAGGTCATTTCTTTGTAATGTTGGAAACAGTATGCTATTCTTGTGACTGCATTTAAGGTCACACTTGGAATCTATACCTTAGAGATAATCAACCCTTTTTCCTATTATGTACTCAAATCAAGAAAGGGTGACACCCAGTTCATTTTGACAGTGTCAGCAATAATTTTTGAATGACACTGGAAAGTACAGTAAATGGAATCCATCCTGGAGTAACCAAATAAACTTTTCTTTAATGGACCAGATAACCATGAATCCGAATTGAAAGGCCAAATCTCAAAAGTCCATTAATAAGGATTTTCAGTTGTATGTGGTAGATTACAGTCACATGCTTAACTCCATTCCCTCCGAAACCCACAAATGATACTAGGCCAGGGGCAGAGATAAACTCACAAAGGGACAAGAGAAGGGAAGAGGAGGAAATTAACGGAAAAATGTTTGGAAAATAGAAATCTGGCCAATGATGAGTAAATTTTCAATGCAGGGACAGACAAAACTTAAATGCCTACAGACTGAACTATCAGAAGCAAGGAAACCAATGTGGGGCACAGAATGTCAGGAAAGTATAAATTCAAGCACAGTGACCTCAATAGTCCAGGCTGGAAGGAGAGGGCAGTGTGGGGGTACCACTGAAAACCAGAGGATGGCTTGCAAGATGTTTGAAGGAGTAAACTTCCAGGTCCTTCCTCAGCCATGAAATGGGTCAACTGTCTCTCCTTCCCCCCGAGGTTTGCCGCCTGCAAAGGTTATACTTGAGAAGGTCTGGCCTCGGGGACGCGAGGAACAGCGACACAGGTGGAGGCATCACCTGGAAAGAAAGGACTGAGTAGAAAGAGTACACTCTGAACGGAGAGACTCAGAGCCCGTTCTTCTGCTGGGCTCCTAGAGCAGTGGCTACATAGGCGATGGGAAGAATTTTCTGAAGAAACTAACCTGCCCAAGAAAAGGGATCTACAATTACTAAAACTATGGAGAAGGGGGTTTCTGAAAGAAAGAGTCACTCTGTAGTAAGGCCTCCAGCTGACAAGAGAGAGAGCTTGTCAACCTGCTCACGCAGAGTTTCCAATCAGTTTTCAGGGTCTCCACATACATCACATGGACAGCAAACTACCACCAGACACGTGATAAAGAGCCTAATGTGACAACCAGCAACTTTAAAAGGAAAGAGAGTCAATGCTGGAAGCAGGAGAAAAAACTTCACTTATACATTATGAACTGCGAGGGGTAAAAGATATTACATCCATAAAGCAAAAAAGAATAGGATGCTATAAAAAACAGAAATATTGCAAGAGCAAGAAGGAATTCTTAAAAATTAATATTATGATCACAGGCATAAAAAATCCATAGAATAGTTAAAAGATAATAAACGTAAATGTAAAGAGAGCTCAGTGGGTTAAAAGCCTCTGCTTTGAGCTCAGGTCATGATCTCAGGGTCCTGGGATTGAGCCCTGCATCGGGCTCTCTGCTCAGCAGGGAGTCTCCTTCCTCCTGTCTCTCTCTCTGTGTCTGCCTCTCTGCCTACTTGTGATCTCTGTCAAATAAATAAATAAAATCTTAAAATAAAAAAAGAAAGAAAGAAAGAAATGCACTGAGAAAGGTCAAATATGCCTAAATCTTTACGTTTTAAGCATGTAAAATGTAAAATGTAAAACAGAGCTAACTCCTTAACTTCCTTCATAGGAATTCAATGTTTAATGTGTAAAATTGGGGGGAAAAATTTAAGAAATACTAATATAAACATTTTAATTAGCCATATGGAAGGACCTTACCTTCCCAAGAGTAAAAGAAAAAGATGTAAGAACAGAGGTCAGAAAGTTTTTTTTAACAATAAATTGAAGGAAAAATACAAAAGTTCCAGCATTTGACAAAGAAGAGTTCCAGAAAAGAAAGAATACAAAAAACAATGGGAAGAAAATTATCCTCCACCCCCTCGACACACCAAAATCTTCACAATGAATGAAAAAAGTTATAGAGCAAGGAACATTATCATGGAATTGCAGAACATTCAAAGATTAAAAAAAAAAAAAAAAAAGACTCTAGAAACTCCTCCCAGTCCCTCAAAAAGTTTACATATAAAGTAACCAGAATCAAAAAGGCATCCAACAATTCAATAATAAAATTGGAAGTGGAAGAAAATGGAACGAGGCCTCCAAAACTCTCAGGGAAAATAATTTCCAACTTTAAATTCTATATCAACTGTATGTGAGGAGAGACTAAATGATATTTTCACACATGCCAGATCTCAAAAAAAAAAAAAAAACCATCATACACACTCTTTCTCAAGACACAACTGGGCGATGTGCCTTCTCAGAAGAGAGATAAAACCAAGAGAGATGCCACCCATCCAGTCAATCAAGAATTGCCAACATGATAGTGAAGGAAAATTCCAGGTCAACAGCTGTGCGTAAGGCCCCAAGAGTAAATGGTTCAGAATGGAGCAGGCAAGCAGAAGGCTCTGAAAAAATATCACACGTGCAAACACACACACAAGATACAAGAAACAAACCATTGTGTTTGACCTTATTTGAGAATTTGGGGATGGGGCACCTGGGTTGCTTAGTCGGTTAAGTTATCTGACTTCGGCTCAGGTCATGATATCAGGGTCTTGGGATTGAGCCCCACATTGGGCTCCTTGCTCAGTGGGGGAGCCTGCTTCCCCTTTGCCTGTCCCTCCCCCCCACACACACTCATGCGCGCACACTCGCTCTCTCTCTCTAATAAATAAGTAAAATCTTGAAAGAAAGAGAAAAAGAGAGAATTTGGTGATGCATAAGTGAATCAAAAAAGAGAAATTTTAGTATGCTGCACAAGGAAGAAAATAAAATCATAGTACACTACATAACTTAGCTGTGAAAAATATTTACAGTGAAAACAAATTGAGATACAGCTGTCTTGGAGCGTGAAAGGGCAGGTATTTCTGGGACAGAAAATAAAACAGAGCTAACTCCTTAACTTCCTTCATAGGAATTCAATGTTTAATGTGTAAAATTGAGGGAAAAAATTTAAGAAATACTAATATGAACATTTTAATTAGCCATATGGAAGTAAATAAAAGCAAAAGAGCTAGATGAATGTAAAGTAATTGCCTCTCAGAGGTAGAAAATGACAATCCAAATAAGCAGGCAGGAATTTATAAGCTATATATGTATTACTGCAAATAAAAAATACATTTTAAAATGGTAGAAATTAATCAATAAATATGTAAACCACCGAACCACATAAGCCCAACTGATAATGTGAAATTTCATTCTATATATGTTAACAGATAAATCTAAATCTATTTCTTCTAGTTAATCAAATTGCTAAAATTCACACTTTAATGCATTTTATCTTTAAGTAGCAAAAAATGCACTGAGAGGGGCACCTGGGTGGCTCAGTGGGTTAAAAGCCTCTGCTTTGAGCTCAGGTCATGATCTCAGGGTCCTGGGATTGAGCCCTGCATCGGGCTCTTTGCTCAGCGGGGAGTCTCCTTCCTCCTCTCTTTCTCTGTGTCTGCCTCTCTGCCTACTTGTGATCTCTGTCAAATAAATAAATAAAATCTTAAAATAAAAAAAGAAAGAAAGAAAGAAATGCACTGAGAAAGGTCAAATATGCCTAAATCTTTACGTTTTAATTAGCACATAATGAAAGAGTCCCTGGACACCAGTGCACAAGGAAGAATCAGCCATCCTCGTCATCACCTAGTTCCTTAACTGCAGCTGTAGATGTGTTGGCCACTCCCCTTCTTCCAGAGCTCCTACTATGGCTTCTTACAGTGAAGATTTGTCTTTACTGAGGGGTTCAGGATGGAGAATATCCAGCATCTGTACCCCCTCCCTATATCTGGGAAATTCCTCATCATGTGAGCACTTATGAGAGCCATACTTTTCAACACAAAGGCAAAAATGGCTGGACACTCACCTTCCCAGACTCCCTTGCACCTAAGGCATGGGTACACGACTTAGCCTTGGCCAACCCTGGATCTAGAGCTGGAGACCCAAAGAGGCAGGAGCAGAAGGCAATCACCGTAGGTAGGGAAAACGGCAACAATATCCGGTACCAGAAGTTGCAAAGGCTGAGATAACAGCATTGGTAGCAAGCCTCTGATCCCATTTGTTGTGGTCAGTGTGAACAAGCATGGTGTTGTGTCCAGTAATAGAGTCCATCCAACCCTGCATAAAACTAATCATATCATATGACCTTAGCGATGAATCTGGATGTATAGTCTCTATTTGCTCCTGTCTTTTTTTCCCAACTTCCAGCAGTTCCAGAAACTACTCAATATCCTCTCAATAAATTCCTGCTCTGCTGAAATCATTCAGCTAGTCTCCATCACATCTAAGAAACCCTGCCTGATCTCTTGACCCAGGAGAACCAGGAAGAGATGGTTGTCTACTGAAGGTAAAAATGAAATGTTTATGCTCCACAAGATACCAAAGCAGAACCAAGAACATTTTTCCATGGGGAAACATGGGGGGAAGGCTAGGTTGTAAGGTACAAAAAGAACAATGCTGCTGGAATGTTGTGGGTTAGAGAAGTTTCAACAGACTCGTCCATTCTTTTTTTTTTTATGATTTTATTTATTTGTCAGAGAGAGATCACAAGCAGAGGGAACAGCAGGCAGAGGGAGAAGCAGGCTTCTCACTGAGCAAGGAGTCCAACACAGGACTTGATCCCAGGACCCTGGGATCATGACCTGAGCCACTGGCAGATGCCCAACCAACTGAGCCACCCAGTCAACCCAGGCTCATCAATTCTTCAAATTGGTTTCTCACTTTGGAAAACACAATCCTAGGGGTGCCTGGATGGCTTAGTAGGTTGAAGCCTCTGCCTTCGGCTCAGGTCATGGTCTCAGGGTCCTGGGATCGAGCCCGGCATCGGGCTCTCTGCTCAGCGGGGAACCTGCTTCCTCCTCTCTCTCTGCCTGCCTCTCTGCCTACTTGTAATCTCTGTCTATCAAATAAATAAATAAAATCTTAAAAAAAAAAAAGACTCTAAAAAAAGAAAACACATTCCTAGTTCAAAACCATGAACCGACTTTATAACCAGCCATGAGAATGTAATCCGGTTGTGAACTGGGAGTTGCCACTATTTACATCAGGCGAAAGACTCACACTGACCATTCTTATTGTTGTGAGTGGGCAGGAGAGCAGTGGGTGAGGAAGAACAATTTTCTGTGTCTTTCTGCTTAAAACAGAGTTCTCTGAGAGATGAGGCTGTTTGAAAAGCAGTGGTCAAGAACTGCACGTGAATATGAAAATGCAAACCGAGGCACCCGAAGGTTTATGTTCAACTGTGGGACCATCAATATTGGGGGAAAGCCACATCCATCAGCTGAGCATACGATAGCATTTTTAGTTCCGAGTCGCAGAGAGCTGAACCCTAGGCAATTTATCTGCATACGTCTCAGGCTAACCACACAAATTTTGCAGACGAAGCTAGAAGTTAAGATAGATAGCTTAGAACAAACTGTTGATGTGACCAAAAGGGCCTCATAAAAGAGTCAAATGCAGTCATGACATTAATAGAAACAGGGATGGCAAAGAAAGCAAGCTTCACTCTGTGGTAGCTATTGTTTCTGGAAACTGAAGAAGTCTTTCATGACCAAGTAGAGCGACAGTTGAAGTCAAGATACAGCACAACTACGGTTTTTGTTAGTCGTACAGAACAAGGTTATACATACCCTGCGAAGAAGGCTTATGAAATAAAAACAAAGCCCGACATGTGCATATAATTTCCCTGCCTGGGGCCTTATTTCATAAAGACTTGCCAAGGGATCCATCCCTCAGTCACAGAAGTCAGGCTATAAATCACCTTGGGAGAAATTAATTGTATTTCAGTGGTGATGTAAATGCTACCTCCAACTCTATCGTCTGCCAAACCATCTTTACCATTTACCTCTGTGCAGTCAGTTTCCATGAAATATCTAATGGCCTCTAAAACAAGAGTTTCATTCCACAGTTGTCCAAGTGAATTATACTGTGCTCACACAGTGTTTTGAAAAGCTGAGATAAATTTATCTCTGCCAGTCCCAGATCCACAGCCACCCCGCCTTGTTTCATCTGGGGATCACAATGGACAGTGATTCCACACAGCAGTATGTGTGTATCAAAGTAAATATGCAATCCAATCACCATGGCTCTGTAGAGAACAAGGCACAATTCAGCTGTTTAGGTTTCAGAAATGAAAAGAGAAAAAGGGAGGGAAAAAAAAAAAGATAAAAAGATCCCAAGAAATCAGTCTCAAGAGCTGTTTCCAAGACTACCTTTTTAAGAAATTTAAAAATAAGGACCAGTTTCTTTATGCATAAGTGTAAAGGGAGCAAATTCATAGCTAGCTAATGAAACTCAAAATGGTGGAACCATAAAGGGCTATTTCCAAGACATATTCATTGTATCCAAAGCCTGATCTACCACTTAGGTATACAGAAAGATCTCTTTGTTTTTCCTCCCTCTCCAATGGCTTAAGAGATCATCCAGAAATTCACACAGAAGGGTTTTATTCTGATTTGTGTAGGTTCTAGTTCCAACCATTATAAGTAGCGAGTTTTATACATTTCTGCTGATTCTCTATTGGATTATATAATCTCACAAATATCTTCTTACTCTGGATTTTTTTTTTTTTTTTTTTTACTAAGCAAATACAACAAGATGTTATTAAAATAGCACTGATTTCACTAATATCATAGAATGGACACTGATAACTAATGAAGTTCTAAGGCAAGAATCCAATGGTGGAAAAAGGTAACTGAAAGCATGTCTAATGAACCACTGACCCTTCGACACATTGCAAACACAGCAATGTGCAGCAGGTGTGGAAACACGTGAGGCACGGGCCACCGGGGGCTTCACATATTTGAGCAACACAGCACATGGGGCTGTGAACACACACTGAATCAGAGTCCTCCCAGAAAGACTGAGACTTCAAGGAAAAGAGGTTGGATAATATGGGGCCGTATTCTGCCAGATCATTAAGCCTGTTAGACACATTATTTTTTTAAAAATCTTAACGTGACATGGATATGTCCACACCTCTTCTATCATAAAGGATACCAGTTAACAGTGTTGTCAAATTAAATTTCATGCAGTTAAGGGATTTTGCCGTATCTTGCCAAGATTACTTGGCAGTATTTACTTTTGACTAGTCTGAGTCTCCCACTGGACTCTGAGATATTAGAGGTTAGAGGGGTAGCCCTACTGAACTTCTCACGCTTTGCTCTTGGCACCTGCTGAACACATAACAACCCAATGTATTGTTGATGATGAATAATGATGAACGGTGCTACAGGAGGAGCTATTTGGTGATTTATCTGAATACCGAGATTGATTCTTATCAACAAAATGGTTCAGGGGGCTTCCACAAAGCTACATCTCATTAAGAAAATCATAGAAATTAATATTTTAAAATATGCAAAAGAGGTATTCATTGAAGCATTATTCATAATAGGAAAAATGACTTTCTGAATTTTCAAAAAATTGGGTAATGTGCTGTTCTAGCATGGCCAGCCACTTGACAGATTATGGAACTATTAAAAATGACAAATATGAAGGCCTACAACAGAGGAAAATTAAAATCCAATGCTAATAAAACAAATCATTTTAATCATAGAAGGCTGAAAGATTTTCCTTAAGATCACAAGGATGCCTGCTCTTGCCACTTCTGTTCAACAGGGTGCTGGCAGTCCTAACCGGAGCAATTAGGCAAGAAAAAGAAATAAAAAGCATCCAAATTGAAAAGGAATTAATAAAAATATCTCCATTCACAGATGACCTGAAAATCCATCACAGATGTAGAAGACCCTACAGATTCTACAAGAAATAATTCAAACTAATAAACGAATTCAGCAAAGGTATAAAATCAACATGCAAAAACCATTTGTGTTTCTATACACTAACAATAAACAACCAAAATGGAAATTAAGACAACAATTCTATTTAGAGGGGGTGCCTGGGTGGCTCAGTGGGTTAAAGCCTCTGCCTTCGCAAAGCTCAGGTTATGATCTCAGGGTCCTTGGATCAAGCCCTGCATCGGGCTCTCTGCTCAGCGGAGAGCCTGCCTCCTCCTCTCTCTCTCTCTGCCTACTTGTGATCTCTGTCAAATAAATTTAAAAACAACAACAACAACAACAACAACAAAACATTCCTATTTAGAATAGCATCAAAAAGAATAAAATACTTAGGAATAAACTTAACCAAGGCAAAAGCTCTACCCACTGAGAACTACGAAATGTAGTTAAAAGAAATGAAAAAACAGTCAAATTGAAAGACATCCTGTGATCATGGACTAGAAGACCTGAAATTGTCAAGATGTCAGTACGACCCAGAGTGATACACAAATTCAAAGCAATCCTTATCAAAACCTCAGCAACATTTTTGCAGCAATAGAAAATCTGCACATCTTCTCTCTTTAAATAAACTTTAAGGGTGAATCACTCCAAGTTACCAACAAACACTTATAATTAAACTATGAAGTAATACATTGAAGATTGCAAACTGGAAGCTACTGTTTAGACACAGAGAGGATCCAACATTTAAAACAGAGTGGCATTGGGTTACTAGAGAGGGAGGGGAGTCAGAGGGCGGGTTTAAATAGGTGGTGGGTATTAAGGAGGGCGCTTGTGATTAGCACTGCATGTTGTAGGTAAGTGATGAATCACTAAATTCTACACCTGAAACTAATATTACACTGTATGTTAACTAAATGGTACTTAAATAAAAACTTGGGGGAGGGGCTCCTGGGTGGCTCAGTGGGTTAAGTCTCTGCCTTCAGCTCAGATCATGATCTCAGGGTCTTGAGATCAAGCCCCACATCAGGCTTTTTGCTCAGCAGGGAGCCTGCTTCCCCCTACTCTGCCTGCCTCTCTCTGCCTACTTGTGATTTCTCTCTCTCTGTCAAATAAATAAATAAATAAAAACTTTTTAAAAATAAAAACTTGGGGGGGGTACATGTTTTAAAATGAAAAAAAAAAAAAAAAAAAACAGAATGGCATTATCACCAATATACAGGCTGACAATGGACCAAAGTCATGACTGTTTGAATGAGGCAATCATAGGGGAGACATGGGAAGTCTGTCCTATCAGAAAACAAGCCTATCACTGTACTTAAAAGCACACCAAGAGAGGCGCCTGGGTGGCTCAGGTGGTTGAGCAGCTGACTCTTGAACTGGGCTCAGGTCATGATCTCAGGATCCTGGGATCAAGTCCCGAGTCTGGCTTCATGCTCAGCATGGAGTCTGCTTGAAGGATTCTCTCTCTCCCCCTCCTGTTGCTCTTCCCCCACAGTTGCCCACTCTCTCTCTCTACCCCAGATAATCTCTCTCAAATAAATAAATAAATAAATCTTAAAAAAAAAAAAGGGGGGCACATCAAGCAGATAGTATCATGTCAAAATGATGGGAGGAATGGCCTTCTCCAGCAGACAGATGCCTGGGCCTCCAGGAAACAGCTATAGTCATAAACCAGAGCAGTGGTGAGAATGGAACTACCATCATCAGACACTGGCAGTTTGAATCTGCTCAAAAACCGTACTCCAAACTTTTAGGAGCTTTTACAGATTAAGAGAATTTCTGGTTGACAAGGACCTTAAAAATCATACAAAAATCATCGTATGGATAAGAAAAGGCCCCAGGAAGAGATGGCTATGTACCTCAAGGTCACATAACTAGCAGGTGCCAAAACCAGGACTGGAATGCAGGTTTCCAGTGTTTCTCCATTTTCCCTAATGAAACAGTGGAAGTACACCTTAGTCTGCTGGCAGAAACGGTTTCTATGCAAAACAATTCCCCCATCATTTCATTGAGATATAAGTGGCATATAACTTGGTATTAGTCTAAGATGAACGATGTGATGACTTGATACATCCAAAATGTATCAAATTTTGATATTACGTTTTGATATCACACTTTACTATTCCAAAATGATCACCACAGTAAGTTTCGTTATTCATCCACCCATCCGTACATCCACCACACAGTTACACATATTTTTCTTGCGATGGGAACTTGTAAGATCTATTACCTTAACAACTTTCAAACATACAGTACAGTACTGTTGGGTACAGTCATCAAACTGCCTATTACCTCCCTGAAAGGAACTTGTCTCATAACTGGAAGTACCAACTTTGACCACCTTCCCCCATTTCCCCTACCCTCGCCTCAGGCAATCATCATATCTGATCTCTGCTTCTGTGAGTTTGGAAGGGGTTAGATTCCAAATAGGAGTAACATCATATAGTATTCACCTTTCTCTGCCTGACTTACTTCTCTTAGCATAATGTCCTCAAGGTCCACCCATAAAGCCCTCAAGGGTCATTGCTGTAAATGGCAGAATTTCCTTCTTTCTTATGGCTTAATAATATCCTATCAGGTATATATGCCATGGTTTCTCTATCTATCTATCTATCTGACAGGCAGCTGGGTTGCTTCTCTGTCTTGGCTACTGTAAATAATATACTGAACATGGTGCAGATATCTCTTCTAGATAGTGATTTCATTTCCCTCAAATATAGACCCACAAATGGATTGCTTGATCATGTGGTATTTCTATTTTCAATTTTTGGGGGGACCTCCATACTGTTCTCCACAGTGGCTGCACCCCTACATTTATAGCAATTTACATTCCCACCGACAATGCACACAGACCCCTTTTCTCCACAACCTCCCAATACTTGTTATCTCTTTTCAGAAGAGCCATTCTAACACCTATGAGGGAAGCACAAAACAATTTCTTGACAGCTCTTAACTAGATCAGTATATAAGAAACCAACTCATCCCTATTCTGGGAAAGGAGCCTCCCAGGATACATGGAAGCTTCTAAATGATGCTGGAGTTCCGGATAGCTGGCTATTACCATCCCATCCCTTGGGAAAGGGGTTATGTCTGCGCTGTGCAAGGGAGACTTCCCAACGTCGATTATCCGGGAAGGGGCAGAGCCTGAGATGAGAAATGGGAATGAGCAAGACTTGGGAGAAAGAAAATGGCAGTGCTCCCTCTTCCAGAGCCTCATTCTCTCGGACACCCAGACCATGCATTCTGATGAGCTGACAGTCATCTCAGGGAGTGAGAAGTGGTGGTCTCCACAGAAAGGTGGCCCAGTAGGAAGCTGGGCAGGCTGCGTCTGGGCCTGCTCTATCCGGTTGCCAATTTTATGGGACACTCCAGGTTTTGAGTCATAAATGCAACTTTCATCTGCTATGGAGAATTAGAGTACACAAGGAATGGAGTGGAAGATGGGAAAGCAGAGTCTCCAAAGAGTTACCACGGTGCCGGCAGCCATGATTACCAAGGTCCTCAACATAAACCAGACACTTTTGAGACAGGAATCCAGGCATGAATGCTAGGCTTACCATCCAGTGAAGATGGTACCCTTTCTTGATCATGGAAGCTCAGAGAAGGGGGTGTTAATTCATAACTACAAGACACAATTGGGTTTGCTTGCAAATCATCACAGATTAAACACAGATTTCTCAATAACAACAATACAGGCTAATAGTCATTCAATAGATGAGCACTGTGACAACCGTCCAGAATGCCTACAGTCAGCATCCATTCTGACTGGCCAGAAGCTGGACGCTGACTAATTTGAGTCTCACCCTTCTGACAGTTAACACCTGTCTCCCCGAACTCAGTATCTGCTATTGCTTCCTCAGCCTGGGAGAAAATTACCTTTGCGTTACATGCTTACAGCTTATCCCAGATTCAGGAATGAATAAACACTCTGTTAATAAACTTTAAGCAATAAATACCATTATTCCCATTTTACAGGGCTAGAAAACTGAGGCTCAGAGAAAGAACGCACCCACACATAGTCAGTGGCAGAGTCTGAATTTTATTCCGAAACAACAGTTTTAGAATCACAGAGGAACCAGCCTCTACTTGGGGAATCTACCCCTACAAAAGTTAACACTATGGGGGGGCGCCTGCATGGCTCAGTGGGTTGAGCCTCTGCTTTGGGCTCGGGTCATGATCCCAGGGTCCTGGGATCGAGCCCCACATCGGGTTCTCTGCTCCACAGGGAGCCTGCTTCTCCCTCTCTCTTTGCCTGCCTCTGCCTACTTCTGCCTATTTGTGATTTCTATCAAATAAATAAATAAATAATCTTTTAAGAAAAAAAAGAAGATAACACTACAGGGAAAAAGAAACTATGGGCCTTGAAGGCAAATACATTGCTGCCCTATAAAATATTAATATGGAAAAGACTGGTCACAGTATGATTTCAATCCCCCACCCAACTCTCATCTTGCAATCACTGTCCAGTGCTACCTGAACCCCTAAAACTTTTACATATATCTGTGTGACAAGGTGTTAGTCTGTTTCTTCAAAGCCGTGTACGTGAACTATGAAACCAAAGTAGCCCTATTTATCAAGAGAAAAACCCCAACATATGTTCTATTAAAGCTTTGAGAGTCCCTAGGTAAATGTCTCATTGGACTAAAATACTACTACCATTTTCAACAAATGACACAATTTAACAGTAGATTTAAGGGGAAAAAAAAATCTGAATTTAACAATTTCCCCTCCAGCCATTTCTTTAAACCTCCGACAAAAACCTCTGTTCTCAGAAATTATTTCTTTTGCTTTCTACTTAGAGAACAAATGAAAATGCATCAGAATTAAATTGCAGTGCCGTGGAAACAGTGAGACACTAAATCAAAGCCAGTGATGATGACATGATTCTCTCCAATGATGCCGGATTCCCCAAACACTACCCATCATTGTGATAACCTTTAAATACCCTTTCTCTTATGGCTACACCAGCCATTAGTTGTAATTAAAGTTCATTTTGTCAAAATCAGCTTATTTTTGCTCAACATCTGATTCTTTTCAGTTACCACTCACTGGATCTCCTTTCTATTTGGAGATCAGACACTAGCCCAACAGGTCATTTTACTGGTACTATGTCCACATTAGGCGAATTCATCAAGGTAGTCTGGATGCCATAAGATTATTGTTTAAAGACAGAGAATGACACCAAATTCCCTTAGTAGGGTGGCCATTTAACTACTCATCCACACCAGGACACCTGACAAGGAAAGGGGGCACTCTCGAAAATGGTAAACAGGAAATAGGCAGAGTCAGGGCTGCCCAGCAAATGGACACATATGGTCACCCAATTTGTTAAAGAACCAAATACCAGACTTAAAGTCTTAGAGTTCCTAGGTGGTTCAGTCGGTCAAGCATCTGCCTTTGGCTCAGGTGAGGGTCTGGGATGGAGTCCTGCATTGGGCTCCCAGGTCGGTGGGGAGCCTGCTTTTCCCTCTCCTTCTGGCCCTCTCCCTGCTCTTGCCCTTGCACTCGCGCTCACTCTCTCTCTCAAATAAATAAATAAAATCTTAAACAACAACAAAACCCTAAAGTCTTTTTTTTTTTTTTTTTTTTTTAAGATTTCATTTATTTGTCAGAGAGAGAGCACAAGCAGGGGGAACAGCAGGCAGAGGGAGAAGCAGGCTTCCCTCTGAGCAAGGAGCCTGATGTGGGACTCAATCCCAGGACCCTGGGATCATGACCTGAGCCGAAGGCAGCCGCTTAACCAACTGAGCCAACCAGGCGTCCCAAAACCCTAAAGTCTTAAAAACTGAAATCCTCATCATGGTGGGAAAGGGGGCACAGAGGAGAGGGATGCACTTTCTCAAGCATCCAAACCCAATGGTGTTTCCAGATTCCCTAAACATAGCTCCTCCCACCTTGACTCTTCAAACAGTTTGTACGTGTGGCTTAAGTCCAGCACAAGTCATGTGCTCTCTTGACCTACTTACTGGTTTATTTTATTGTCACCCTTGATATCACCTTAACTTATCCCCCTTCCTGTGAGACTCCCATCCCCTCGCCTCCTTATTTTACTTTCCATCACTGAGCCCATCAACCAGAGTTACCAGGTACTCCTTACATCCCAGGTACTGCGCTAAGTACCTCCTGCCTAAAATGGGGACTCCAAAGCCAGATTAGACAGAGTCCTTGCCAGGTAACTGTACCCATTTTTGTTTGCAACACTTCAGTGAAAACTCAATAACTATTTCTCCAACCTCCACTTCTGCACATCTTAAGCAGCTCAAGCAAGGAGTACAACTGCAGAGTAGTCTCGTGAAGCCCCCTGTTTATTTGTAGGTAATTTAGTATACATACTGATGGAAAAGAGTAATAAACTATTTTTATTAGGTGCCAAAATTTCTACATCTTAAAAAAACTCACCAAACCTCTCCCAGCCAAGACACTGCTTTTGAGGGGAGCGAACACTACTGCATCCCTATTTCCTCCATCAGGCTGGTGACAATCAGATTCTGTCTTGCCTCCTAGTGAATTTCCAGCACCCTGCAGAGTGTCGAGCACAAAACAAGCTACTCGATAAATTTCTCCTGAGCAAATGAGGAGGGGCTTGTGGTTAACTAGATTTTTCCTGATTTTGGCTCAACATTTTTGCTCCACAGATGATCTCCTCTTAAGAAACAGCATCTCTGGGGTAACAGCTTTGAGCTCAGCCCGAATCCCCAGGTCAAACTCTTAGCCACTTAACAGCAGTAGGACCCTGCGAGAGATTTCTAATCATTCCCTGGGCTTTATTTTTCTTACGCAGACAATAGTCTTAATCATTCTATAGGCCTTATTTTTCTTATCTATTCAGCAGAGAGAGAGCACCATCGAGTTGGCAAGGTTTCTGTGGCATTTGTGAAATCTGGAAAACAATTTGCGTCAGGGGGCCCAGCCGGAACCCGAGAAATGTGTACTGAACGCAAGAATAAATTGCCCTTCCGTTCCGTGGCTCCAGATCAAAATGTAACCATCAAAATCTAATTTGCCAAAGCTGATCTTCATTCAAACAGCAGATATGCATCAAGAGCTCTCATACACGACCCGAGTCCGTCTGCTGGTGAACATCAAAGGAGGAGTTTAACATCTGCTTTTAAATGCAGGAAAACAACAATTAGTTCACCAGGAAAAGGGAAGGGTGTGCAATCCAATTTTATGTTCCCTACCAAGACATCCAAGTCTTAAGGGCTTACCAGCTTACAGCAGGCTGAAGCTTTTTTTGTTTTTTTTTTTTTTTTGCTTTTGTTGTTTGTTGTTGTTGTTGTTTTGTGGGTTTTTTGTTTGTTTGGTTTTGGTTTTTTTTGCAGGAGCCCTAGAGTGGGGGGCAGGTAACCCCAGAAAGGGATTTTTCAATCTGGCATTTACTGATAACCCAAGCTTCTCCCTGGCAAGAATGGACAGGCCAAGTTAACTTCACTCTAAAGTGCAAAGCTAAGCAGGCGAAAACCGCAAGGACAAGACTGGGTCTGAAGGGTATTTTTATCCAGTTTGCTTGCTCTTCCAGCTATCTCAAATAGAAAACCTCAAAGGAGAATAATGTCACAAGTCTTGGTGCCTCCTCACATAGATGAAAGAACATAAACTCTGGGAGAGAGACCGGCACTTGCCTGCCTTCGCTGGCCAGCAATGTTTGAGACCCATGCTGCCATTTCTCTTCCCCTCAGGCAAAACAGTGGCCACTGGGAATAAGAAGATAAGAAGCTACCGAGGGCTCCATTTCCAGCACACCTGAACTCACAGCCAACGGAGGCCAAGAGAGCCCTTTACAGACCCTGACTTCCTCTTTTCCCTTAGTGGACAGAGGCAAGCTAGGAAACGTCCCTGGGGTTTGGTTTCCTTTCTCCCGGATCATGTATGCTACTCTTCCGAAAGATGGAAGAAACGCCAGAGTTTTTCAAAGCCCAGAGGCAATGCTGATCTCAAATAACATTTTCCTGTCTTGTTTTGTTTTGTTTTTAAGATTTTATTTATTTATTTGACAGAGAGAGAGAGAGAGAGAGAGAGAGAGAACATGAGCAGGGGGAACAGGAGGCAGAGGGAGAAGGAAAAAGAGGCTCCCGGGACATGGGGCTGGATTCCAGGACCCTGGGATCATGACCTGAGCGGAAGGCAGATGCCTAACCGACTGAGCCACCCAGGCGCTATTTTTCCTTCTTTAAAAAAGCCATCATCTCCTACTCTCCTCAGGCATACAGGACAAGAAGCAGCACTTACACTCCCCTCTTTAGAGTTCAAAAAAGCAGATGCAGTCCTTAAAGCAAAGGGTCATCCTGGGGCAAACATGGCCGATAATATTGAAATGTCCAGTTCCATCCCATAAGCTCACAATTTTGCCCTTCTTTAAAGAATATCTAAGCAAAAGCAGCTCTCATATGAATGCAGATTTTTTCCCAGTAGATTCCCATGAGCCAGGCCCATGGACCTATCATTTAGCCACCTTCATTTATAGATGCTTTCTTGCCAAGGGCCATGGAGTTCATAAACCAGAAAAGCAGGATGCGAACCTAGGTAGTATGACCCCAGGGCCTCTGATCATCGGCCCTGAACTAGGAAAGCCCTTCTCTTGGTTGTCTGCACCCAGCTGAGACCAAACAAGAATGACCATCAGCACCACGGTTTCATGGGTTTTTGCAAAAGGAGGTCCTTACCTGCATGAATGGCAGTATAACATTTTTTATGAGCTCATAAATACCATTTAAGACATTTGAGTGTTAGAGCAGTCACAGCTGTGAAGCAGAGAGCACAGCTTTAAGCTTCCAAACGGGACTCGCGAGAAGTGCAATTTTAGTGTTGGCCTCAGTCTTTGACAGCAAGTCACAAATTATTTTTCAGATAAAAAATGGCAATTAGGAATTTCCTGAAACTTCAGCAATCAATTTAGATATCAAGTTAAAATCCAATGACTCCTTTTAAAGTTCTACTTAATTATAATTGCAACTGAAGCTTTACATATATAATAAAAAAAACTATTGAATTTTAGGAGAAAATCTCAGAAAAATCTTGAGAGTATTCATCTTTTTTTTTTTTTTTTAAGTAGGCTCCAAGCTCAGTACAGAGCCCAACACAGGGCTTGAACTGAGGACCCTGAGATCAAGACTTAAGCTGAGATCAAGAGTTGGACACCCAACCGAGTGATCCAGGCTTCCCAAGAGATTATTCATCTTATCAATGCATATTTTATTGAGCAAAGAGTTATGAAGAACAAAACAAACAAACAAAAAAAAAGTGAATGAGACTAGATCCCAGTACTTAGAATCTTCCTATCTAGTAAATTAAACAAAACACTTTGTATATCACTATGACCCAACTTAAGTTAAAAACAATAAAAGACAAAATCAGAGAATGTTATCAGAGAGATTCAAGTAGGGTATTGAGGGAGTTGAACATACAGAAGAGATTATGTCTAAGCATAGGATGGTCATTAAGAGCATAAACATAAGAGTCACGTAGACCCAGGTTCAAGTCTTACCCATACCACTCCCTAGCTGCGTGACGTCCGACAAGTTATTTAACTTCCCTGAGCCTCACTTACAAAATCTTTAAAATAGGACAATAACATCTTCCTCTCAGAACTGATACAGGATTAAGGAAAACAAAACTTAAAACCCTTACTACAGCTCCTAGGATACTCTCAGGTTACCTCCTGGCAGGGCATCCAGTACCAGACCTTCTAGTTCTCCATCCCGTGTCTAGTTCCTTCTCTTCCAATGCCCCTGGGTCTATCCAACACCCTGCCAGATCCTATTTATTTATTTATTTATCAAATCCTATCTATCTATTTATTTATTGGGAGAGAGAGAGAGAGAGAGAGAGAGAGAGAGAAGGGAGAGGAAGAGAATCCCAAGCAGACTCCATGCCCAGCATGGAGCCTGACATGGGGCTCAATCTCACAACCCAGAGATCATGACCTGAGCCAAAATCAAGAGCCAGATTCTTAGCTGCCTGAGCTACCAGGCACCTCTATCAACTCTCTTTTAAAGATGAGGAAATAGATTTTGAGAATGGGAAACATGCTCAATGTCATATAGTTAATAAACAGACCACCATGTCCACCTCCACATTCCTAGGTCTTAGGGCAGATGTTATTTTCTTTGTCTAATTTCTCCTATTATTTTGTAAGCAATTAAAAGGCAAGTAGAACATTTCATTATGCAAATTTTAAAAGGTACTCTCTCTAGGCAGGCCCAGACCCAAGAGCACAGAGTCTGGTGAGTAATGTGGCAGAGTGAGAACACTCACTGTTCACACATTCCCTTGTGCAGTGAACAATCTGCACAACCTCACATGACGGCCCGAGGGCCCCAGTCTTGTTTTCTCTTTTTCAATCTATATTCCACACTGCCACCCAGGTGACATTTTTGTAAAACTCCTACCTAGTTATGAACTTTCTTCTACCTTAAAATTTTTATGTCTATATATTTTTTAGAAACCCCAAGCCTCAAGCATGCCATACACATGGCCCTCCTCACTCTGGCACCGAGGTTCTTCAAACCTTGGAGCCAACTGTGCTTCCCACCATGTCCCATGCCCCAGCCACAGTAGAGTTCTAGCAACTTCTGGGACATGCCATGAGCTTCCATTCCTCTGTACCACGGCACATGCTTTTTCTACTACAAGGTCCAATAATTCCTCCACTTCCCCCCTATATTTTAATTCTGCCCACAAGACTTATCTCAGGGACAGCTCTTCCACACAATAAAGACATTTCCTGATCCCTCCACTGAAATGACCACTCCTTCCTCAGCAAACCCTGGGAGTCCAACCTCCCCACCACCTTGAGTAGTCAGGAGGATACTGCATGGGCTTTGTAGTTAGATGGGTCACAGAATCCAACTCAAACATTTTCCAGCTGAGTGAGTGTGGGCTAGTTACTTTCCCACCTAAATTTCAATAACCCCTACCCCAAGAATTACTGGGAAAATCAAAATGGCTCCATGCCATGCCTCTCACACTTGCTCCAGGACTAAAGCCACTCTGAGGGGAGAATGCATGAAATCTCAGTATATTTAATTTTATCATGTACACTAAGAACTACTCCAGGAGGAGAAACTATGACATTCTAGGTACACAGGTTTTCAAATATATAAAATATCTATGTTTTTACAATTATTGCTCAAAGTTTATCAACTAAATGCTTCCAACCTCTTTCTCCCCCCAACTTGTTAATTTAACTTAACAAGTAGTCGCAGGTACCAAAAATTTAAGAAAATATAATGGAAGAAAGATTAGCAAATTCTATTTATAATTTATTTTTGAGGGAATCAGTCAGTATCATTATTGAATTTTCATAATCCAAGACTTTGCCTAAGAGCATCCCTCACCCACGATGGCTTGTCACCTGGTATAGGCTGAATAAATGTTATTTGAATCTGAATTTGAAACTCAAATTAAGCTCCTTAAAAGCAAAGGCATACCTCAGTCCTCTCTGAATAAGGAGTTCTTGGCACAGGAGCTGGCACATAGTAGTTGCACACCAAATGTTGATTTAATAACTGAACTTAAAATTAAGAAATTATGCAAAGGTCTAGGAAACATTCAGCAACTCTAATTAATTTGGATTATAATTTACTCCCATAAATTCTAGTCCAGGGGCGCCTGGGTGGCTCAGTGGATTAAGCCGCTGCCTTTGGCTCGGGTCATGATCTCAGGGTCCTGGGATCGAGCCCCGCATCGGGCTCTCTGCTCCGCGGGGAGCCTGCTTCCTCCTCTCTCTCTGCCTGCCTCTCTGCCTACTTGTGATCTCTCTCTCTGTCAAATAAATAAATAAAATCTTTAAAAAAAAAAAAAAATTCTAGTCCAGAGTCTGTGAAATGTTATTCCCTTTGTAGCCATCCCCTCATCTGAGAAATTGAGAGTTACTTGGGAGGGAGAAATACGTAGGTAGAATCCTTCCTTTAGCACAGAAATACTGATGAAGAGAGCAAAGTGGGAGCAACGTGTCACCTGCACTCTCGTAATGGAACAAAGGGACCAAAGAAGACAGTGCCTTCTACACCATTACCTGTCAGACAGTGACACTTAGAGTTCTGAATACCCATTTAGTCCCACAAGTCTCCTATTCAGAGCATGTCTGGTTACAGTAAACACTGTAGAAATAATAGATAGTGGAATGTAGTCTATTCTCTGTTTGCAGATGGAAAACCCACACTCTGTATTTCAGGTACAGATTCTCCTTTGTAGTTCAAATCCAAGATGGCCTCATAGTAAACAAAGAGTGAAGATCCAATTGTTTTACTTTCACTAAAAACGAGATTGTAGATAAATATTTATTAGCATGGGGATTCATTATTTATAGTTAAGTAGAAAAAGACAGGACACCAAACAGTTTGAAGAACAGAATCCTCTTTCAGTACTGATAAAAAGAAACGTATGCACATATTAAGTAGAAGAGTTAAAGAGAAGCTATTTTTTACTTCGTTTAAAATAATCCATGCCCAATTTTTCAAAAAGTGCATCTATATAAACATTACAGACTCAAGTGTCCAGAAATCTACCTTAAATAATTAAATAAAATAATTAAATAAAATGCAAATGCAATCGAGTGAAAATAAAATTAGAGGACGCCAAGATGCTGAAAAGAAGTGTGGAGGTTGTTTCCGGTTCTGGATTTTTCCTACAACTGTGCTTGCGTTGCCCCAAAAGAAATCACTGATGCATTTAAGTCCCCCTTCCAGTTTTCAAAGTATGGTCAGAAACACTCCCCTGTGGCTTTTGTCACTATCAGAAAGGACCTCCTTCCTTCTCCCGTGTCCTGCCTCTTCCTTTCCTTATTTGCCTTCCACCTAATGGGCTCCTTCAGGACTGAATTTATACAGAGTGTACTTGTTGGGCCGGTGGGGTCAGGGGACCCAGGGGAGAACAAAATGGCAGCCGATCCTCCATCTTGCCGCCTTCACCCCAGGACCTCCCCCGAGGACTTTCCCTCACAAGCAGTTCACCTGTCCAGGGACCGCCCAAGGACATGTCATCTCGGGGAAAACAACTTCCGCAGGAAATAGAAACCGAAACATCCCTAACCCCACACCATATAAGGTCATGTCCTGCCACCCCACCCTCACCCTATAAAAACCTGCTTGTGTCTACCCGCCAGCGCGACTTGCCCAGCTCACTTCCTCGCGAGCGGCGGAACCTCGCCGGAGGACGCCTCCAGTAAAGCTTGCCTAGAACCTATTTGCCTGGCTCCTTGCTTTCGTCTTCTCGTCTTCTCGCCACCGAATCAAACCTGACATTTGGTGCGGAAACCCAGGAGCAGATCAAGGCCCCACTCCAGCGGGAGGCTTCCCTCCTCCCGCCACCAGGACCTCTCCCAACCCCAGCGCCTTGAGACTGTGGGGAAGGCCCCCCGATTCCGCGCCCGCGATCCGGGTGGTACTGCCTGAAATCGTGGCCACGTCAGGGCAACTCCACGGAGTCACCAGGTGACTCCCAAGTGGCGCCTGGGGATCGGGAGACGACGTCCCATCTCCACAGTAGCCTTCTCTGTCAGTCCTTAGTCCAAGGTTGAAAGTGGGGGCGCCTGCCTCCAACCTTCGGACCACCCTGCAGGAATCCTGGGAACTGCCCAATCCTAAATCCCCTTGGGCTGTTTACTAACTGACCTCAACACTCTCTGGGCCTCTCCCAGGACTTACAGAGGAGACGCTTCATCCATCATTACACGATGGCCCAAATACCGACTGAATAATCAGTCTCAATGGCCTCCCGAGGGCACCTTTAATTTCCTGATCTTAACTGATCTAGAACAATCTCTACCGGCATCAAGGCAAATAAATGGTCCAAGGTTCCATATGTGCAGGCTTTCTGGAGTCTGCGCCCTCCTCCCTCCCTCTGCTCCCAATGCTCCACCTCTCAAGTCCTCCTGGCATGTACACCCCCTCCCTCCCTTCCACCTGCTCCTATGGCTCCGAAAACCCCTGAATCCTTTCCCCCGTCCCCTCTCTCAGAAACCCCTGAGAGTTTGTCCTGTCCACCGGCTTGGGGGCCACTGCCCACCCCGCACTCTGGGCCTCCTACCACCTCTTCTCCACCCTCTGCTCCTCCATTACCAACTCCCGACCCCCATCTGTCACCTCCTTCCACCAACCCCTCCCCTCCTGTCTCTACTCATACAGGATCCCGAAGGATCTCTCCCTCTCCTGATCTGGTTTGCCCTCTAAGGGAGGTTGCAGGGGCCGTGGGGGTCATTCGAGTCCATGCACCCTTCTCGCTCCAGGACCTTTCCCAAATTGAAAAACCATTAGGCTCTTACTCTGCCAACCCGGGAAACTATATCAAAGAATTCCAATATCTAGCCCAAGCATATGACCTAACCTGGCACGATCTACATGTTGTCTAAACCTCTACCCTCACAGCTGAGGAAAGGGAACGTATCCAGGCCGCTGCCCGAGAACACACACCGGGTCCATCTGACCGATGCCACCATGTCGGTCGGTGCTCAGGCTGTTCCTGCAGCAGATCCAGGGTGGGAATATCAGAATGGCCAAGGTGGCCGCTGATGCCGAGACCGCATGATCCAATGCCTTATCGCTGGCATGTGGGCGGCTTCCAACAAGGCAGTTAATTACAATAAACTAAGATTATTCCAGGCCCAGATGAAAGCCCTACTGTTTTCCTTAACAGGCTTGCTGAAGCCTTAACTCAATATACCTGCCTTGACCCTACCTTTCCGGTGGGGCCACCACCTTGGCCACTCATTTCATCTCTCAATCTGCACCAGATATCCGCAAAAAAATTTTAAAAGCTGAGGAGGGCCCTCAAACTCCCATCTCCAACCTGGTGATGGCCTTTAAAGTCTTCAATATCCGAGAAGAGGCAGCCAAACTTAAATGGCAAGCCAGGCTTCAACAGAAGGTCCAGCACCAAACCCAAGCCTTGGTGGCAGTCCTGCGACCAGTTGGCTCTGGGAGCCAACAAAAAGGGGGAGCTAATCGCACCCCTTCGAGGGCCTGCTTCAAATGTGGAGCCGAGGGACACTGGGCCCCGTCAATGCCCTAATCCAAAGGAACCAACCCGACCATGCCCTCAATTGCTAAATGATGGGCCACTGGAAATCTGATTGCCCCGGCCTCAGAGGATCCCCAGCGCCTCCACGCAGGGGAAACCCTGAACCGCTAAGTCCTGCTTACTTGGATTGGATGACGATTGATGGGGCCCAGACTTGGATACCCCTCTCACCCATGCCAAGCCCAGGGTCATGCTCTAGGTAGTGGGTATGTCCATCTCCTTCCTGTTGGACACGGGGGCCACCTACCTTGTTCTGCCTTCCTACTCGGGTACTAGCTTCCCTTCTCCAGTGGCGGTAATGGGAATTGACGGTACCTCCTCCAATCCACGAGCCACCCTGCCCCTCTTCTGCAGCCTGGATGGGTTTCCTTTTCACACTGCTTTCTGATAATCCCCTCGGGCGGGACGTCCTTCATAAGCTCCAGACCACCATACACCTCTCCCCCTCACCTACCGCTTCTGTTCACCTCATTCTGTCCTATGGCAAGAGCGAGGATTCCTTACAACCAAGGGAACCCCAGTCAATGGACCCCTCATCTCAAAATTACTTAAGGCTCTCAGCCTCCCAACCAAGGTGGCCATCGTTCGTTGCTGTGGACACCAGATATCTAAAAATCCTATATCCTGAGGTAACAACAAGACCAACTCTGTAGCCAGGACTACGGCTCTAGGCTCCTCCCCTCCTACTTCAAGGACACCAGCCTGGCGAGGACTGGCAACTTGATTTCCCCGACATGCCACACTACAAATCTTTTCATTACCTACTAACCCTGGTAAATACATTTACAGGATGAATTGAGGCCTTCCCTATAGCTCCGAAAAAAACCACGGCAGACGTGGTGGCCACTACACTCATTAAACACATCATCCCAAAATTTGGCCTTCCACAGACCGTTCAGTCAGACAACAGGCCGGCTTCTACTTCCAGCATCACCCAACAGGTCGCTGGGAGTCTGAACGTCACCTGAAAACTTCACATCCACTACCATCC
The DNA here is from genome assembly GCF_922984935.1 of Meles meles. NCBI lineage: Eukaryota > Metazoa > Chordata > Mammalia > Carnivora > Mustelidae > Meles > Meles meles. The sequence continues at coordinate 34,743,986 of NC_060067.1, read as the reverse complement.
CCAATCGTCGGGTAAGGTTGAGCAGGCCAACAGCCTTCTCAAAAAACACCTCACATATTTCCAGATTAAAGCGAACTCCCTCCTAGGATGTCTGGACAGCACGTGCCCTGGGACCCACCAAAGTATGCCTATCACGCCTTCCTTCTTTTCCTGACCCTACCCCTAACAACCCCTAAATCTCCTAACCCCTTCCGATGGCACTTTTACTTACAAGAAACCTGGTCCCAGCAAGGTGCTACACATACCCAACTCCTTTCTCAGGTGGATTGCCAACCTCAAGGCTGTCAGGCCAGAATTTCCATGCCATTTTCTAACTTTAACTCATTATCTCGGGGGTGGTCAGATCCAACCATCTGTTTTATTTATGATCAGGTTCATCCCACACGCCGCACTACATGGGTTCAGACTGGTAGGGGGTGCCCCATCACTGGTGTGTTACACACCACACAGTAACTGAATGGGAGAACTCCAAATAAGATTATTACCGTAACAGATGGCACCTTACCGATAATCGCCGATTGTATTACCTAAACATCCCTGATCCCTGGGATAACAGATGGGCTAAGGGGGTAGAAGCAAAACTATACCAATATGCTACTAGTTCCTATCCCACAGCCACACTCAAAATTTTCCAAAACTATACTCGTATAACTCCAAGACCAATCTAAAATAATACAATACCAGGAACAGGCCCTCCAAAACCACCTACAACACCCTTCTCCTACACGAGTAGACCCTTTTTCCTGGCTTGCCTTGATTCGCTGGGGAACTCACTTAGCCAATATTACTGGTATAACAAACCTCTACGGCTGCTTCATGTGTGCGGCTTTAAATCGCCCCCCCTTAGTATTGGTCCCCCGTCCCTGCCCTTCAATTATACCCTATCAATACCTGCCTCTATGCCACCTCAGACTAACCTCCAGAACATACCCCTACTTCAGGACCCCCTAAACCCACAGTTTCGTATCTGCTACTCAACCCCCAACCCAATCTTCTGCAGCACCACTCTCACCAGCCCTACCCCCCAATATGCTTCTACCAGCGCACTCTTTTGGTGTAATGGCGCCCTTTCCAACACAATCCAGACTCTCCTATGAATTCCTGTCTTCCGATGGGACTAGGCCTCATCTCCTAGTCCCCCAGCTGACCATCTACAGTCAGGCAGAGGTATCCCTTCTCGCCAATCCCCCGATAAAACGAAAACGTGCAGTCTTCCTCTCTCTTGTTATCGGAGTCTCCTTGGCCTCATCCCTGGAGGCCACAGGGTTGGGTACGGGGGCCTTAATCCATTCCATAGATCCCACCAGAGACCTATCTGAAAGACTCCAGACGGGTATCGAGGCCTCAGCGGAATCCCTGGCATCCCTACAACGTCAGATCACTTCAGTAGCCTAGGTAGCCCTACAAAAATCGGTGTGCCCTGGACCTCCTCACCACGGAAGAAGGCAGCACCTGCATGTTCCTCAATGAAGAATGCTGTTACTACATCAATAAGACGGGTGTAGTTGAAACCAATACCCACACCTTGGCCAAAGTCCAGGAGTCTCTTCAAAACTGGTATCGCCCCAGCACCTCCACCTCATCCCAATGGTGGCAATCCCCCTTAACTACCTGGCTTCTCCCAATCCTAAGCCCATTTACCATCCTCTGCATACTACTAATGGTGGCCCCTTTGCATTCTCCGGGTCATTCAGGAAAGGGTCCATGAAATGTCTGGAGTGACCGTCAATCAACTCCTACACCCCTGCTTCCGCTTGCCCACTTCCGAAACCCCCTACTACACCCCTTATTCAGCAGAAAGTGGCCAGATTTGAGTCGTCACCCTATAATGACAAAAGGATCGCAATGTTGGGCCGCTGGGGTCAGGGGACCCGGGGAGAACAAATGGCAGCCGGTCCTCCATCTTGCTGCCTTCACCCCAGGACCTCCCCTGGGGACTTTCCATCACAAGTGGTTCCCGCGTCCAGGGACCGCCCAAGGACACATCATCTCAGCGGGGGGCGTGGGGGGGGGACGGGACAGAACTTCTGCAGGAAACAGAAACCGAACCATACCTAACCCCACATCATATAAGGTCATGTCCTGCCACCCCACCCTCAGCCTATAAAAACCTGCTTGTGTCGGGGCGCCTGGGTGGCTCAGTGGGTTAAAGCCTCTGCCTTTCACTCGGGTCATGATCCCAGGGTTCTGGGATTGAGCCCCGCATCGGGCCCTCTGCTTGGCAGGGAGCCTGCTTCCTCCTCTCTCTCTCCCTGCCTGCCTCTCTCCCTACTTGAGATCTCTATCTGTCAAATAAATAAATAAAATCTTTAAAAAATAAAAATAAAAAATAAAAAAAAATAAAAACCTGCTTGTGTCTACCCCGGGTGCGACTTGCCCAGCTCACTTCCTCATGAGCAGCGGAACCTTGCCCGAAGAGGCTTCCAGTAAAGCTTGTCTTGAACCTATTTGCCTGCCTCCTTATTTTCGTTTTCTCGCCCCCCAATCAAACCTGACAGTACTTGTGCATTATAACCTTCTTCTTGTCTTTTTTGTTTTTTTTAACCTAAAGGTAAATTACTCACGGCCTTCTGTGCGTATAAATATTCACTTAATATACTATCAGTTTTACGAAGCCGGAAACTTTTTGCCCTGGTCCCTCTGGTAACACAAGGGCTGTCTTTGGCTTATTATTGTTACCAGAATTCCTACAGATACCTTGCATCTACAAAATGGAAATACAACTTGGACTACAGTGGCACAAAGGGAATATTTTGGTACAATGGAAGGGAAATACCTCACCAGAGACTATATTAAATTTTAAACAGATGGTGCATTATTTGAAAAGCAGTTTCAGTAGCTTACCTTCTGGGGGGCTAAGTTATATTTCCAATCTACACATCGAATATCTGGATTCTGAGGCCCACAGAATTAATCTTTCACCCTTTTCATTCCACTTCTGCGGACAGACTGATGACTTCCAACATAATCCTCTTTCAAACACCTTTCCAAGGAGGAATAATAACTGTACCACATAGGATTTCCTTTACGTTAAGGTTAATATGTGAATATAAAATTCAACTAAATAAATCGCTATCATTTTTCAAAATGCCACTGACGGAAGTATTTCACGGCTGCAAATATTTCACTGTAACGTTAAAAAACTCTTCGGGGAAAATTTTCGAAATCCTTGCTTTCAATGAATTTATATCGACAGCCCTCAGAAATTATATTCATGGTGTGTATATAGTCTGTGTATGTGCACGTGTGTGTGTAATATTATTATATTCTTTCAGTACAATCATCTTTTTTAACCTAAAAAGGCTTCATAATTCATGACTCACACCTTATTATAATTATTATATAATACATAACTTGATTAAAAGCAAATTTAGAGTGTGTATAATATAACAATGAAATCTAATCTTACTATTTATACTTCTATGAAACTTCTAGAGCAGAGTTCTCTCCTGCCTTGTTTTGTTTTGTTTTAGACACATTTTAACTAACTTATTTTTACGGGCAGAAATGTAGATGAAGCTTAAGCCACAAGGCATACAAAGTTTAGGAAACTACCTAGGAATTTTATGGACTAATGTTTCCAGAACATGCCAGAAAAAAACGTGTGTGTGTGTGTGTGTGTGTGTGTGTGTGTGTGTGTGTGTTTTGTTCTGCTTACATTCTTTTTTTTTTTTTTTTTTTTTATTTGACAGAGAGAGATCACAAGTAGGCAGAGAGAGTGAGAGGGAAGCAGGCTCCCTGCCGAGCAGAGAGCCCGATGCGGGACTCGATCCCAGGACCCTGAGATCATGACCTGAGCCGAAGGCAGCAGCTTAAACCACTGAGCCACCCAGGCGCCCTCTGCTTACATTCTTATGGGCCATTCACACTTCCACGTAAATTCTACAACAAAGCAGACTGACTTTATTATCTTCAAGGCCCATTTTACCTTTTCAAAAAGATCAGGGAATAAAACAACTTTACAGAGCCACGCAATTTTTTCTAAAAGACAGCAAAACCATTCACACAATGTCTCAATTAGAATACCTCAGAGTACCAACAAAAAGCTATAAAACAGCAAAACTGACAGGCACATCAATTCTTCCAAGACCAAGCTACATGAGAGACTTATTGAACAAACAATTACATATTTTGTTTTCTTTTCCAGACACGAAAAGAGACAAATGGATTTCATTCTTATTCTAAAACTTCAGAACCAAAGAACCTATCTAAAAGTCTAAAACACTTGAGGCTCAGAAAACTGGATTTGCTTTCCTGGCAGCCTTAGTCTAATACTTTACCTTTATAATTTAATTTGTTTACTTCACACCTGATAAAAGGTTTATCACAATCTTGAAGACTCAGTTTATGAAACCCAAAGATGTGCCACAATGAAGACTGTCATCCTAATCTCTTAGAGGCTTTTTTTTTTTTAAAGGTCTCTCGAGGGGTGCCTGGGTGGCTCAGTGTGTTAAGCCTCTGCCTTCAGCTCGGCTGTGATGGTCTCAGAGTCCTGGGATGGAGCCCTGCATTGGGCTCTCTGCTCAGTGGGGAGCCTGCTTCCCCCTCCCCCTCTGCCTGCCTCTCTGCCTACTTGTGATCTCTCCCTCTCTCTGTCAAATAAATAAAGAAAATCTCAAAAAAAAAGGTCTCTCAAGTTCCTCTCCATGTTTCAAATCTGTAAGAGCATACAAAACTTACAAAGTCAGGGAAGAATGAAAGTAGAAAAGCCATACCCCTACACTGTTAACTTTCTGAGAGAAGTATAAATAACAAGAATTTTTTTTCTTTTTTAAAGCAAGTTAGAAAATTACTTACTTTTTTCCCAGGTCTTTGGTACAGAGCTCAGAAGGCAAATTCCCTTTTCCCACAAAGTCTTGTTAATTAATAGCAATCACTCAGTGAGGTCAAGCAGCACAAATATCTAAAAATTGGGCAGAGACAAAAAGTTAAAATCCAAAGTCAGATCCGAAATTAAAAATCAAGACACCCCCCTTGCTATTCAGGGTCTCTCTGCATAATTAAGATACAGATTTCATTGGAATATCTAAATGATGAGCCACTGTTAGCTACTTTTCTTTCAGAACAATACTAACAAGGCCTGCTAAATCAAGATGGTATTTTGATCCATCGTCTTATTAAAATCACTAAAGGAGGATCCAGCAAAGGCTTCTTGGCAACCATTCACGGTAAAAATGTCCTTCTCGGGGAGCCATAAAAAAAAATAACTGAGGGAGGATCTGGGCTTCTAATTATATTGCGACTTGGGAGGGAAGGTCTCCTAAAGTCACACTTGCCTGCTCCACCTTCCAAAGATGAGCTCATCTCACAAGCACAGAAATGGTTGTAAATAGAAATGAACCAGTAACAACCTAAAGAAAATCACCCACAACTTGTAAGCACCCTTCTCATGGACTCATTTAAGCACACTTCACTTTGGCAGGTGGGAATGAGAAGTGAGCTGTTTTCTCTAATCAAAGAGAAAATCCAAAAATTCTGCATGATAATATCCTTACTTGAAACCAAAGTTTCTTCCCAACAATCTCGCAAATGAATACATAGGTAATAACTCATGAGATGTCAAAGTTTGAGTAGGTAAAACAGGTGCTAAAGGTAAACCGTAAGGGAAAGTTGACACGCCTCCCCACCCCCAGGCTCTCCCATGCTGGGCTTTACACTAGATGTAATTCTAAGCCTGATAAACTCATTTAAAAGCCAGAAGAGCTTGAGAAATAGGTCAATTAGAGGGAGCCAGGAAGCACTGTTACAAGGGATGGTCATAACTGACAAACAGAATCCCACAAACATCGAGAGGCATCACTCATCATTATTACTGTCATCGTGATTGCCAACGTTTACACGATGCTCACTTGTACGCCAGATTCTTCTCGGAAGTGTTCTACACGTATTCACTCTGTTAGGGATGGAGACCAGAAGAACATCCCCTCGACATCACCGTCTTACCACTCGGTACACTCAGTTCTACTCTAACGTTTGTGTTTGTTCCAAGATTGCTATATGAGTGAACAATCTGAGCGTCACTCGAATTTCACATTTGCTGATGCACGATTTCACTGCAGGAAACCCGAGGTAATAGCAGAAGATTGCACCCAGACAGAACGCAGCTGCGTTGAGACACGCGAGATGCTCAAAGCCCACGCCTCCAACATCTACGGGCGACCCCAGTGTCCCCCAGCGCTAAGAGCTACACCCATCCACATAGGGTGCCCCGACTTCCCTTCTGATTTCAGGGAACCCTCCTTCCACCATTGCAAATAACTCACAGCCTGCAACTTTTCGAGGGCCTCGGTCTGCAAGAAAACATCAGGATTTTGTCAAGGTAAAGTGTCATACTGATTGTACTATTTATTTCTTAACCACCTAATATGTGTAAAACTGTGTTACAGTTTTTATTCAGTTCCTACCTTACTTTTTTAATGTGTCACTGATAAACCTTTCTGAGCTTTATTTTTCCCATAAGTGCTATGGGTTTTCCTGCATGATTTTGCATAGCACGGTAGGTCTTAGGAACACCTATCTCACATTTTAGCAGAACTGACTATATGATAACTATCGTTTATAAAGCTGCTGTGATTTGAATCAGAAGGGTGTAAATTGTGATTTTAATTGATTTTCATTATGTCAAAGAGGATAGCAACATACATAATACAATTTGAGAAAGATTCTCCTTCACATGTTTATAATTCTCAAGTGTAGACACTTAAGGGACAGTTCGAATGATGTGAAACTTTCTTTATGATAAGTTCCCTAATGGTGTTCAATAAATAAGGTTTCACCACCCCATTCTGTACAGATCAAGATGATAGCAGTATAAAGACAGATCCTGGCAGGCAAAAAGGCTTAACTATAATTACTGGAAATGACAAACTGAACAGAATTAGTTTTCACTCCTTGAAACCAGTGAATTAAAAAAGACTTTGAATTTATCAAAGACCCACCATGCTATGCAAATCATGCAGGAAACTCACAGCACTTATGGGAAAAATAAAGCTCAGAAAGCTTTATCAGTGACACATTAAAAAAAGTAAGGTAGGAACTGAATAAAAATTGTAACACAGTTTTACACATATTAGGTGCTTAAGAAATAAATAGTACAATCAGTATCTGATTGTAAATCAGACTTTGAATTTGAATTTAAAAAGTCCAAGATATGCATAAAAAGTATGGATGTATAATGTACAAAGAAGTTTTCCTATGATAAGTAATAATGATTTTAAACAATTTTAAAAATATAAATGCCCAACAATGGGTAACCATTTTCTCTAAATCCGTAAATTATTTAATAAAATGGGAAAATGTGGGCGCCTGGGTGGCTCAGTGTATTAAGCCTCCGCCTTCAGCTCAGGTCATGGTCTCAGGGTCCTGGGATCGAGCCCCACATCGGGCTCTCTGCTCAGCAGGGAGCCTGCTTACCCCCAACCACCCCTGCCTGCCTCTCTGCCTAGTTGTAATTGCTCTCTCTGTCAAATAAATAAAATCTTTTTTAAAAAAATGGGAAAATATTTCTAAGCAGTGTTCATTTGCAATGCAGACTATAAACCAGTATGTTCAGTACAGTCCCAATTTTGTTTTAAAAGTATCTGTAGCTAGAAAAAAAGGTGGGGGAATCAACATTTGTATAGCTGCTAATTATAGAAAATGAAATTAGAGTAGAATAATCTTTAGTTTCTTTGCATTTTCTTGTGGTACCCAGATTTCTCACAATAACCATATCTACTTTTACAATTACAAGTAACAATAGATTAAGGGGGGCACCTGTGTGGCTCAGTGGGTTAAGCCGCTGCCTTTGGCTCAGGTCATGATCTCCGGGTCCTGGGATCGAGTCCCGCATCGGGCTCTCTGCTCAGCAGGGAGCTTGCTTCCCTCTCTGTCTCTCTCTGTCTCTCTCTCTCTCTCTGCCTGCCTCTCTGCCTACTTGTGATCTCTCTCTGTCAAATAAATAAATAAAATCTTTAAAAAAAAAATAGATTAAGGAACATCTGGGTGGCTTAGTCATTAAGCCTCTGCCTTCAGCTCAGGTCATGATCTTGGGGTCCTGGGATCCAACCCAGCGTCAGGCCCCACACTCAGCGGGGAGTCTGCTTGTCCCTCTCCCTCTCCTTCTGCCTCTCCCCCTGCTCGTGCTGTCTCTCTCTCAAATAAATAAAATCTTTTTTTTTTAGTCTTTTTTTTCCATTTGATTTCCTTTCAGTGTTCCAAAATTGTTTTGCACCACACCCAGAAAAAATAAAATAAACAAAATCTTTAAAAACACACACACACAAATAACAATAGGCTTAACAAAAACAGAAATAAAGAATTTGATGGGAAAAGCCTCTTTTTATCCCACTTAAGTTCACACATGAATCCAGCTGATAAAGTCTAGTGCAAGAACAAGGACACCAGAAGCTTCTTTTTTTTTTTTTTTTTTTTTACTATTTTATTTATTTGACAGAGAGAAATCACAACTAGGCAGAGAGGCAGGCAGAGAGAGAGGAGGAAGCAGGCTCCCCGCGGAGCAGAGAGCCCGATGTGGGGCTCGATCCCAGGACCCTGGGATCATGACCTGAGCCGAAGGCAGAGGCTTTAACCCACTGAGCCACCCAGGCGCCCCCAGAAGCTTCTTTCATGAGCATTAACAGATCCGGTGTCATGACCAAACCCTTCCAAGTATTTTCTATCTGACAACTCAAGGCAAATACAGTCCCAAAAGGGACATTCAAAGTATATAAATCCATTACATCAGCCAAAATACAATTTGCTTTTACTGGCTAAAACTGTCATGGATTTAGTAAAATCCAGATGAAAGAGGATTTTTAAAAAATTATATAATTGTATACAAGCTGTCTTAATGTCTGAAAGGAATTTCATTCTGAATGAAGAAATTGTGTTCTGTATAAAGCGCCTTTCAAACAAGATCAAGATTAAAGAAACTCAAGGGGCATAAGATTTGGGCATAGGAATAAATGCTCCACTTGGTGAGTTTTAAATAGAAAGTACGAAGAGACAGAGACTGATCTTGATGGCTTCCAAAAGATCTGAGTTATATCAAAATCTTCCCAATAACCACGAAACTTGACTTTGAAAATTGTCCGTTGGCCAAAAATGGTTGACTCCTTCGTCGTGAGGGCACTTAGTTTGATCACACACAAAGACATCACAAAAGAAATGAATGGTGGGGGTACTCAGGAGTCAAAGGACAATTTGGGACAATGCGGCCACAACATACCTGGGTTCCCTCACCTATGCTCGGCTCGCCGCACATTTAAATAACATGTTCCTTTCCATTTCAGTTTAACCTTCCTGGCAGAACGCACACCCAGAAACTAGTAAGAACAGTTGCCTTCATATGACTCTCCATTCTCAGGAACGGACTGAGAATTAAAAGTCAGTGTTTGTGGGAGTGTGTGCGCTTCGGTGTCATAAAACCACAAAGCATCTGTAATGTTCAGCGTATACACATTGGAATAAAAGCCATATTCCTGCTGCATAAAGTATACACATAGTAGTCTTTATATTTTTGTTTTGTGTTTTTTTCCACTTCCACCAATGTTGACTTTGATGGAAACCAGACGAAAACAAAACCCTTATGTTTCAAATTTGTTTCTGCATTTTCAAGCATATTCAATAGGTTACCTATCGAACAGAAACGAAAGCTACTGGCTTCAAGTTTTGCTTTGAAGACTAGAAAAGGCAACGTGAACATTTAGATTATGCTATTAGGTATAAAAGAGAGCACAGAGGACATACTGAGCTCCCCAAAAAATCAGTCGATTCAAGATAGCTCTCAGAAGCTTCATCATCTATCAAATGCATACTGATTACTTGGGAAAATAATGGAAATTCTTGGCTTCTGAGTCTCACAAGTTGTTGCCTAAAATGCTGCACATATGCACCCCAATAATTTGCAACCAAGTATTATAATCAGCTGTCAAGTCAGGTATTATATTTAATTGTGAGTATTCAAAATACAAAAAGTATGAATTTTAATTGTTAAAGGCCATGCTGAAATATACATCCATCTCTGTATAACATATGCTGACCCTGAAAATACAGAGCACTTAGGAACTCGCAGGATGGAAACTGTAATTTTTAAATTGCTCTAAGAATTAGCATATGTATAGCTCGGGGGAATATACTCTCTTAGCATTACCGGATAGAGAAAAAGGGGCAACTAATTTTCAAAGTCTACCTAGAACATAAGCAGGAATTATATCCTGGGGCTCTCTAGCCACTCCCTGGGCAGAATTCCAACAGAATTTAAATCGGTCTTTGGCATCATCTCAGTTCCCCTTTCGCTTCACTGTGCCACCTCCGGTCCGAAGCCAGAGGACCTTCACTTAACTTTCGATGGCCTCTTCCTTTCAACTGGTTCTTTCCTTCCAACTTCTAAACACCCAGTGGTTCCATGCGAATATTTTAGCAGACACTGGAGGATGGGAGAGCTTAAACAAATGGCTGTTGATGTTTAACTTCCTCTAGATCATAAGCATTTTCAAAGAAAAGCCTGAGCACCCAGCTCTTGGCTTCTAAATACCTTCATTCATTCCAGAAACAGTTGGGTCCAGGCCTGGAGCAAGGACAGCACAAAATTGCCAAGAATATCTTACTATGCCAGAAACTAAGGAAATGCTCACATATTAATGCAGACATGACAAAGGAACATGGGAGCTGCCTCAAAGGGGCTCCCACTGGCCAAACGGGACAGCTGGAACAAAAGCAAAAAAAAAAAAAAAGAATGATGTGAATGAATGAGAACATACTGATTTTTTAAAAAGGAACCAGAAATCCACAGACATTCATGAAATAGGGGAGAGCAGGAAGCTCTTCTTTACAAAGAATGCCAGCTAATAAAACACCTAAGGAATAGCAGAAAGAGAAAATCCCACTTTGCAACCACCAGGGCAATAATTGATTCAGTCAAGGATCATTAATGGATGCTCAAACCCATTAGGGAAAGGGTTTTGTGGATCAGGATACTCACACAGTCTCAGAGTGTTACCCCACAAATGACTAATCACTTGCCTAGGGGAAAGGGTGTCTTTATAATGGAAAATTCTGGAAGATCACTCTGCCCAAGTGATAGCATAATCAATTCATCATTTATGGGACAATTGAATGTCATGTGTCTCCACAATCACTGTGTCATATGTCTGTCAAAATGCTTAATCTGTATCTCATCATAAAGAAACAATCAAACAAATCCAGATTGTGGTACTTTCCGCTAGACAACTGTCTTGAAATCTTCTAAGATACTAATGCCATGAATGATAATAAAAACAAAACAAAAAAAACAAAACAAAACAAAAAAAACGGGGACACTGCTCTAGATTAAAGGAACCTAAAGAGACAAAATTCAATGAATGATTGTTGATTCTTAGACAAGGAAAGGAATAGTTATAAAAGACGTTATTGGAATAACTGGGGAAAGTTAAGGAAGTATTCAAATATTATCTATGCATTAGATACTATTTTGTGGTGATAAGGATAAAATTGATTAAGTGGAAGGGTATTCGGGTCCTTGGTAGATATGTGTTAAAGTACTTAGAACAAGAAGGTTATGATCTCTACAACTAACTCAAATGGTTCAGTAAAAATTATTTAAAGTATGTGGATGCGGAGAGAGCCAGACAGACAGACACAGAGACAGAGATAAAGAAAATCTGGCAAAATGCTAGCATTTTATATGGCAGGCTAGCCGTGACCTGTAAGAACCAGTAACCACGATTACTTGTGGGCTGCATCTTCTCTGTATAATGTGAGATCATAAGTGAGTTGAAAGGAAACAGACACAGACAGGTATCTAGTCCTCTGGTGTCAGAGCTGTTAGCCTACCTTCCAATTCATTTCTCTTCTGCAGCGATTAACTGATGGTCACTAGTTGGGAGGAAGAAGATTGAAAATGAAAAAGAAACCCAAGGAAGAGGATGACAGTGGGTAAACAGGAGCAACAGGGAAGATCCATTCTCCTCTACTCATTGGGAAGAAGAGGTAGCTCAAGGTTTCCAAATTCTGCCTTGCTTCCCATCCTGGTGAGAAAGCCAGTGTGGGTGCAGCCATTTCCGCTGAGCCAGAAAGAGTCCCTCTGCAAGCTTCTTACTAACCAGACCCTGAGGAGGGAAGGCTGAGCACTTCAGGTCATCTCCAGCCCTGGTCAAGCCTAGAACAGGGCATATCTGAGCGACAAGCCAGGGAAGCAAACAAATGTGCATTCCAGAACCACAGCTCTCGGCAGCTGCCCCAAGTTTAATGGGTTTGAAACAGAATTCTCCCCACCGAACTTGATCCCTCATTTCTGGGACCCCTTTTCTTCATCTATCCAGTCAAAACAGCAGCTTTGTCTTTCACTTGGGTTCCCATGGCCCATCCTCACACCCACTCTCGCTCGTTCACACCCTCAAGGCCATGTTGGCCACAGTCTCTCATATTCCAGGCAAATGGCCTCTCTGTCTTCTGTTCTTCCTCACAATTTCTGTCTACGGCACTCACCTGGCACTTTCTTAATATCTTTCTCACACAGTATCAATTCCACACGCACTGTAGGCAAGCGCTTTGCTACGCTCTCTCATTTAAAAATCATTGTGAGGGGCGCCTGGGTGGCTCAGTGGGTTAAAGCCTCTGCCTTCGGCTCAGGTCATGATCCCAGGGTCCTGGGATCCAGCCCCAAATCAGGCTCTCTGCTCAGCGGGGAGCCTGCTTCCTCCTCTCTCTCTGCCTGCCTCTCTGCCTACTTGTGATCTCTGTCTGTCAAATAAATAAATAAAATCTTTAAAAAAATAAAAATCATTGTGAGTCTGTGAAATATTCTTTTATCCCGACATTACAGAAGAGATGGATGTTCAGGTGAGACCATCAGTCCAAGGTCACGGTGGAAAGGCTGACATTCAGACCTGGCCTTCTTAACACCAAGGGGCTTTGTATTGTTAGTTACAATACCATTCATTCCCTCGCCATAAATCAAGCAGATGATCCTCAAAGGAAAGGACCCATTTCATCCAACTCTGTGCTCCTATGAGAGCCTAGCAACACTCATAACTCACGTTCATGGATTTAAGCCTCAGCTTAGAGACCATTTTTCTTGACAGCATCTACCCCTGTGGAAGCAACCACTCACTCCTCCTTGCCCTCCATATGCTTCTCCTGCAGGATACGCAAGCCCTACCTGCGGGGGCTGCGACGGCTACGTGCAGGCCAAGAACACAGGAGGCCCTTCGCGAATGTTCACTGAATGAAATGTTTATGTGTGAGACAGTGCAGTTTCTCGACAGGGTTGCTAGGCCTTACTAAAAGGAAAGAAAAGAAAAGAACAGGACCTCATTTTCAGCTTTAGCACATACTGAGGCAAATTATTTTAAGGAAGCATGACAGAGGGGAAATGGAGAAGAACGGAGAGTGCAGGTCTCGGCTCTTTAAGCCATATCCACTTCACTTGCTGCCCTGGGCATAGTGTTCTAGAGCTTCCAAATCATTCAATACAAATTACGATTCTGGGGTAGAGCCCAAGATTCTGCATTAGCAAGCTCCCAAGAGATGTCAAGGACGTTGAGTCTCAGGACCACACGTCTGAGTAGCAAAAAGTTCTAGACAGTTACGGTTTAAGTCTGCCCATTTAGAGAGACGTAACACATAGATTAAAATAGTGAGAAATAAATTCAGAAAGTGTTAACCCTAGTTATCTCCGGGTTTCTCCCTTCCACTTTTCTATAATTTCTCAGAATTTTATCATGATTCTTGCTGATGGGAATAAAATTTTAAAACCTATATATACAATTGCACTTAAAAACTGTACATTTGGACATTCCACTCTGCGCAGCTACATCTTTATTTAAGCCACAAATATACTTAAAAGGACTAGCTAGACTGGGGAGAGAACAGGTTGGTGAATTAGCAATTCCCTATCTCCTCATTTTAACACTTAGATTAACATAAAACAGCAATGATCCTTAAAAAACAGTCACCACTGCCAGCATTGTTTTTCTCAGGTCCCTTTCCCCTTAAAAGAAAGAGAAAGAATCCATTCAGCTGGAAGACAATAAAAGGCAACCCAAATTAAGGACAGGAGGAAAAACTAGCAGGCACGACATACTCAATCTTTCCAAGTGGGTCAATGGAAAAGCCTCAAAGTACAAACAGAGGTGGAAATAGGGTTCCCCCAGAAGAGGCAGGGCATGCTGGGTTCCACTACAAGGCTCAGAGGAATCATTTAAAGTAGCACTCACTCTGCACCTGCCAGTGAGGTGGAAAGAAATGGTCCCCAGAGGAGCCCCACTTCCACAGTGTAACAAGGCGGTGTCATTAGGAAAAGGCAATGAGAAGGTGCCCCGTTGGAGGAAAACTTTCCCCAATACCCATCTCCTTCTCTTGTCTAAGAGTCTCAGTGCTGGCCAGGGTATATTCTGTGAGTCGCAGAAGTGCAGCCAGGGCTAGGGGCTGCATTTTACACACCTACCCCAAGACTTACAACAATTCAGACACTTGCCCAGTCATAGGTGTCTGTGACTCGGGGTGAGGCCAAAACTGAAGGAGAAGACCCAGCGCCCTAGCACCCACAAGGTTCTGCCTCCTCTGCTTTCCAATTTCTTTCAACTTTCAGGGAGGACTATCCCATCGCAAGCGTCACCCACGGCCCCGACGGACGTTGTGCCTTCCAGAAATACTGTGGAATTCACTGTGACATTACCCATAGGGATGGGAACCAAGTGTCCAAAAGGCTCATCGAGACAGTGGAACCAAAAATCACTTGTGCATGTCTACACAGAACCATTCAGGAGGTCTTTTCACATCGGGGAAGTTTCGACCCTGGGCTCAACCGAAAACAGCGTGTCACTGTATCTCTACTGAATTCTGTGAGTCCAGAGCTGGTCAACCCAAGGCGAGTAGGCAGACACAGAGTGATTTAAAACTGCGATCACTTGAGATTCCAAAACTGATATTGGAGTCATCATCTTGATAGGGGAAATCTGAATTTATTTAAACTTACATTTATTGACTGATATTCAGTAAGGCAGCTTCCTTATTTCTTGGAGATGCATGCTGAAGTATTTCAGGATAAAATGTCATGATATCTAGAACTTATTTTTAAATGATTCAGCGGAAGATAACCTGTGAAAATTCATACAGATGAAGTACATAGGGAAGAATGTTAGTAATTATTAAAGTTAGGGACGCCTCGGTGGCTCAGCCGGGTTAAGCGTCTGCCTTCAGCTCAGGATCCTGGGACTGAGCCCCACATTGGGCTCCCGGCTCAGCAGGACGCCTGCTTCTCCCTCTCCTCTCCACCTGTGCAGTCACTGTCTCTGTTTCAAATAAATAAAATCTTTAAAAAATTATTATTATTATTATTAATAAAATTAGATGGAGTTTCCATGGATGTTCATTGTGGTATCCGTTCTAATTTTTTTCTATATTTAAAAACTTTTAAAAGTTTAAATTTATGTCAGTCCATAATGAGCACTGGGTACTACATAAGGCTGATGAATTGCGGACCTCTACCTCTAAAACCAATAATATACTATATGCTAATCAATTGAATTTAAATCTTAAAAATGAAAAATAAAAATTAATAAATTTATATGTCAGTCAAAAATATTTATGACCTTACAGTTTTATCTCCCTTGTCCGATTATCATCCTACCACCTTATGCTATGGTCCATCTACAGTAAATAATTTTCTTGAGAAGACATTTTCTCAAGCCTTCCCACTCTCTGTACCTTTGTGTATTATAGTCTCTCAACCTGGCATTTTCTTTCGCAGGTCACTGTGCCTCTGGTCAGAGCAGATTTAATCCTTTCACGTCAATCTCAAATGCTGCCTTTCCCAGGAAAACGTTCCTAGCCACCACCACGCCCACCACCCCACACCTTTACACACCACCGTTTCCTGACTCCTCACCACATTTGGCACAGTCTATCCCGCGTGGTGGAACTTGAAGCTCACATTGACCGACAGCTCCCCATGTGGGAGGCCCTGCTCTCCACACACCCACATACATTCTTTCATCTACTCACTTTATTCCTACCCCAGCGAGGCAGGAACTGCTACTACCCTTTTCTCACAGGTGCCAAAACGGGGTCTGAGAGGCTGCATGACTTGTACGAGTCACAAGGGTAGTAACGGGCAGTGGCCGGCTTCATTCAGACGTAAGCCTCTCTGCTTCCAAACTCTCAAACACTATAGCGTATGTCATTGGCCCAGGGGCTGGATCCTTCCCAGCCACACTCTAACAACTTAACGGCAGGAAGAGCATCTGATTTGTTTATTCACTCAACAGACAAAACTAGTGGAAAGCCACCGCCATCTGCAACAGTGATGGGACACAGCGGGGAGCAAAAAAGGGCAGTTTTTGATCCAGGTACAAACTAGGAAAATCTGAACACACTATAGACTTTGATCTCGTTGCTACCTGTTGATTCACTGTAACAAATGTACCGTAGTAATATAAAATGTTAACAATGGGGAAATGGGGTGAGAGGGTACTGAGCTGGGTACTATCTTCTTCATTTTTCTGTAAAACTAAAAATATTCTAAAAAAATAAGGTCTATTTTAGGGGCACCTGGGTGGCTCAGTGGGTTAAGCCACCTCTGCCTTCGGCTCAGGTCATGATCTCCATCAGGCTCTCTGCTCAGCAGGGAGCCTGCTTCCCCCTCTTCCTCTGCCTGCCTCTCTGCCTGCTTGTGATCTCTCTCTCGCTCCGTCAAATAAATAAATAACATCTTTAAATAATAATAATAATAATGTCTACTTTTAAAAAGTTTTGAAAAAAGAGGATGACCACGAGGTTGGTTTTCTGGATTGGCACATAAACTGCCAAAGAGTGGTCCAGCCCTCTTCGGCAAAGGGAAGGCATGCATGGGGTCTATTTGGGGAGTGACGTGGAACTATAACGTCTGACTAAGTGTGTGGCGTGAATCTCGTGCATTTATATCCCTCTCCTCACACGACCCCAACATGTTTCAGGCTCCAAGTTCTCCAGCTTAATCCACAACATTTTATCCATTCCCAGGAAGAGATTTACCACATCTCCTCCTTCTCTAAATCAATTCAAAGTTCTTCAAGTCTCAGACTCTAAGAAGTTTAAAAAGAAATTTTTTTCAAAGCATTGATACTGGGGCACCTGGGTAGCTCAGTGGGTTGGAGCCTCTGCCTTCAGCTTGGGTCATGATCCCAGGGTCCTGGGATCAAGTCCCGCATCAGGCTCTCTGCTCAGCTGGGAGCCTGTTTCCTCCTCTCTCTCTGCCTGCCTCTCAGCCTGCTTGTGATCTCTGCCCGTCAAATAATAAAAAATTAAATTAAATTTAAAAATAAAAATAAAGTATTGATACTTATTTTCTTTAAAAAAAAAAAAAAATCAGGGCGCCTGGGTGGCTCAGCGGGTTAAGCCTCTGCCTTCGGCCCAGGTCATGATCTCAGGGTCCTGGGATCGAGCCCCGCATTGGGCTCTCTGCTCAGCAGGGAGCCTGCTTCCTCCTCTCTCTCTGCCTGACTCTCTGCCTACTTGTGATCTCTATCAAATAAATAAATAAATAAACAAAACAAACAAACAAAAAAAATCACAGAGTCCTAATTCCCAAGTTCAAACCCAGGACTCCAAGCATCTATCTGCGCATTAACACACTCAACCAACCCACGCATTGTTCTTCCCTAAAGACGGGAAGTCTGCCTTTCTCCGTCCACGCACCTCTCCCCACTCTGAGAGCTGACTTTCTCCAGTGCATTTATGAGACCTGCTGGATTCGCACACAGAAAGACCTTCCCGAGTAGAGCCAGCCTAATAAGTCACCATGAGTAACAGTAACTCTCTGTGAGATCACCCTCCTGGAAAACTACAGAAGAGCATCTCAGACATGCAAATATTTAACAGACACCGTCCGACACTACTAAGCACGATGGTAAGTAACAGCATTAAGAGTATTTTACTATTTGTGGTGCATTTTATAATTTAGCCTCGTAAAAGTACTGTGATATGGGTGGGAAAGACAGCACCGTTTTGTAGATGAGGAAAATCGAAGCTTATAATTAAAGTCAGAACTCCTTCAAATCCACCACTGATCTGTTCCACTCGGGATCCTTCCAGGCCTGGCTCAGTGCCAGCTGTGTTTTTGCTCTCTGCAGCCAGAAAGACAGGACCTCTCCTGCCTTGTAATTTTCCACAGTAGTCCCCGCATCCTGTACTCTACTCATGCATCCAACCTTCCAGCAGAATTATATAAACCAACTCAGGATGAGGGCACTGCCTCCCTCATGCCTCTCCCTCCCAAGTGTTAACACAATGCCTCACACAGTGGGGGCTCCCCAAATCCAGTGGCCCATGACCACATGAGTGATTCTCTGCTGCACAGCTTACCCGTGGGCAAAAGCCATGAAACAAAAACATATGCTGTTCTGGTTCTTGAAATCTAATGGGCAAGTTCAAGATGACTTTTTTTTCCCTTGACCTTAAAGCACAAGAAATTACATTTATGTTTTACAACATGACCGATAACCATAAACAGAAAATAGAGTTTTGTTTTCCCCACGAGTCCTCAGCTGGGCCTCCAACTTGGGGCCAAGAACATTCAGGAATGTGCCACAGGTCTCAATTTTCATCCAGATTCCAGAAAAGGGGGAGAGGAAAAATTCATTTTACCATCCATATAGCTTGAGTTCCTCTTATAGGAACTACACTCAAGAAAATAACACCTAAAACTGGCTTGTGCATATTTTTCCCCCACAGACTTCTTGGCCATATTGGCCATTTTTATTAGTACGTAAGACTCTCAGAACCTGAATCAAATGAAAAGTCAAATATTTACAAAAGGTCAAATCATGAAAAAAGAATTCTTCTCTGCCTCCTGTATGAAATAAAAAGCCCCTGACCTTGCACAGAGAGTGACTAATTCAGAGTTAACTGCTCCTGCCTCAAAGGAAACCCAGGCTTCTAGAGCACCCGGACATCACAGAAGTTGCTGAAAGAAGCAGTTTACTGAATGGTACTTCTGTGTCTTCAAAGTTTTAATATGTCCAATGGTGGAAAACTAAAACCATCTGGATTAAAGAGGCTAAAATTCAATGCTTGCTTTGTTTTTAACCAGAATAACCAAAATTGAAATATAGCTCACCAAGGTTTTAAATTTCTGCCTTGGTATTTTTCCTTCTGTGTCCAGCTATAAAAGAGACTATTAAAAAATATAAAATAAAATGTTTAATTCTACCATCAGTAACACATGTGCTTTGAGTTTTTTTTTAATCAGGAATGAAAGATGGGACGTACAGAGTTATCCAAACCCTTCCCTGTACATCCTACGGCATATGCTATACACCCAAACAGCACAGAAATAGTCAGAATGTCCTCAGACTTCAGTTAATACATTGCTTCTCTGCCCTCCCAGAAAAGTGATCACAAAATACCAGAGGGGATTTAGGGTGTGTGTGTGTGTGTGTGTGTGTGTACATTTGCACACGCTCCTCTGTGGTGTGTCTGGGTGGGGTTAGGGTGGGGAAGAAGCAAGAGAGAGCCAGAACTCATAAAAAGTATCTTAGGGTATCTCCTAAAACCCAACATTCCACTCCTTCCTTTGTTTTCCACTCTGTTCTTTGCTTAGGACGTTGACCCACTTAGTAGCAGGCTTCGCTGCCCCCTGGCTCCTGGTTGGCTCTGCCCAGTGGAGAGGTTCCCACAGGTGTGTGGGCACCCACAGGAGAGCAGAAGGAAGAAGAATGATGCTCTCCCCACAGGGTCCCATCAGGTCACAGGTCCTGTCAGGTGAACCCCTGCACAGAGCTCTTGGTCTCCCTATAATTGCTCCCTCCTTTAACCCCTCAGGTCCCAAGTGGAAGGAGTTTGGCTGCTTCTACCCCCAGAGTCCCCCACTATCCTAGTGTTTCCCCTAGACCCTGCCCAAGTTCCCAGTCTGAACGTGCCACCTGTCTCCTGATGGGACCCAGACTGATACGGAGACCTAAAACATCTGAATGCTCACCTAAGAAGACAATGTCCGTCACTACTACTGTCTGATCCCACTTTTAAAACAGTCTTATACCATGATGTCAAAGAGGAGTCACTCCACAATATTTTGGGATCTTTTATAGCTAATCGTTTTGGCTGCTATACTGACATGTTTGTTTTAATCCCCAAATTGCATCATGAGCCATAAATTACACAGCAGAGGAAACATCCTTGTACTTAAGTGATCCCTTTGGTCCACCTTATCGAGGTATAACTGACACACAGAACTGTAAGATATTTAAAATGTACATTGTGCTAATGTGGTGTATGCATTCACAGTGAAGGAATTCCCCCATGTAGTTAATCACCCCATTCCATCACCTCATATTTATTTCTTTAACCCCTCCCCTGTTTTTGGTGAGAACATTTCAGTTCTACTCTCTCCACGGATGTCAAATATACAGTACAGTATTATCAACTATAGTCCCCGTGTTTTGCCCAGATCCTCAGACTTTACACACCTTATGGCTGCAGGTGGGACCTTTTTACCAACGTCTCCCTCGCTCCCTCACTCCCTGCCCCCCGTGACCCCTTCTCCACTCTGAGTTGGACTTAAAAAAAAAAAAAAAAAAAAACAGATTCTACATGAGTGTGATACTCTATAGTCCATGTCTTTCTCTGTCACACTGGAATTAGTGCCCTCAAGGGCCATCCACGTTGTTGCAAATGACAGGATTTCCTTCTTTCTCGCCGCTGACTAATACCCCATGATGGATGCTGAGACCACATCTTCTTCACCCATCCACCTATCGCCGGCCATTGGGCTGCTTCCGGGTCTGGGCTGCCGTGAGGAACAGAGCAGCACACAGATCCCTTCAAAATCCTGCTTTCCTTTAGATATGAACCCAGAGGTGGGGCTGTGGGGTCACGTGCTGGTATTTTTATTTCTATTTTTGGTTTTTTGAGGAACCTCCATGCTGCTATCCACAGTGGCTACACCAATTACGTTCCCACCAACAGTGCCCAAAAGTTCTCTTTACTATCTTGTTGGCCTTTATTACCCCTTGTCTTTTTGATAAAAGTCATCCTAACAGGTGTGATATCTCATTTTGCTTTTGCTTTGCATTTCCCTGATTCCCAGTGATGTGGAGCGTCTTTTCAAGGACTTATTGGCCATCTGTGTGTCCTCTTTGGGAAAACATCTATGAGGTTCCTCTGCCCGTTTTTTAATTGGATTGTTTGGTTTGGGGCTATTGAGTCATAGGAATTCTTTGTGTGTTTTGGATAGGAACCTTTTTATCTGAGACGTCATTTGCAAAGATTTTCTCCCATTCAGCAGGCTGCCTTTTCATTTTGTGGACTGCTTCCTTCTCTGCGCAGAAGCTTGTTCGTTCACTGTGGTGCCGCTTGTTTAAGTGATCATTTTAAAAACATAAGTCGGATCAAGTCAGGTCTCTGCTAAAAACCCTGTCATCTCTCTTAGAACTGACTATTTTTAAGTCCTCCTTCTGCCCTGCAGCATCCTTCTGACCTACCCCTCACTCCACCCCCATATTTGTTTTGCTGCGTCTCTGTATCACTCTTCCCTTTGTTCGCCCTGCTCCTTCCTGCCCGGAAGGCAGCCTTACTGTTTCTGGAACGCCAAGTTGGCTCTGCCTTTGCCCTTGCAGTTGCCTAGAATGCCACCTCCTGGGTCTCCACGTCGCTGCATGTCATGAATTCCTGCTCACCTGTCACGGCCCCAGAGGGCTTTGC
This sequence comes from Meles meles, assembly GCF_922984935.1. Classification (NCBI taxonomy): domain Eukaryota; kingdom Metazoa; phylum Chordata; class Mammalia; order Carnivora; family Mustelidae; genus Meles; species Meles meles. Next base: position 34,722,326 of record NC_060067.1, on the reverse strand, counting down.
TCATCACCACAGCTCAAGCAGTCCTCTCTTGCCTCCAGCTCTCTCTTTCTCCCCTTGATTCTTCTTCACTGGGCTTATTACCCTGATATATTGCATATTTATTTGTTTATGGTCCATCTCCTCCCATGAGAACACCTGGCCCTAGAGAGAGGCCCTGTCGGTAAGGATTACTGCTCATGCTGACTGCCTCCAACAGCAGGTGACCTATAGTCAGCGCTCACTAAATACAGGCTGTATCTTTCGAGGATGCCACAGAAGGAATTCTGTATAAATTAAAGGTGAGATGATGGGAAAACCTGCCATCCTGTTTGAGGTTTTTATACTGCACATCGAAACCCATCAGATACACAGTAAACAAAAAAAATAGGAATAAATTTAAATGACCGTTTACACCAGGGCAGCACAGATTTTCTATAAAGGAGCAGACAGTAAATAGCTTACACTTTGCAGGCCACAGAATCTTGGTCACACGTCCTCAGCCCTGCTGTCACAGCATGGTGGCAGCCAGATACAATACATACATGAATCAGCAGAGCTGTGGTCTAATAATCCTTTACCTATGGACACTGAAAGATGAATTTTATATCCTTTTCAGGTTTCAAAGAATATGCTTCTTTCAATTTTTTTTTTCACTGAAACATGTGAAAAATACCCTAGGCTCACGAGCCACATAAAAACAGGCAGGAGGGCAGATTTGGCCTCTGAGCTGTGGTTTGCTGACCCCTGATTTAAATCATTCCTAAGGGTGGCTTTTTTCTACAGATAAAATACATTCCGCTCCATGAATCTGTTGGATATTCGACAAGTAATTATGCATGGAACAATCACATTTGTTAAAGAACAATTAGCCGGATCGAGTTTTTTGGGTGAGTAAACATTACTAAATCCCTCTTCCACTACTGTTTTCCCACCCAGATTTGGGTCATCTTGAAGCACGAGCTGTGGTAAGCATTTCTTTCCTCAACTAAGTATCTTCATTTTCCATCCTCATGAAGAAATCTCATCCAGCTTCTTCTTCCTTTACAGGAAGGGGAACTGTCACAACATGTTAGGATAAAAAGAAGAGGGTGGTTTCCCAGGCTGTGGGGCAAGGCATCTAGAGTCCACATAACGTTTTATGATTAAGTGTACAATGCGTTGCTTACACTTTGCTTTCAAATACTTTCAAACACACCCCATTGTGTGGGCCGTGGAATGAGAACTATTTGGGTTGCAGGTGCTGCTAGGATCTAGGGTCATCTGTCCCCACGAGCCACACATTTGCTGAAAAGGCCAGGCCAGAAGATGGCATGACGAAAACACGTTATTTCAACATCTAAAACTAATAATAACAGTGTATGTTCACTCACTGGAATTAAAAACTTAAAAAGAAAAAAAGGAAACACAAATATAGTCAATTGAAAAATTTTTAAGAGAAAAAAATTTAAAAAAATAAAAAATTTTTAAAGAGATAAAGTAGGTAAAAACATGTTAGGTCATGACTGGAAGCATAAATTTTAAATTTCACTCAATTATCAGGACAATCTCATCTTTCTCACATAATAGCAATATATGAAAATGAGGAATTTGAAGAAGCACTCTTCATACTATCACTTACAAGAGTCGACTTAACATAGGGAAGAGGCGTGATTTTAACATCAAACATGTCTCTTTGACCCTAGATACACAGGAGAGAACAGGAACACTTCACTTCAGGTGTCTGGATGTTTTAAATATCCTCATGTCAGGTGTCCCAGAAATCCGATCAAGACAGAATTCAAAAGGAAAGTTCTCCACATTTACGCCCCTCATCTTCTCCAAGCCTAGGAGACGTGGAACAAAACCAAACAAAACTCATTATCACCTAATTAATTGCAGACTCCGCTTGCCCTGCCCCTTTGGAAAACAGATCTACCAAGAAGTGAAGTGAAAAATTCTGAAGTTCTTTGAAAGACTTCTCGGGCTCTGCTTCTTCAAGAATGTGTTTTCTAGCTCCTTCTGTAAGTAATGGCAGACTTCAGACGGACTGTGAAAACCAGGGATGAAACTGGGCTTCAGTTAAATTCCAAGCTGCCAGGGACAGTCTCCCCAGGAAGTGGACGTGGCTGGAGACCCGGGCATCTCACGTCCACGGTCCAGTTCCCACCACAGACGGCCCTCTACAGAGCCATCCCATCTCCGAAGGACATTCCATTGAGATGGGACCTAGCCTCCTCAAAGCTGATGCATCATCACAGGCAGCAGTAAGAGAAGTGTCTCCCCTCCATCTCACTCTTCACTCAGTTTCTGAGGGAGATGAAAATGCTGACAAGGCACGCAGCTTCCAACAAAAATGGCCCCAGCAATGAATGACTATGTCAAGGAATCACCACTGTCGCTGCCTGGCAAGCCAGCGAGCATTCAGACAGACATTCTTTTGGGAATACCCAGGGTGCCACAAGATCACCCTCTCCCAAACGTCCAGGGAGATGGGGATGTAGACACTGGGTGAGAGACGAGATCTCCTGAAACAGTCCTGGCTTCTGCTAAGGCTGCCGTGACCAACGCCCACGGGCTGTGTGGCTTACACACAGAGACTATGAAGTCCGAGATGCTGTCAATACCAACGTTTGGCAAAGTTGTTTTTCTCTCTCTCCCTGGCTTATAGATGTTGCCTTCTCGCTGTGTCTTCACATGGTCTTTCCGCTGTCTGGATGAGTCCAAATTTCCTCGTCCTATTAGTCCAACTGGCCACCTAAGTGACCTCATTTTAACTTCACTGCCTCTTTCAAGATCCTGTCTTCAAATACAGAGCCACATTCTAAGGTCCTACGGGTTAGGACTTGAACCTGAGATTTTGGAGAGGACACAATTGAGCCCTTGACTCTGTCAGAACAACGGCCATGGCAAAGCTCTATTTCTGTTTGTTCTTTTTTAAAAACATTTTTCTTAAAGACTTTATTTATTTATTTATTTGACAGAGAGAGACACAGCGAGAGAGGGAACACAAGCAGAGGGAGAGGGCAAAGCAGGCTCCCCACTGAACAGAGAGCCTGATGCAGGGCTCGATCACAGAACCCTGGGATCATGACCTGAGCCAAAGGCAGACGCTTAACGACCGAGCCACCCAGGCTCCCCTATTTCTGTTTGTTCTCACTAGTGCCAGAGGCTAGACTTAATAGACAGGAAATTCTCACTTTTTTCAAAATTAACTACCTTTCCTCATGAAAAAATATTGCGTTCAACAATGTCCCAACACCATTCTGATTTTGATGATCAAAAAAGAAAAATATATCATTTTTAATCCCTTTATGAAATACTTCATTACCTACCAAATCCAGTCATAAAGTAGGGGTAGGGGCATATCCAAAAGATTTCTAAGCATCAGCTGCCAGTCCACATTTAATAAGCAATTTGTACTGCAACAAAGATCTAAACATGGAAAAAATCAGGACGTTCACTTGACATTCATCAAAATGAAAGGCAAGTGTAAAAAATATATATACATTTTCACTCATTTCATGTATGCCTTTTCACATAGGCATTCTCATCTTTGCATGAAGGATTACCTATTGCTGTGTTCATCTGTACGGCCTGCTCCTGATATCAAAATGGGTTTAAAAAATAACACTGAGATCAAGACTTCTTTTCAAACGAGGTGCATAGTCAGGAATATCATTAGCTACATGTAATACTGTAAAGTCCTATATCTAAAGGATCGCCAAAGCCCTTTTTAAAAGAAATACCAAAACAATATCATTTATATGATTTTAATCTCAATTTAAGCCTTGTAACAATTTATGACCTTATAACCTACTTTTATTGTTCAAGTTTGACTATGTTACTCCTTAAATCCATAAACGTTTACCGAGATTGTATTATGTAGCAGGCAGCATTCTAGGGGCTGGAGACAGATCATTAAATAAACAAAATTCATGTTGGCGAGGATGTGGAGAAAGGGGAACTCTTCTACACTGCTGGTGGGAATGCAAGCTGGTGCAGCCACTCTGGAAAACAGTGTGGAGGTTCCTCAGAAAGTTAAAAACAAGAGCTACCCTACGACCCAGCAATCATACTACTATGTATTTACTCCAAAGATACAAATATAGTGAATTGAAGGGACACGTGCACCTCAATGTTTATAGCAGCAATGTCCACAGTAGTCAAAATATGGTAAGAGTCCAGATGTCCACAGATGAATGGATAAAGAAGATGTGGTGTGTACAGACAATGAAATACAAGACAGCCATCAAAAAGAATGAGATCTTACCATTTGCAATGACATGGATGGAACTAGAGGGTATTTTACCAAGCGAAATAAGTCAGTCAGATAAAGACAAAGACCATATATTTCACTTGTATGTGGAATTTAAGAAATGAAACAGATGAACATAGGGGCAGGGAAGGAAAAATAAAATAAGATGAAAATTCTGAGTATAGAGAGGCAAGAAAGGAAAGAATGAAGGAAAGCAGCTAGGAGGTCCCTGGAATAATCTAGACAAGACAGAATGATGGCCTGGGTCAAGGTAGGCAACAATGGACACGTTCTGAAGGCCAAGTCAAGACGATTTTCCGATGGACTGGAAAACATGTCTCCATTTCTTCCTTTTCATTGATAATAACTCAGCCCAGCCCAGATCCTCTCCTCATTCCTAGATGGCTGGGAAGGTTTAGAACTGGCTCTCCCTGTGTTCAATGCTCCCCCTCCTCTCTCTCTCTTTTTCCTACAAACTGCAGCAGGACTGGAGTTCAGAACACTCTCCCATACTGCACCCCTTGCTCCCCGTGGGTCTCTTTCCAGAGCACAGACCTGCTCCAAAGCCCTCCTCCTTGTGTGCCTATGCCTGCTCAAGACCTCACACCCTCCCACAGCTCCACCTCGGCTCTCCACTGCTCTAAATCTCAAGACACAGGTCCTTCAAGGTTCACTGCAGATGCTAGCTCCTTTAAGAAGTCTTCCTGAGACGATCAAGCTCAGACAGACTTCTACCCCCCTCGGGGTTCCTGAGGCATTGACCACCTATGCCAACTGTTCCCCATCATACTGGCCCAGCTAGACAGGGCGTCCCTAGAAAACAGGAGCCACGCCACACACTTTTTCGCCCCATGCCACCTACTATATAAAAAGCCGCTGTAGTACATACTGAAAAGAACATCATAGCAAAGAATGAAAGAATAGCTTTTAATTATCATAAATGTATTGCCGACATACTTAAAAACTGAAGCAGTCACATAAAAATCCACATTTCCGCCTTCTCTTGAAATAGCGGATCATCAGGCAAGATTGGACCCTCCTTCTTGAATAGCCATACGGTAACTACGCCCTCCCCCCCCCACCCCCACTATACACACCAGTTCACTTGTTTACTTTTCTGTGAGGTCCTGGTAGATATCTGAGTTTGTAATCCCCATATTAGACACGAGTTACCATGAGTCCTTAAAGCATCAGGCTTGTGTGGGAACTAAGTATTTATTGAAGGTCATATCAGTTTCTCTCATGATATCCAGGGTCATTCATACTGTTTCAGACTTTTCCATATTATAAACATAATCAATTGCATACAGATAAACACACTATTTTGGAAACTGTCTCCTTAATTTCTCTAAAGATTACAATTCCTACACTATGGTTCAAGTACCTGAAAACATGGGAATTAAATTTCCTGACATGACTGGGTATAAGGGGACAGATATTAGTACACAAACTACACAAAAAGGAAGACGAAAATAAATATTACGGATCCTGATGAGCTACTCATCAAACCATTTTAAGAAAAAGAAGTTAGTAAAATTCTTCTGAATCTAGCAAAAATACAAGGCTTTGCTGATTTTTTAAAAATGAAACATCAGGTATTAGAGACTGAAATACATATAGATAAGGGTTATTACCATGGGTCTATTCTCCAGAGCACCACTGTCTACATTCCTAAAAAAAAAAAAAAAAAAGGGGGGGTGTGCTGGGGTGCCTGGGTGGCTCGATGGGTTAAGTCTCTGCCTTCAGCTCAGGGAACCGTCTCATGGTCCTGGGTTGGAGCCCCACATCGGGCTCTCTGCTCAGCAGGGAGCCTGCTTCCCCCTCTCTCTCTGCCTGCCTCTCTGCCTACTTGTGATCTCTGTCAAATAATACATGAAATCTTTTTTTTTTTTTTTTTTTTTAAATGGGGTGGTTGGGTGGCTCAGTCGGCTAAGCAACTGCCTTCGGCTCAGGCCAGCATCTCAAAGTCCTGGGATCAAGCCTCTCCAGTAAGGCTCCCTGCTCAGCGGGGAGTCTGCTCCTCCCTCTTCCTCTGCCCCTCCTCCCTGGGGTGTGCTCTTGCTTTCTCTCAAATAAATAAATAAAAATCTTCATTTAAAAAAAAAAAACAACTTAAGGAGTAATTATTATTGGGAGAGTTTAAGGGAGTTATCTCCTTTGACCTATGGCCTGTGTCTAGGGGTTTTAATTAAGAGAAAAGCAAATCGAGACACAGAAGTCCAAAGATACTTAAAAGGCACCCTGGCTTTATCTGTGCATCAGTCATTACTTCTACTCCAAGCAGGCCCGCCTTTCTTAGCAAACAGCTTTCCTGATTAGCAGATTGGAGAGACTTTCATGACCACCTCCAGCACTGTGGTCTGAAAAGCAAACACAGTTCAGTCCAGAGCCCATATTTAAAACAAACAAACTGAGCATAAAGGTACACTTTCAGACACACTCCAGCAAGATGGGATTCTTTGTCCTTCGAATCACATTTGGCAAATATCTTTCTTTCTCTTGCTCAATTCAATGTTTTAACTAATAAACTTTCAAGGGAATGTCTGCTGGCTTAGCACATACTTAACCACTTTCCCCACAAAGATCATCCCCTTCCTCGGCATACAAAGAGGACAAGAAAGTCTGAGAAATGAGTATTAGAGAAAAAGGCGCTGTGTTTTTAAAAACGCTTAGTAGGGTTTTATAAACTACATTCAAACACAATGAAGGAAAATGGTCCGTGACCATACTACCTGGTTAGCTCCTAATTCTTTTTTAAAAGGAAAGAATAAGAATAATAAGCCTGATTAGAAAACTCAAAAACGGAAAAGAAAGAAAAAAGAAAAATCTTCCAGCAAATTAACAGTCATATCTTTTTACAGAAAAAGTATATATACCAGCATATATATCTTTTTTAAGATTTAGACAAAAGAAAATGGTATTCATATGATTCTGCAAAATGTTTTTTCATTGTATATAGATACATGAACACATGTATATATAAGTATGTGTATGTATATACCATTATTACATTATATATTGTATTTTAGATATAAGATAATTTCAAATCAGCACACAGACTCCATTCTATAAACATGTTATATTGTAACTTATACAAATATCTTGGCATAGTTTTAAGTGAGCCTATTTATGAAATTGCTGGTGATTTTAAATTTTGAAATATATTGCCAAATTGTTCTTCACTGGTAGCTATTTTAGAAGATAATTTAATCTCCAACAGTAGTCCCCTTTGTGCACGTTTACGGGTACCAAAACTGACCTGCTTTGTCTCAAACTGAATCACAGGTCACACAACCAACCCCTCGCAGACTAAGCCAAGCTCTTCTAGACGACAGAGATTACAAGAACCAAGCCAGAAACATCTTATAGCACAGATTGGGGATCTGGGGGTTGGGGTTGGGGATCACAGCTTTGTAAAGGTTCTATGTGCCTGACCTTTTACTTCTTTCTACATTGTTTATCTAAGACACAACCTCAGGAAAAGAAAGGGGCTACGGGTCGGGATTAACATCTCATAGGTTTTTGTTTGAGTCCCTTTGGGCTGCCAAAACAAAAATACCACAGGCTGGATGGCTTGTAAGTAATAGAAATTTATTTCTCACAGTTCTGGAGGCTGGGAAGTCCCAGAATATGGTGTCAGCACAGTTGCCTTTTAGTAAGGGCCCTCTTCCTGGTTCACAGCTGGCCTACTCACTGTCTTCACGTGTGGAAAGGGATTTCTCTGGAACCTTTTTTGTAAGGCACTAATTCCATTCATGAGGGCTTGACCCTTATGTGAAAAGTCAACACCTCTTCACACCATCATCTTTGGAAGTCAGGATTTCAACATATGAATTGTGGAGGGTCATTTAGACCATAGCAGTACTTAACTATGAATACGAGCAGTTGAGAATACCAAGGAAGCAACAGAGAGACTGGAGTCTCAAACCATCAGAGAGCTGAACATTTTTGTTGGTCCTTCACCACTGTCCAATTCTAGGGAGCTCCCATGATAACTCAAAGCAGCTGGAAGTTCGCAAACAACGAGTGCAGAGTGGGGATGCGGATTAGTTAGGAATGTTCACAGTTTCCCTAATTACTTCCTTCTCTAAGAAACTGACTGCGGGTGTCTGATCCCCTCACAACCAGATCCCTCTGGGTAACTCACAGCAAGTTCAGAGTGTGTTGGTGGGCCACATCCCTTGGCTATAAAACCTAGGATTTCCTAAAACATGCCCTGAAGAAACAAGGAAGGTCTCAAATACACAACCTAACCCTACACCTAAAGGAGCTAGAGAACGAACACCAAAGAAAGCCTAAACCCAGCGGGAGAAGAGAAATAATAAAGATCCGAGCAGAAATCAATGAAATAGAACCCAAAACATGCCCTGAATTTTTATTTCTGCCTCTGAGACTCTGATTAGATATTTTCCTCAGGTAACAAGGCTTGAAAACACCCACCCACTGACAACTTCCTACCTCCTAATTTATCAAAAATAACAAAATGATATTTCTCCAAATTAATCTGCATCCATATCCATCCCTCGCTCTTTGGAAATTCCAAAGCATTCTACTCATCTGGTTCTCTGGGCCTTTATTATCTCATTAATTATAAAAATAATGAAAGCTACACGAAGAAAGAGATACATATATAAAGAGAGGTCAATCACTTTTTATAGGCAATGCTTTCATTTATACACTTACACAATGATGCCTAAGAAAAAAAATTCATATTCAAATTTAAATGAGATGTGAGACTTCGATAGGACCATTTGATCTCACTGATCCTAAGCTTCTTTATCTATAAGATAGATAAAGAATGCCTCTCCGTTGAAGGACTGCTATGAGGCTCAGATGAAGCCTTCCACCCCACCCCATCAAAAGCTCTGAAAGTGCTTAAATACTTAGCATACTGGACACACTAAAAAAAAAAAAAAAAAATTAGCTCTCCCAAAAGGGCTTCCACTCTGGCTGTCTTTCCCCCAGGATATTTCATTTTATTCCCTCCAGCAACTACTAAAGTAACATTCCACGTAGGACACATTCACTGGAATTTTTTTTTTTAAGATTTTATTTATTTATTTATTTGTCAGAGAGAGAGAGAGAAAGATCACAAGTAGGCAGAGAGGTAGGCAGAGGCAGAGGGAGAAGCAGGCTCCCTGCCGAGCAAGGAGCGCGATATGGGACTTGATCCCAGGACGCTGGGATCATGACCTGAGCCGAAGGCAGCCGTTTAACCAACTGAGCCACTCAGGCGTCCCCACATTCACTGGAATTTAACTGAATTCGTTCTTACCTAAGTAGAACTAATTCAGCATTTCTTATTACTCATAAATTCATGCCCGCTCAAGAGCACCAGTTATTTTGGATCCAATTTTAGAAACAGTGAGGGCCCAATGTCATGGTTCGACACTCCACTTTTTATTTCTGAGGTGAGCCTTCTGTAGAAATCGTTAATATCCTCTTACTTTCTTTGCTACTGTCATTCTTTGACCAGACACCAGAAGTGAACCACGGCATTAACAAACCATCTGCAAACTTACATCTTCAAGAGAATCACCCTTATGAAACCAAACACAGAATAGTTACTAAGATTCTAAAATCTGTCCTCAAAGGGCCTCAGCTGCATGATGATTGCAGGAAAATCCATTTTCTTCAATTCTTAAAACGGATACACTAGCAAATTACACAGAGCAATTTCCTAATGCTAGCTAGACTCATGTTGATACTCATGTTTCAAATAAATTACTGGCTTGGATACTGTCTATATATAAAAACACCCAGCAGACTATTTCTGTTAATGAATGAAGTGGAAGATCAATTCTTATTGGAGCAGATAATAATCAATCTGGAGATTTCTAAAGTTATGAACAGTTACCGTGTCGTGAATATAGCTCTTATTCAGACCATGTCATCAAATAAAATGTTTTATTCATTACAGGTCAATATAGGACTGAGAAAACCACTGCTTGTTCTTATAGTAGTAATTACATTAAATAAATAACAATTGATTATAGGTCACTCAAGTATGGTATCTTTGAAGGCTTCTCAAGGAAACTTGATAATTCAGATTATTTCACATAAAAACTATAAAGACAAGCAAAATATCAAAAAAGATGTGAGATGCCAAACTCTATTAACATATTTATCATAAACATCTCCACTACACATTGACACAAAAAAATGTGGTTTCTCCTAACGAAAGCAAGCTCCAGACACTCTTTTCATTACTGGCTCACTGAATGTGACGAAGTTGATCTGATTTTGCTTCATCAGCAACCAAAGGATAATAAAAGGCCGGAGCCTTCGCAGATGTCACTGTACCACGACTCAAATTTTGGGGGTTCAATCACTGCAAACCCCGAACATTGTCCAGCACAAGGCTCTCCATGAAGTTAAGAAGTTACTATCACCCAGCCATACTTCGTTTTAGTCCCTAAGAAAAACAAGACCAAGAACATATTTTCCTAGAACATTTTACGTACTACTGGCCTCAAGGGTCCATTCATCTATCTGCAAATTGGTCACAAAGACTCTGAAAAGGCATCAAAGAGAAAGAAAAGATTTAAAGGAATAGCAGGGTTAAAAGAGCCATGATGCGTTCTAGAGTTGTAAGTGGAAGCTTACCTATGGCTTTCTCTTTTATGTTTTTATAAAGATTTGATTTATTTATTTATTTATTTATTTGAGAGAAAGCGGGGGTGGGGGGGCGGGGGTGGGGGCAGAAGCAGAGGGAGTGGGACAAGCAGACTCCATGCTAAGCACAGAGCCTGAGGCGGGGACTCCATCCCACAACCATGAGATCATGACTTGAGCCAAAATCAAGAGTCGGATGCTTAACCAACTGAGCCACCCAGGTGCCCCTGGCTTTTTCTTTCAAATGAACAATGAAAAGAATAATCCCAAATGGGGACACCTGGGTGGCTCAGTTGGTTAAGCAGCTGCCTTCGGCTCAGGTCATGATCCCAGCGTCCTGGGATCGAGTCCCACATCAGGCTCCTTGCTCCGCAGGTAGCCTGCTTCTCCCTCTGCCACTCTGTCTGTCTGTGCTCTCTCTCTGACAAATAAATAAATAAAATCTTTAAAAAAAAAAAAAAAAGAATAATCCCAAATGAAAAGAACAATGAAAAGAATTATTCTTTTCATTAAATGCATAAAGTCATTAAATGCATAAAAATTGATGCATTTTTATGCAGTGACATTATCAGCCAAAGGACAGCCAAAGAAAGCAAAGGGGCAGGTGACACGCATGTCTGCTCCCATCACGGTAGTCTGCGCAGGCAGAAATAAGAAGCTTGCCTGAAAGAAAGAGCAAGAGGCAGAGAAGCCATCCTGAACTGAGCCCTCCGGAAATGGGGCAGCATGACTTAACCATGGAACTGTTCCTAACGGAACTGCAAGAAAACATATTCTAGATCTAATTTTGATTTTAATACTCAATTAAAGCCCAGCGGCAGAAGTCAGCTTCCAGCGGTACATCAGAGAAAAGAACTGTCTCTAAATTTCACCGAGACCAAAAGTTTATGTTTTTTCATATTAAAAATAAGTCATCCCCCAAACAAAATTATAACTTAATGACAAAACAAGAGAAAATGGCCAACTAGAATCCGAATGTCACCCAAAAAAGCACTGATTTTTTTTTCCTTCGAAAGCACACCTATTCACAATTTGTACAGAGTTGTAATTAAGGAAGAAATAAAAATTTGCAGTCTTCATACTTCCAATCCAATTATTTTAATGTCTGCAAGGCTGCTTATTGAGAACTATTCTAACTCAAAGACAAAAAGAGTACGGGTAAATATAAAAAAAGTGCAGGTGGCATTTTAATTGAACTATGAAAATGTTCAGTTTCTATGAAACATAAAATCGTACTCTGTTACCAAAACCCAAAACATTTTATTTCATAGATTTTCCATTCCATAAAATAATAGTTTTGTGAAATATATCATTTTATGTAAAAATAGACCCAATTCAGGGCGCCTGGGTGGCTCAGTGAGTTAAAGCCTCTGCCTTCGGCTCAGGTCATGGTCCCGGGGTCCTGGGATCGAGTCCTGCATTGGGCTCTATGCTTGGCAGGAGCCTGCTTCCTCCTCCCTCTCTGCCTGCCTCTCTGCCTACTTGTGATCTCTATCTGTCAAATAAATAAAATCTTAAAAAAAAAAAAAGACCCAATTCATGTAATCATTAATGAAAATTCCTGAAATTCTTGAGATAATATACCAAGCTTGCAAATCCTTCAGTCAGTAGTTACTGGTAATGATTAAGACAGAAATAATGGAAAATTTTAAAGTTTTATTCGAATGGATAATGAGCAATAGAATGCTTACCATCTTTATGAAAAACAGAGCATTTTTTAATTTAAAGTAACGCATATAGTAATCTAGAAAATCCATCTAAATTGGTTTGCATTCTCTTCTCCCATTTCAGATTCCCACATTTATCTGAAAGAAAAATAACCAAAGACTAGTACTTCTAAGAGAGTGACTCAAATAGGAATGGAGAGGAAAAGAAGCAAAGATATGACAGTAAAAATAAAGAGAGACATATTGCCACTTAACCCCATTTCTTAGGCTAAACTTTTTCACAAAAAAAAAAAAAAACCCTGCATTGCAAACCTAAGTAAAGTATAATATGGAACAAGTGTTAGGAAAGGCACAAATAATCAACGAAACAGAACTGAGGGTTCTGAGAGAAATTCTTACATTTATGGTCAAATGATTTCCTACACAGGTGCTAAAATATATCAAAAGGTAAAAGACAGTCTTCGGAGCAAATAGTTTTGAGACAATTGGATAGCCGCGGGAGGAAAAAAAATGAACATATACTTGAACCTCACACAATACCCCAAACTTAACCCCAAATGGACCAAAGCCCTAAGTATAAGGACTAAGATGACAAATGTTCTAGAGAGAAACACAAGGGAAAAAGTATCAGTGACCTTTAGTTAGGTAGAGAATACTTAGAACATCAAAATTATGAACTTAAAAAGACTGAATAACTGAACTTTGTTACAATTAAAAACTTTTAAAATTCAACATCCAAAAAATTAATAATCTAATTAAAAAGTGGACAGAAGACCTGGAAATGGCCAACAGACACATAAAAGATGCTCCACGTCACTGATCATCAGGGAAATACAAATCAAAACTCCAGTAAGATATCACCTCACACCAGTCAGAAGGGCTAAAATCAACAACACAAGAAACCACAGGGGTTGGCAAGGATGTAGAGAAAGGGGAACCCTCTTACACTGTTGGTAGGAAAGCAAACTGATGCATCTATTCTAGAAAACAGAATGGAGGTTCCTCAAAAAGTTAAAAATAGAGCTACCCTATGACCCCGCAATTCCACTACCAGATACTCACCCAAAGAATACAAAAATACTAACTCAAAAGAAATACATGTATCCTGATATTTACTGCAGCATTACTTACAGTAGCCAAATTGTGGAAATAGCCCAAGTGTCCATCGACTGAAGAATGGATAAGGAAGATGTGATATATAGAGAAAAGGGAATATTCCTCAGCCATAAAAAAAGACTGAGATCTTGCCATTTGCAATGACATGGATGGAGCTGGAGAGTATAATGCTAAATGAAATTAAGTCGGTCAGAGAAAGACCAATGCCATATGAATTCACTCATGTGGAATTTAAGAAACAAATGAGCAAAAGGCAAAAAGAGAGAGAGGGGGGCATCTGGGTTGCTCAGTGGGTTAAAGCCTTTGCCTTTGGCTCAGGTCATGAACCCAGAGTCCTGGGATCGAGTCCTGCATCAGGCTCTCTGCTCAGCAGGGAGACTTCTTCCCTTCCTCTCTCTCTGCCTGCCTCTCAGTCACTTGTGATTTCTGTCTGTCAAATAAATAAATCATTTTGAAAAAAGAGAGAGAGAGAGAGAGAGGCAAGCCACGAAACAGACTCTTAACGACCGAAAACAAATGGATGGTCATCAAAGGGGAGGTGGGTGGGGGATGGGTCAAGCAGGTGATGAGCCCTGGGTGTTGTACGCAAGTGCCGAATTACTTCATGGTACGCCTGAAACTAGTATCACATTGTATGTGAACTGGAATTTGAATATATTCTTTTGAGCTTCAAGGACAGTACTAGGAAAATGAGAAGAGAAGCCACGGACTGGGAGAAAATATGTGCAAATGATGTATCTGATAAGGGACTTAGAGACAAATAACTCAATATGAAAATAAGGGAAGAATTTAACAGGCATTTCCCTAAAGAAGATACAGGAGTGGCTAAGAAGCTCACCAACTGTGTAACTAACTTGATAATAAGGAGATAAGTTTCATAATTATCGTCTTTTGTTCTTTACAAAAGCTACATAATAGGATGATTTCATTAGTAACCTCAAAGCCAGTTACTTTGTATTTCTCGTATCAGAGCCAAGTTTTCAAATCCCTGTAAAATATAATGGTAATAACATCCAGACTGAACAAGAAATGAAACTATCTCTATTTCCAAATGACATAATATGGTATACAGAAAATCCTAAGGAAATCACAACACAATAAAAAACTATCCGTACTGATAAAAAAGTTCTATACTTAAGGAAACCAGATCAATTCATAAAAATCAACTGTATTTCTATATTCTGGCAATGAACACTCTGAAAATGAAATTTTGAAAATGATTCCATTTATGAAAGTAACAAAAAGAAAAAATACTTAGGAATAAACTTAATAGCAAAGTGCAAGATTTGTTGCCTAAAAACAACAAAACACTGTTGAAGAAATTTTAAAAGATCTAGGGGCACCTGGGTGGTTCAGTGGGATAAGCATCTGACTCTTGGTTTCAGCTCAGGTCATGATCGTGGGGTCATGGGATGGAGACCCACATCAGGCTCCCTGCTCAGTGGGGACTCTGCTTAGGATTATCTTGCTCCCTCTCCCTGGGCCCCTCCCCTTGTCTCTCTCTCTAAATAAATAAATCTTTAAAAAGAAAAGGATCTAAATCAATGGAAACATATTCCATTTTAATGAATCAGAGCTCTTTTGCTTTTTCCAGTTTTTTTTGAGAGTGTGTGTGCGCGCACACACATACATACACACACACACACACACAGAGGCATGCAGTGGGGGGAGGGGCAGAGAGAGAATCTTAAGTAGGCTACACGCAGGCCTCAATCTCACAAGTTTGAAATCACAATCTGAGGCAGAATCAAGAGGTGACGTTTAACCCACTGAGCCACCCAGGCACCCTGGATCAGAACTCTTAATACTGGCAAAATGGCAATACTCCTCAAATTGATCTAGAGTTTCAACACAACTCCCATCAAAAGGCTGGTTCAACATTAAAAAATCAATTAATAGGGGCGCCTGGGTGGCTCAGTGGGTTAAAGCCTCTGCTTTTAGCTCCGGTCATGATCCCAGGGTCCTGGGATCGAGCCCCGCATCGGGTTCTCTGCTCAGCAGGAAACCCGCTTCCTCCTCTCTCTCTGCCTGCCTCTCTGCCTACCTGTGATCTCTGTCTGTCAAAGAAATAAATAAATAAAATCTTTTTTAAAAAATCAATTAATATAACCCATCATATCAATAAGCTAAAAAAGAAAAAAATCATCTTATCCTATTAATAGATACAGAAAAAGTATCTGATAAAAATCCAATACCCATTCACGAAAAAAACTCTCAGCAAACCAGATTTAGAGGGAGAAACTTCTTCAACTTGATAAAGAATATCTGCCAAAAACTTATAGCTAATAGTATACTTAAATGGTGAGAAACTAGATATTTTCTCATGAAGATCAAGAACAAAGCAAGATACTTCTCACCACTCCCATTCAACATCATACTAGAAGTCCCAGCTAGTGAGGTAAGACGAGAAAATAAAAGGAATAGGGGTGCCTGGGTGGTCAGTTGTTAAGCATCTGCCCTCCACTCAGGTCATAATCCTGGGGTCCTGGGATCAAGCCCCGCATCAGGCTCCCTGCTCAGCAGGAAGCCTGCTTATCCCTCTCCCACTCCCCCAGCTTGTGTTCCCTCTCTCGTTGTGTCTCTCTCAGTCAAACAAATAAAATCTCTAAAAAAGAAAAGGAAAGGAATAGATTGAGAAAGAAGAAATAAAACAGTCTCTATGTTCACAGATGACACGAATCTGTCATCTGTCAATCCCAAAGCATCAATAAAAATACTCCTGGATCAAATAAGCAATCAGAGCAAGTCTGCAGAATTTAAAGTTAATATGAAAAAGTCATTTGCTTTCTTACACACCATCAATAAACAACTGGTATTTGAAATATAATACTGTTTATTCCAGCATCAAAATAAATGAAATACTTAGATACATATCTAATATTTAGATATAAATACAAGATCTATATAAAGAAAATCATAAAACTGATGAAAGAAATCAAAAAGTTCTAAATAAAGGGAGTGATACACATTAATGGATTGGAAGCCTCAATACTGTCAAGGTATCAGTTCTCCTCAACCTAACCTAGAGAGTCAACACAATCTCAATCAAAATCTCGGAAAATTACTTTGTGGATATTGATAAACTGATCTAAAGTTTACAAAGAGAAGCAAGTCCAGAATAGCCAATACCATACTGAGGGAGAAGAACAAAGTCGGAAGACTAATACTATCTGATTTGAAGATTTACTGTAAGCTGTAGTAATTAAGACAGTGTGGTACTGTTCAAAGAATAAACAAATAGATCAATGGAACAGAACAGAGAGCCCAGACACAGGCCCACACAACCACAGTCAACTGATCTTTGACAAAGGAGCCAACGCCTTTCAACAAAGAAAGGATTGTCTTTTCAACAAATGGTGCTAGAATCACTATAATTTCACATACAAACTATGAATCTAGACAAAGACCTCAACAGCTTTCACAAAAATTAATTAAAAATACCTGGAGACCATAGGGCTAAATGTAAAACATAAAATTATAAAACTCTAGAAGATAAGGAGAAAACCTGGACGACCTTGGGGTGGCAGTGACTTTTAGATACAATCACAACAATCCACGAAAGAATAATTGATAAGCTGGACATCATTAAAATTAAAAACCCCAGTTATGAGAAAGACATTGTCAAGAGAGTGAAAAAAAATAAGCCACAGAACAGGGAGAACATTTCCACAAAAGACTTATCTGATAAAGGACTGGTATCCAAAACATACAAAGAACTCTTAGAGCTCAACAATATGAAAATGAACAATCTGACTTAAAAATGGGCAAAGATCTGAACAGGTACCTCACCGAAGAAGATACACAGGTGGCAAACAAGCACATGTAAAGAGGCTCAATGTCATACATCATTAGGGAACTGCGCATAAAAATAACAATGAAATGCCACATAAACCTATTAAAATGGTTAAAATCTAAAACACTGACAACATTAAATGCTGGCAAAGATGTGGTGAAACAAAGTCTCATTCATTGCTGGTGGGAATGCAAAATAGTACAGGAACTTTAGAAGACAGTTTGGCAGTTTCTTATAAAATTAAACATACTTTTACCATACAATCCAGAAATCATGCTCCTTGGTATTTTCTCAAAGGAACTAAAAATTTATGTCCACATAAAAGCCACATGAATGTTCACAGCAGTTTTATTTACCACTGCCAAACTTTGGGGAGTACCCAAGATATCCTTCAATCCGTGAATGGATAAATTAACTGTGGCACGTCCAGACAATAGGATATTGAAGAGGAATGAGCTATCAAGCCACAAAAAAAACATGGAGGAATCTTAAAAGCTTATTTCTAAGTGAAAGAAGCCAATCTGAAAAGGTTACATGATGTGTGACTCCAAACATGACATTCTGGAAAAGGTAAAACTACAGAGACAAGAAACGATCAATAGTTGCCAGGAATTCAGAGAGAAGGAAAAATGGATGAATACTCAGAACATGGAATTTTTAGGACACTGAAACCATCTGTATGACTCTATAATGATACATACACATATCATTTATTTGTCAAAGACCACATAATGTACAACACAAAGCGTGAGCCCTAAACTATGGACTTCAATTAATAATCATGTATCAATATTGGCTCATCCACTGTAACAAGTATACCAAACTGATGCAAGATATTAATAGGGAAAACTCTGAGTGGTAGTTGGAGTATGTGGGAACATTCTATACTCTCTGCTCAATTTTTCCCCTCCCAAAATAAAATCTCTTAATTTGAAAAAGCAAACAGGGGCACCTAGGCAGCTCAGCTGGTTAAGCATCCAACTCTTGATTTCAGCTCAGTTAGGATCTCAGGGTCGTGAGATAGAGCCCTATGCCAGTGCGTGGAGCCTGCTTAAGATTCTCTCTCTCTCCCTCTATTTCTACTCCTCCCAGCCCATCCCCTTAACCCTGTGCACAATCTCCCTCTCTCTCTCTGTCTCTCAAAAACAAACAAATAAATAAATAACAAATATATATATATAATAAATATAAAATATGTATTTTTAATCAAATAAATAAACAATAAAAATTAAAAGTAAAAAAGCACGGTCAATTATTTTAAAAATGACATAATAATAAACCCTAACATCAAGAAGAAGAAATAAATCTTTAAAATTCACGATGTGTTTGGAATTCCGCTTGAACAGAAAGCCAACTGAGGTTTTAGTGAAAAGACCAGCCGTTAGCCTGTGCTGTTTAAATAAACTCTGGACAGCTTTCTGATAACCTCTCATCTGGCTGCTCCCAACACAATTGTGTTTATAGTAAACACCAGGATTCTACAACTAGTGGAGCTCTGAAATTATCTTCCTTATCTGCTATTGACTTTAACTGCAAGCTCTGGAAAGCCTCTCTTTCTTCCAGACTCAAAAAGCAAGTAATAGAATTAAATGTGTTTCGTTAAATGTTCCCAAGGACTAAATTCTACTTCTCCCTTTGTTAAATAACAGCCCTCTGCCAGTCTCTCCAAAACCCAGCAGAATTCATAATTGCACCTCTACTCCCAGAGAACTTAGCTCTCACCCCTAGTGAGACATTTTTCACACTGTGTGTCAGAGTACAGACCTGGCCCATCCCCTCCGCTGGGAGCCCCTGAAGACAGGGCGCGTCAATCATCAGACACATTCCCAACAGACCTGTTTGGATCTAACTGATGGGGATCTATTTCAAACGAACTCCCTAACCTGCCAGGAAAGTGAAGCCAGGGTTGCTGGCTTTAGGTGGTGCTGCCTCTGGGGTCATGGGTGGGGGTGTGTGTGTGTGTCTCTGTGTGTGTGTGTGTGTGTGTATGTGTGTGTGTGTTGCCTCTGGGGTCATGGGTGTGTGTGTGTGTGTGTGTGTCTCCCCCCTCCTTCATCTCACTTCCTGCATCTCCCTGCTCTGATCTTCTCTGTGTTAACTTTATTCTCAGAAAGGCTTTCCTTAAAGGACGGCAAAGCGGGGAAACCAGCCACTCCAGCTTAACAAACCCACGAAAAGGAAAATGCTCTTTGCAACATGGCCAGTGAAAATACGGGGCCCTCCATAAACCGATCCTTGTGACCCTGACGAGCCACACTTATGTCACATGCCCCTGACAGAACCAGTGAGGTCACCTCCTCCGACCATACAGGCTGACAACAAAGGACGGGTGACTAACTGCCCAGGGAAAATCTGAAAGGGGTAAAGAATGGTGGACGGGTGAAGTCAACAGACGGTCACTATTTGATGGGGTCTCAAGACTGCAGACGCACTCCTGTCTGGTGAGTGTTATGGACTGTTCATGATATCTAATGCTGAGTTACCCCCTGAATACCCAACAGCTCGTGTTCTGTGCCTCTACTGTGGAGACAGCACACGTTCGCAGAAGGAATTACTCCCACCTTACTGCATCAGTTCATTCTGCTGGTCCACCGCCAGGCCATTCTGCATTACTCTATATTCCTATTATTTCCAGGACACTTCTTTTCTCCTGTGCTACGGGAGTGTCTTCATGCCAAATGCACGCACTGCCAAAAATGAACATGTTGCTAGCTTTTGTCTAAGGGGAGATAAGAGTAAGTAAAATCTTGCCAAGCAAACTAGGGCCAGAAGCGCCCCCACCAGAAATGGTGGCAGGTCTCCGTGACTCCCCACTTCCCAGTGTGAAGACACAAAGGAGGGCAAATCTGAAGGCACCAGTGCGAGCCCATGCTTTCTCAAGAAGAGGGTTTCTCTCCAAAGTCAAGCCAAGATCACCGCGGTTGTTATAGGGCGCCTCTGGCTGGGGCCTCTTTCATACGAGGTGCTAAAGACTTTCTCTTCTCTGAAAGAGGAGAGGAAGACGGGCAAGAGGACGGGACAGAGGACGAAGAAGAAAGACGGCGATTCACTGCACACGGAGATACGTCAGGATCTACCGGCCATCTCTGCAGTGCTAGGACTCTCCAATAACTGGGAAGGACTATCTGGGGCTGTTCCAGAAACACTTTCTGGGATAAACAAAACAGCTTTTCCCTAGCTGACCCGATCCGCTTCATCCAGCCTCTCTGATACTAACCTGATTTTACTTAGTTAGCGTCTGTCTCCGGCTTTCACAGGAGCTTTCTTTTATGGATTTTCCATCCAGCAAATGTTTCTGTTCCACGGCTGGCCAGATCCGGCCACAGCAGCATGCTTGGCCACGGACCACAGCAGCTCACCCACAGCAGCTCCGACCTGCAGGGGAAAAGCCAGAGCCATTGGAGGGATTCATCTTCACCAACTCTCTCTCTCTCTCTCATTTGTCTGTGTTTGGCAGGATAACCCCAAATGTTTTCCAACTGTTTAAAGTCATTAATGAACAGAGACAACAGCGTGTAAGGTGTCTGAAGGACAAGTCTGGGCTATCCTAAAGGACTGAGGGATTTAATCATTATTGAAAAGGTTCGGCCAAATGATTAGACCCTGTTTGTGGAAAATGCAAAAGCCAGATGTTTTAATTAACCACAGAAAACACAAGCTACAACTAAAATTTCATGAACACAGTGATCTGCCCTGTGGAAAACCACAGGAATGTTCTGGCAAGGCTCAGTCTGAATTCTTGGGACAGAGAGGGCTAGAATCATTCCCCTTAGGAACTCGAACAGAAAATTGACTTGCTCAATATGTTTTAAAAAGTAAAATGAAACCCAGATTTAATCTCAGTCAAATATAAAAACATTTCAGGACTTCAAAGGGCACCACCGAAAGACACATAAGGGAAGGTCATAAAGAATTCCAATGTGGTTTGGGATTTAGAATGCATTTTCGATGCAAAGCAAATGGTGTAACAGAAAATTTTATAGGCTAAATAATCCAAAAGGGGAAACTAATCATCTTTCATTTCCCAATGGAGAAAAATGACATATTAAACCAATATTCAACAAGTAAATTATAAATATTATCAAATGCATCATATATTTGGGCAAAAGGAATTTCTTAACCATCCTCCTTCGTGCCAAAGCTGTGGCCTGGCCCACGCCAGCCACCATGCTTCAGCTTGAGGAATGAAGGCGTCTAGAAAAACAGTGTTAAAATAACTTCTGCTCACTGATATTACAGCTAGCAATTCTGGTACAGAAAACCAAAGTGAGGAAACCTTAGAAAAGCAATCAGTGAACTATTAAAACAAATAGATCAAGAAGTCCTCATTTGTTCATTATACTATTCATTATGACAACATCTATACATGCTAACTATTGAAAAGCATGTTCAAGAGGGAACAGGACAAATGTTATTTTCAGATACTAGGACTACAATTCTATTTCTGTAAGGCAAAACAGACCCTGTCACAAGAGTGCCAAGCATAATATTACATTAATCTCCACCTTCTCTTGAAAGCTCAGGCCCAAAAAATCATCTCAAAAGGAGCACGGAAAGTTATATATGTATGGTATGATCCCAATTTTGTTCTACAAACTAAGTATATAATTAAAGGCACAAAAGTACAACGAAAGAACTATTTCTGGGTCACGGAATTAGAAGCTTATTTGTCTTTCCTACTTGGTGTTTTCCAAATTTTCCACAACTCCTATGTATCACTTACAGAACCAGAATATTTTTCAATAAGATTTTTATTAAACATGATGGGGACACAAATCAGCAACTGGATGCCTATATTAGCCTTGTATTAGCCTGATCTGTGGGTTTCTTCTCATCTGAACAATAAGAGCTAATAAATTAAGAAGTCTTCATTTACCTGAGCTGAGTAATTCCTAATTTATAAGTTCAAAACCCAAGTGTCCAATAACATTTCCAGGGCCTAAGAGCACTAGTTTCCTAGAAGTAAGAAACGTGTGTTTGTTTACTGCAAACTTGCCACAAAGAGACAAGAAGACCACAGTTATTTTCCTCCTTTAACTGATTGCATCCAAACCTCTCTATCACTAGCCATGCCCTATTAATTTTTGCTTAATTAAAAAGAGCGCCTCCTGGTGTTACTTACAGTCTCACAGGAGCCCAGCCCTCCTGAACACTTTGACCCACTCCGTTTTTGACACTCTCGGCATCCCAGAAAACCCAAAACACAGTGGCGAAATCGTAACACTAGAGGACGTGGCAAGCCTCATTCCTAGAACCCCAAAACTCCCTCAGATTATAAATGAAGACCCCGGATGCCCCAAGAGTGTCAATGGCTTTCCTGAGGCCACGCAGCAGGGACGAGAGGATCAGGGATCAAAGCCCAGATCGCCTGCCTTCACGCTGACCCAGCCGTCTTTCCACGGCAACGAGGCTCAGCAGGCACGCTTCGAAATACAAGTTGGTAGGAAACACGCACACGTTAAATTCATACCAGCAAAACCAGAAGAACAAGACAGACATTTGTTCCACCAAAAATGAAATGCATGCGGCGCGGGGGGGGCGGGGGGCGGGGGGACGCGGGACACACGGACTCAAGTGCAGGCTAAAAAAGATGTGGTGGCTGTGCCCCGAGCACGCTCAGTCAGTGAAACAATGGTCGCACTGTGCTCAGGCAGCAGGTGTCCTGACCAGAAACTGCCGGTCACACTGAAAGCTTGCTGGTCCTACTACTTGCCCTGTGGACAACAGCGCAAGCCCACAGCTCAAAGCAGGACAAAAGGTTTTCAACAAGATAATGCAATCCTTGCACTGAGCCCACCTGCTAGAGGTAAGAAGGATGCGTGCTCATCCCCACGCCCTGGAAACAAGGGACGGATGGCACTGGGTCGCAGCCTCTTCTCGACCAAATGACCCAAATCATAGTGGGGAGACATGAGTGGTTTCAAAAATTAAGTAAATAAGAGTCTCTGAGAAATAATGCAACATAATCCTAATACTTCCTGTCTTCTGTCTGATACAAACCTCAGAGAGGGAGCAAGATTTCCCTCTTTTCTCTGAAGTTATTTGAAACGCTGCTCACCTCTACGTCTTTCTTAACAGCCACCTGCAGTATCCCCACCGCCCCAATCGGAAACCCAAGAGTCGCATACGATGTGGATAGTCTGAAAAGCCAGGGGAGAGAAGAGGACGGATGGCAAACACTCCCTGGAAAGCCTGCACGGAGCGCCCTGCTCGAGAGCCTGTCCTACTGTGCAGCCGGACAACAAAGGCATGGGCTGTGAGGCTGCTAATAAAAAAAGCCCCGTCGAGGGAGAATGTGATCTCGCTTTGTAAGAGCCAGAACAAACACAACAGCTCGTCTCGCCTCATTTGAGAAGCCAGGCACCCGGAGAAAAAAGAAAATGCAGGGTTTTGTTTTGGTTTGGTTTTTTGTTTTTTCATCCACGCAAAACTGCTCCTCAAGTCCCCACCATCCATTCCCATGGCTGGATCCTGGAGGAAACACAATACTGGCAGTTTATTTATTCCCCTCGATGTCTCTGTTCTAATATTCAAGGTCAATGTCCACAGCGGGCAAAGGGAATTAGATTCGTGTTGCCGTGTCGCAGTGAAATCAAAGCTTTGGGGTATTGTTCAAGTAACTCTCTAAAGTTATTTGTAAGGTAATGACGGTTACGTTCAGATGTAGTGGTCTGGGAGGACCAACTCTCACCACTAATCCAATCGGATAGAATCTTGCTGGAGCTACCAAATGATCTTTCCCTTCAGATCTGTTCCCTTCAGAACAGAGAAGAAACACAAATTAGAATTAGATCAGATTCATAGATTTTGAAAGTCTTTCTTGGAACCTTGGCTGCATGTTGCTCGGTCTTTAGCTTCAGTAGAATGCCTTTGGCAAAATGTGCACCCAGATGTTTGCCCGAGTTTGAGACTCTTCAGTGTTTGGCCAGCGTTGTATTTCTTCTATTCTAGTATCACCAGGAAGGTTTCTCCTTCTTGAGCTAGAGTCCAGAAATACCAGCCAAGCTAATTCAACACTTCAGAAATTTCTATCTCAAAATGACCCGCAGGACCAGGCAAAAATACACTGGAGGACATTCCTCTCACCACCTTGGAAATTTTATTTTAAAGACTGATTGATTTGAGGGGGGGGTGGGGAACAGAGCGAGAAAGACAAGCAGAACCCGCACTGAGCTCAGAGCCCGAGGCGAGGCTCAATCCCACGACACTGAGATCACGATCCGAGCCAAAACCGAGAGTCAGGTGCTTAAGTGACTAAGCCACCCAGGCTCCCCTGGAAATTTGACTTTAAAAACATAGATTCACAGTATTAATAAATTTACACCTTAAAATGTATGGAAGAAAAGAAGACTGCATTAAAATTGTTTGGTTTTTTTCCCCAAAAAGAATGTATCACGGGCACCCATCACAGGCAACTTAGAAGGCTCTATTATGAATAATCCAACAGGCACCCAACAAAGATTGTCGCTGATGGGGAGGACATTAGGTAATTTGGAAAGGTTTCATATGGTAACTTCCCCTGTTATGTTCTCAAGGACATATGGCTTCCACTCCGGGAGCAAAGAGAGGGAATTTATGCTTATTAAGGTTTTAAAGGCTGTTCCGGAAAGAATAGGGGATGAAGAAATGAGCAGATTAAGAGCTTGTAGTCCTAGCTCTGCTACTTAGGACCTGCGGCTTTCTGGAATAACTAATTTATTCTCTTTAACCTTTGTTTTCTCATTTGTGAAACTGGGGTGATACTCTCAGCCAAGTCCCTGGGATTGCCAACTGATAAAACCAAATAAGAGGGACGCCTGGGTGGCTCAGTTGGTTAAGCAGCTGCCTTCGGCTCAGGTCATGATCCTAGCGTCCTGGGATGGAGTCCCATATCGGGCTCCTTGCTCGGCAGGGAGCCTGCTTCTCCCTCTGCCTCAGCCTACCTCTCTGCCTACTTGTGATCTTTCTCTCTCTATCTCTCTCTGATAAATAAATAAAATCTAAAAAAAAAAAACAAATAAGAAAGCATTATAGAAATTTAACACTATGTGTTCATTCAACAAATATTTACTAAGAAAATGCAATGCTGCCAGATAAGGCACTGAGGACCCAACCATGGACAGGAGACCCACTCCCTTACAGCAAGGACTTTTAAACAAAGATATTATTTACTTGAGAGACAAAGAGAGCAGGGGGTAGAAGTAGAGGAAGAAGGACAAACAGACTCCGTGCTGAGCTTAGAGCCCAACTGGGGGCTCGATTCCAGGACCTTGAGACCATGACCCAAGTCGAAGGCAGAGCTTAACCGACTGAGCCACCCAGACGCCCCACCTTTAGGTGGTTCTTGAGGAAGTTTCACAGCACAAAATGGTAGCTGTCATTTTTAGTCTGGGTTGTCTAACTGGTTTTGGTTTTTTAAGATTTATTTATTTATTTGACAGAGAGAGACACAGCGAGAAAGGGAACACAAGCATGGGGAGTAGGAGAGGGAGAAGCAGGCTCCCTGCTGAGCAGAGAGCCTGATGCGGGGCTCAATCCCAGGACCCTGGGAGCATGACCTGAGCCGAAGGCAGCCGCTTAACCCACTGAGTCACCCAGGAGCCCTGGGCTGTCTAATCGTTGTTAGTCCATTCCTTTATATAATTTTCTTGAGCACTTACTAAGTGCCAGCACTATCTAAGTGCCGGGAATTAAAGCACTGACCAAAATTTCCACCCTGATAAAGCTGACATTTCAGTCATTCCTCATTCGTATGAAATGTAAAATCTATGAACTAAATAGAGGAAGCAGCCAGGCTGTTTCTGCAGCAACCCCGCAATTCCTTCCCCAAAAGACCTCCACACCAAAGTTAAAAGGAATATTCTAACTGATCTAGATACAATAAACATTTTCCTCTTAATTTCCAGACCACATTTTACAATATACCAAATAATCTACTGCCATTATATGAACTGCTCTATTTGGTGTGAGGGACTACAATCTGTGAGTGTTGGCCTGGAGTATGCACTCTCTCCACACTGTCCCTGTCCTCCCCCTGCCCACCCCCCACGCCAGGAAAAAGAACACTCGCTGGAATCCATCCAGTAACGACCCTGGTTTTAACAAGGGGAATATCAGTTATTTTAGAAGCATTTCCTGGAACAGTCATTTTTTTTAAAGAATAAAAGAAGTGGAATTATTTATTTTAGAAACGAAACTGAAGTTCAATTTTAACATGCCAAATGTCTGCCTTAGCAAAGTTTCTTTTTTAAATCTGTTTCATTACAAAAATAAATAAAAAGGGCCTGAGAACTAGGCTGTCCAGGACACTGTCAACCTAACTGTCTAAAAATTCGGTATGGGACAGAGCAGAAGAGGACAATGAAAGAGGGGAGGACAGGTAAGAAGGGAGGCCATCAAGATCCACACACAGACCCGGATTTATAACCTGAAAGCTCACATAATTGACAAACAGCAAGAGCCAATGTTCAAAATAAGGTTTAGCAAAGAAAAAAGCAAATATCCAAATAAAAATAACCAAAATGATACACACCTTCAGGAGAAGGCTTCTGAAACCTGGAGTTCTTACAAAAAATACAAAGTCCAAAGCCCAAGTACCCTGACATACATACCAGGTCTGGGGGAGTGTCTGGGAAATTTTTGTTTTTTTTTAATCTGTCCCTACATGATGGTAGATGCAGAGCCATGACTGGGAGCCATTGGTTTTACTCTATTGCCTCATAGAAAAAAGTATGGGATTACTTTTTTTTAAAGATTTTATTTATTTATTGTACACAGAGAGAGAAAGAGAACGTGCATGTGGTGGGGCAAAAGGAGAAGAGAATCTTAAGCAGATGCCGCGGTGAGCGTGGAGACCAATGCAGGGCTCAATCCCAGGACGCCAAGATCATGACTCTGACCAGATCAAGAGTCTGGTGCTTAAACTACTGCATTATCAGGCATCCCTGAAATACTTTTATCATAATAATGGGTAACCGTCTTGCTAAGAGCGTTCCATGAATCCTCACATTCATCCTGAAGTGGGAACTATTATTATATGCCTATTTTTAAACAGGGAAATTTGAGGCATAAAGAAGTTCAAGGAACTTGACTAATGTTACCTGGCTTTAAAATCAACGGCCTGGGATTGTTCACTCAAGTCAGTCCCATATTTTCTTAGCATCTGGTGAACACCAGCAAGCCAAGTCTCTTTTCCACTCTGTAGTCTCGGATGACCTATGGCTACCTCATCTGTAACGTAATGTAGGCATTACAATTTTTCACACAGAGCTTAAAACCCAAAATTCAGTCATAAATTCTGCATTTAAGATACTGTTCTGAAAATCATGTACAAAGTATGATCTGTTCAGAGCATTGGGAGGTATCTGGTCAGGTCCGCAGAGTTA
Source organism: Meles meles (assembly GCF_922984935.1). Classification (NCBI taxonomy): domain Eukaryota; kingdom Metazoa; phylum Chordata; class Mammalia; order Carnivora; family Mustelidae; genus Meles; species Meles meles. The sequence goes on along the minus strand of NC_060067.1, from coordinate 34,694,558 downwards.
TCTTAATGACCTTCCAACCAAAGATCAGTAAAGGGTACACTTCTGATCTTAGGAAATGGATGCTCCTTCATCAACATGAGATTTGCCTAGAAAGAAGCTGGACACCACAAAGTCCCGCTCATTAGGAATTACTGCCAAGGGCTTCACACAACACCTTCTCACAAATTCACGATTTTGTTTGCATTACTGCATCTGCCCAGACTGCCCTGCCCTCCCACTCGGAGGTGCCAACCGTTCGTCCTCTGAAGCCCAGCCCTGATATTACCTCCTTCTGGAAGTCTCCTTGGATGCCCTGGCAGAAATAATTACTGATGCCTTGGTGATTGTCAATGCTTCCCCTATCACACAAGAGCAGGCTGACACTTACTTCAGGAATACATAAGCCTTATCTTGTCAGGGTCTTTCCAACATCTCACCTCCTCACCCTTATTCTCAGGTGGCCCAGGTCTTCCCGGTTCTTCCTCACCTCTCTCAAGACTCTTCCTCAGGCTCCTCCTGAGGCTCCTTCTGCATGACCACTAGAATGCCAATGGGGTTCACGAAGGCTTCATTCTGATTCTCCTCATACGTCATACAAATCTTCTGGTGACTTCAACCACATTGCCAGGTCCAGCTACAGGGTACTCTGATGATTCCCATATACCCACACAGTGCATCCCCCAGTCATTCATCAAACATTCATTGAGACATTCGGTAGGCCAAGTGCACACCATGCTTTGTCTCCAGGCCAGACCTTTCCCTTGACTGCTCTATGTCCAGCCTACGTGGATCACCACTCCTGGACGTCCAGGTCATTAATATTCTAACCCCAAATGGCCACCAGCCCAAGAGGCACATTTCTTCACATGATCACGCAGGTAATATTGAGATGTGTCTTCTAAAAAGGGCATCTTGAAAAATTCTGGCAATAGGGGTAGGTGCCTCGCTAGCTCAGTCTGTGGAGCATGCAACTCTTGATCTCAGGGTGGTTAAGTTTAAGTCCCACCTTGGGTGTTAGAGATTGCTTAAAAATAAACTCTTGAAAAAAAAAAGTCGGGCAATGTTTTCCTTAAAATTTTTTACACATAGTATAATGGTGGCTCTTACAAACAATGGCATCTTAAAATGAACAGCAAAGATTATCTTAATGTATTTCCCTTCCATTGTTCTACAACAGTGCTGTTCACCAGAACTTTCTTCAATGATGGAATTGTTACTCAATACAATTGTAGCCTCTAGCCACGAGTGCACTGAAATGCGGCTAGTATGACTGAGGACAATTTTCATTTTTAAATTAAAAAAAACTTGAAAAAACTTTAATTTTATTTAATTTTAATCTACATGTTTATCAATTTATCACCCCTTTTTGCATCTCAGCTCTTTCTCCTAGAACCACTTTCTTCTTCCTGAAATATATCCTTTTAGAAGTTTGTTAATAAAGGTCTGCTGTGGCAAGTTTTAGGTTTTTGGAAAGTCTATTTTGCCTTTTTCTTAAATGGCAGTTTTGCTGATATACAATCAGGAGTATTTTCTTTTATGTTGAGAAGTCAGTGTATTATTCCCTTGAAGAACAATCAGCCTTTTCTTTCTGGGTATTCTTAAGATCATCTTTATTATTTTGGTGTATTGAAGTTTTCCTATACGTAGACATAGATTTCTTTTTATTATCCTTATTAGATTATGTTGTACTTCCCTTATCTGTCCATTAATTACTTGAATTTAAGGAACACTGGTCATTTATGTCCTTCATAAACCCTCTTTGGATGTTATACACCAGATCTTCAAATTACCAAATTATTTCTAATTACCAAGTTATTATTTCAACGGTTACAATATTTTCCTTAGGTGTTGTTTTTATTTGTTTATATTTTTCCAAATCTTCCTGGTCAATTTTCTTTTCAGCAACAACAAAAACACCTAGATTTATACTGCTCTTGTATACCCTCTTCCCCCTCCTCCCCCCATTTTATTAAGATATAATTGACATATAACACTGTATCAGTTTAAGGGGTTTAAGGTAAAACATAATGATTTGATATTTATATATATTGCAAAATGATTACTAAAGTAAGTTTCATTAACATCAATCACCTCACAGAGTTACCAATTTTTTTCTTCTGATAAGTATTTTTTTTAATATTTCATTTATCTGGGGGGCACACATGGAAGGGAAGGGGAGGGGCAGAGGGAGAAGCAGACTCCCCACTGAGCAGGGAGCCAGATGTGGGGATTGATTCCAGGACTCTGGGATCATGACCTAAACCTAAGGCAGAAGGCAGACACTTAACCGATTGAGCCACCCAGGTACCCCCTTAAAGAGAACTTCTAAGATCTATTCTCTTAGCAACTTTCAAATATAAAAAAACAGTATTGTGAACTCCAGTCACCATGCTATGTATTATATCCCAGAACTTATTTATAACTAGAAGTCTGTACCTTGACCATCTTCCCCATTTCCCCAGCCCTCTCCTCTAGCAATCACCAATCTGTTCTCTGTTTCTATGAATTTGGGGTTTTTTTAGTTCCACATATAAAGGAGAACAGGGGCACCTGGGTGGCTCAGTGGGTTAAAGCCTCTGCCTTCAGCTCAGGTCATGATTTCAGGGTCCTGGAATGGAGCCCTGCATGGGGCTCTCTGCTCAGCAGGGAGCCTGCTTCCTCCTCTCTCTCTGTCTGCCTGCCTCTCTGCCTACTTGTGATCTCTGTCAAGTAAATAAATAAAAAATAAATAAATAAATAAAACTAAAGGAGAACATACAATATTTGTCTTTCTCTGATTTCTTTCACTTAACATAAAGCCCTCATGGCCCATCCAAAGAGGTCACAAATGGCAACCTTTCCTTCTTTTTATGGCTACATAATATCCCTGGTTAATTTTTATCTCACAATTTGTGATCAACTATTCTATTTCATAAAACATTTCAAACATTGTTATTTTATATTCTATATCATAATTTTAATATCTAAAGTTCTCAGGGTTCTAAACGTGTTGGTATTTTTGTTTATTTCTGGTGACTCTCACTCTTGGTGGTTTGTTTTCTAGAAGAACTAGAGATGTTTTATTCTGAACTCATGTTTGGTTGATCTGAGGAGAATCCTAAGGTCCAAAGAAGGGATGCCTTCCTCCAGAAAGGAATGTCATTTGCTTCTGCCAAAAGCCAATGGGCATGACCTACCTGGGTCACCTTAGGTTCTTTTCTAGCTCCTGCTGGACCTAGCCTAAATGCAGGCTGTTCCACCTTGCATTTGCCCCTGTGGCCACCTATCTTTTGTGGTTGTTTATACAAAAAGCTCTCAGCTTTGGTTGAATTTTCCCTTTGGTGGTTGATCTAATTGAGGTAGAAGATTTTGGAAAAGTCTTCGCTTCTGGGAGCCCATAAGTATATTGAAAAATTTTTTTATCCAGATAACAATGGGGAAGTGTGCTATAATATCCAAAACCACTATACTGCTGGAAACCCAAGTCCCCTACTACTGATCTTCCCCCCAAACCTACTTTTTGTCCTTTGTTCTACATTTTGCTCAAAGGCACCATTCACGCTCATCCAAATCTGAAACCCACTATGGCAGGTACCAATGACCCCTCTCTTCCCTCCACTGGCCCATGCACAAATAGTTACCAAGTTCCAAATCTTGCATGATCAAAAATGAGCTTGCATTTATCTTTCTGATTGGCATGGCACCTAGTAGTATAATTTTAATCATCAAACGACAAAAAAATAAACGAAACTAAATTAAAACCCAAATCATGCATTCCTGCCAAAAGATGGTGCTTTATGTGAAGGAAGCTTCGAACACAGGGAAGCGGAAGGAGAACTGAGTTTCATACAGATCCCAAAAGAACTAGAACTTTGGCATCAGAACCACAGTCACATTTCCAAGGGGAGGTTTAATTTTAGCCAAACAAAATTATCTGTCACAATAAATTAATGTTAATTTGCATTTTACTGGCTTTGTAGTTGTGCTTAAATTTACTCTATAAATTTGTCATTGTTTTATAGTTATGTAAGAGCTGAAGCGTAAGGAGTTTATACCTACTTTTATGTTCGAGTATATTTCAACTACTTCACCATAAGAATATTTATGTCAGTACCGGGGATTTGTGAGAAATTTTTTCCTGTAAATAAAGAGGTCCATAAATTATTGAAATTTAAGGACTGCTGGTCTTTATATTCTCGACACCTTTGATAGTCGTCATTCTCTCCATAAATGAATACAGAAAAATGGAATACAACAGCACAATCAAGACATCATTTACTAAACTCCAATTTCTCCCCAATTCTCCAGCTGTTGGAATTAGCTTCAAACGGATGAATCTTTTAAGGCAGGAGGCTTTGTTTCTCTCCTCCAATAGGGACAGTTTTTAGGATTTAAGACATATGCTCTCCCCAGGTCCTACAATCACCCGCTTCTACTCGAATCCATAAAATGGCACAAATGTACCTGGTAACAGCAAATGAAATGTGTCAAACAAACAACGGTCCTCACCTTAAGGAAGTCCATTTCCTGATTACATTTCAATGACCGGGAATTTGGGTGAGTACAGCATTGTTGTTCTGAATGAGCACAAGAAATTCCCAATCATTTCTTTTTAACTTCAGTACTCTTATTCTATATGGGCTGATGGGCTCGAGTTCCTTCAACCTTCATGTATTTCATTTTCAAAAGTCCCTCCCACCAAGATAAAACTTTCTCTTCAACAGACTGGCCTACGTGTCAACATCTTCTATCTCTCCTCCTACAGTCCAACTCCATCAGAACCAGAAGGGAAGTCACGGCATACCCGAGCCATCTGTTACCGGATAGAGAACACTGGGGCCCAGGACGCTGAAAAGGCTCTGATGGGCACAGCCCAGAATCTGGTTCGACCCAGTCTTGCCCACCCAGTCCAACTCTGTAACTCCTCTGACTCATTTGAAACCACAAGTAGCTTGAACTAGGACTTCAGTTTTATGACTTTGGTCATCATTAAACTTTTGTTGTTTTTAACAATCCAAAGAATTGGGTCGTTTGCTAATAATAGTAACTTGAGGATATCCACGGTATATGAAGAAACAACTTGAGTTTCAGTAAAAGAAAGTTTCTCAAATTCTGAAACCTAATTCCAGAAGTCTTTTTGGAAGTGTTTTGGTTTTTTTTTTTTAATTGTTTTCATCTTTGTTTTTTAATCAGAGCACATTTACTCTGGGAGAAAATGAGATTGCCTGATTATTCAAAGAGAGAAATAGAACATTTTACTGAGAATTTAAAAACAACACTGTGACTACATGTAACTCTAATTCGGTAGCTCTCACATTCAGATCTAGGTCGGGGCACAAGAATATGCATTTTTTAACTGAATTATAGTTGACACACAATGTTACCTTAGTTTCATGTGTACAACGCAATGACTGGACAGCTCTGTACTCCATGCTCTGCTCACCACGAATGTGGCTACCATCTGTCACCACACAACATTCTTACAACAACACTGACTATATTCCCTATGCTATGCCTTTTATCCCTGTGACTTATTCATTCCATAACTGGAAGCCTGTATTTCCCATCCCTTCACCATTTTGCCCATTCTCCCACCACCCCTTCCCCTCTGGGAACCTTCTGTTTGTTCTTTGTATTTTGGGGTCTGCTCCCGCTTTTTGTTTGTTTATTCATTTGTTTTGATTTTTAGATTCCACATACAAGGGAAATCATATGGTATTTGTCTTTCTCTGACTTAATCCACTTAGCATAACACCTTCTAGGTACATCCACGTTGTTGCTAAAATATACATTTTCTTTCAAGAATTTATTTATTTATTGGGGGGTGAGGGGCAGAGGGAGGGGGGAGAGAGAGAGTCTTAAGTGAACTCCACACTGAACACAGAGCCCTACTCAAGGCTCAGTCTCACAACACTGAGATCACAACCTGAGCCAAAATCGAGTCAGTCGCTCACCCGACTACAAGACTGTACATTTTTTTTAAAGATTTTATTTATTTATTTGACAGACAGAGATCACAAGAAGGCAGAGAGGCAGGCAGAGAGAGAGGGGGAAGCAGGCTCCCTGCTGAGCAGAGACCCCCCCCATGCGGGGCTCGATCCCACGACCCTGGGATCATGACCTGAGCCGAAGGCAGAGGCTTTAACCCACTGAGCCACCCAAGTGCCCCAAGACTATACATTTTTAACAAGCACAAATGATGATAATGCTGGTGGTCTGCAGGCCACTTGACAGGAAACACGGATCTATGTAATTTAAGTTAATTTCGGTATTGCTACCTTATCAAGAAAGGAAGGCAAGGAAACGAAGGAGGAGAGAATAGTAGAGTAAGAGAAAACCCGAAAGACATGGCGCGCACACACACACACACACACACACACACACAGACGTGGTATTACCTTTCAAGCACGTGGAAAAGTGGCTTTCATGGAATAACATTCCTAAACTCTGACCTAATAAATTATGCTGAGAGCTGCTGCAAAGAATTTTTAAAACCAACTCAGAGCAGAAATGGTGTTCTCCCCAACGAACAGGTGAAATCAAAGGCCAGTATGGGGTTTGGCAGATTGCAAGGCCCTCGCAAAATATTTGTTTAATTAACAAGCAATGCTGGCTCTAGCTGGAAATCTCTTTAACCACAGAAGTGAAATCGTAATTAATAGGATCACATCTTATTTTCCCCCTGTGTCTGTTTCCTCAGGGCATCTATAATGTCTGAATTGAAAATGGAATGGTAAGTATTATAATAACAACATTTGTTGGAAAGCTCATCCTAATTTTTGTAGTTCATAAGTGGATGGATATGCCTTTATTCTTTTCAGATTTTTTCCAAAGAAATCTGAACTTTTTTTTTTTTTAAGATTTTATTTATTGAACAGAGAGAGAGAGAGAACACAAGCAGGCAGAGAAGCAGGCAGAGACGGGGAAGGAGGCTCCCTGCTGAGCAGAGAACCCGATGTGGGGCCCAACCCCAGGACCCTGGGATCATGACCTGAGCCGAAGGCAGAGGCTTTAACCCACTGAGCCGCTCAGGCGCCCCGAAATCTGAACTTTTAAAATTACACGTGTTATCCACTTTTAACCAAATAATCCTGGCAAGCAAAACCTTCTGCTGGAAAGGATAGTTGGGAAAAAAGAAGGTGGGGGGAACAAGAGGAACAATTAATTGAAGGGAAAGAAATCAAGAGTAAAGAAGTCAGGAATTAAATGTGGCTAAAAATACAAGTTGCTACTTCAAGGTCCAGATATTATATTTCTTTAAATTTAATTTTTTGTTTTTTTAATTAACATATAGTATACCATTTGTTTCAGGGGTACAGGTCTGTGAGTCATCAGTCTTACACAATTCACAGTGCTCACCATAGCACATACCCTCCCCAATTCATTTTTAACTGATTTTATATCATTTTTTAACTGGGGGAAGCCCAACAGACTTGTTTAAAAGAAGATGATCAGAGCTCCTGAGTATCCAGGGGGCAGGGTCCCCCCGAGCGCCACACACCCACCACCAGCCCAGCTCGCTCACTCACTCACTCATTCATTCAATCATTCATTCAGTCCTTTTTACTTCCTTCACTTCGGGACAACATTTAGTCGTGTTTATTTCATTTCTTATAGTCGAAAGAAAATCCTGATGTTAAATCGGGAAAGAAAACTTTTATTTACAAATTAATGTCTGCTGTGAAGCTGAGTGCACCGTCTTCTTTCACAGACATGGGGGTGAAGCATTGCAGAAAGTTCACAGGCTTGGGACCCTGGGAGAAGCTGGTTCAAATCCTGACTGCATCACTTAGCTGTGTGACCATGAGACTCATCATTTAACTTTCAGAGTTCGTTTCCTCCTCCATAAAAAGGGAACCATACCCTCTACCTTCTGGGTGGAGTGAGAATCGGGGACAAGGTGTCCTCAGGGAACTAGCATAGTGCCCGGCACACAGCAAGTGACTGGTTGACTGCTACTTCGCACTGGCATCCTTTGCCCAAGGGCCCCACGATTTTCTGTCCGGGCAGGTGAAAGTCTTCCATAGGCGATTTGTACCCTGTTCCGGGCTGCGAAGATGCTCCCACATGAACCCGCTCCTCAAACAACCGTTCAACACCAGACCCTGGGGAACTGGGTTCTGTTCTCTCGCAAGGATAGAGGAAAGGAAAGTCATTGTCCACAGGCTCTTGCAAAGGGACCTTCAATAAGCAATTATTCTATTGTTTTTGCTACCATAAAAGAAGCCAAAGAAGTGACTCCCAGATTGTCACTCGTAGAGCAAGCTATCCCAAACACTTGACTAAGAAGAGGGAGCGTGGAGGGTGTAGACAGGAGAGGCGGGGCTGTCGGTGGGCTCTACCCACCGCACCCACAGCAGCTCTGATGCAGGATTCCTCTGGAAATCAGGACCCCGCCAGGACATGCCAAGAAAAAAACATGAAGTCGGTGAAGAGGCTATGGGTTCTTACCAAACTTCACCAGCCCTTGGGTAACAGCTGCATGTTCCAAAGCCCTCTTCCACGGCAGTCCTGTGATTGAGGGAGAGGAAGAACATGAGGGACAAGGCCACCAACTCCAGAGCCAGGCTGCCTGGGTTCAACACCGGGCTCTGTCCCAGCCTAGTGTCACTTTGGCCAAGTCATGTCAAAGGGGCATAAGGACAGCACCTAACTCACAGGGCTACAGCAAGAATGGAACGGTTAACGCATGTAAAGCACCTGCCTTAGCTATTGTCATTACTATGAAAGCACTGCCCCCCCCCCATTGCCAAGGCCAAGAGTACACTCTCTTCTCAGAAAAGGACGGCTGTATTTCTTCAGACCCAACTCAGCTACACCCAACTCAAGTTCTCTAAATTGAACTGTATTTTAGATACACTCGAAAGTCATTCTGGTTTGCCTACAGCGGTGGCTCTAAGCCAGAGGGGCAACCGGAGCACCTGGAAAGCTCTTCCAGAAGGTGCGTGTCTGGGCAGTGGGTCTGGTTTGGAACCCAGAATGTGTATTCTGACAAAGCAATGTCACTCAAATGCCCACCTGGCCGTGAGAAATGTTGGCTGAAAGCAAGTTCCAACTCTCCAAGCCCAGCCTTTCTTGGGGAAGGGGGGCGCTGGGGGGGGGGGTTCCAAGGGTAGTATTGCCTACAAAAATGTCCCTGGAACCCACTGGCTGCCACTCGAAATTTCTTTAGCCAGAGGATCCCATGCGTGACCAGAAATATATTTTAAGCTAGCAAAGGGACCAACGTGGTTGAGCATCTATAGCATGGCCGGCCCTTAATGTATGGCCCCTTCCTCAAGATCACCTCACTGTACAAAGAAAGAAACCGAGGAGCGGGGAGGTTCTATAGCAGAGCCGAGATTCAAGCCCAGGTGGGTGGGCTTGCTACACCACCCGGCTGCCGGCCAATCAGCTGCCCTTGGGAACCCCGGACACGGTTCTAAATCAAAGACAATGAAACAGGACTGGAGAAGGAGCTTCAGATACATCCCAACACACACACCCCCCACCGCACCCCCAATCTTGCCAGGTCATACTGAACCGGGAATAAGGTGAACTTAAAGATGCAAGGAAGGAGTCCCCCACTCACCCCTGGCCTCTTCTTCCAGAATATTTTAGGGCGAATCTCAAATTCATCAAGTCTTAAAGCTACATAGGCACAACTGAGAGGTGTTCGCTTTAAATCTCTTTTTTCTTCATAGCCAAAAGGAAAGAAATAGATGAATCACGGGAAATAGATAAAAATGGGGGACATCGTCCCATATACCTCAAAAAAGCTCCCATGAAGCTCAAATAAGATCACAATATCACAATATCATTTGCTAGAACTTACTGGACTGAACCAGTGCCGAGAATACATCACCTTCCAACAACCTCTAGAGATTCCCATTTTTCAATGAGAAAACTGAAGCAGGAGAAGGTAAAAAAAAAAACAAAAAAAAAAACTTATCCAAAAAGTTGGTTTGTAAATGGAAATTAAAACCCAGGCTAAAATCTAGCCTTTTCAACTCTTGAGTCTGGTACATTATTTGGTCTATAAGATCACTATGTAATCTGTCAAGTCTTATAAAGATATTACTTTCCGCCTTATTAGGGAATTTGCATGAGCCACCAAGTACCTTGACACTGCAGAAAAAGCAGAGGGAGCAGATAATCTATAAATTGGAGTCTCATCCCTGGAGTAAACAAGAGAAGTTTATAAACCTATTTTCAGCTTAATGAATAGAAAATAAATAGAAGCATCCACAGAAAATGAAGGCAATTAAGAAATAACACTGAGAAAAACAATAGACCTAAGGAGAAACAATGCTATTTACTGGGAAACATTAAGGATGAGAAACAGGAAAGTGATTCAGACAACTATAAGACTAAGATTCAGGGCCCAAGGCAAGCTGGCTGTAAGGAAGGGGGGTGGGAGGAGGCAGGACAGACAGGAGACAAGGCTCACAGGTGCTGCCTTCCTGGACAGGAAGGACAAGGGCTGAAGTCACCAAGCCACAGAAAGGAAATGACGGGAGCCCTGCTGCCTAAGTGATTAGTCAGAGTGTGAGGAACACCACACTTCATTCCATTTCCCCTCCCTGCAAATGCTAGAGAATCACCAGCCATTCCTTCTCAACAGAGGGGACAGTTTTCTTAATACCAGATAGAGCACACAGAGAATTTTTCTCTCCACACTGCATCCCAGTCAGCAATTAGGAGGCCAAAGGAGACTGCGGGAAGCTGCACATGGCTGCAGAAAGAACCAGCAGTCAGGAGATGGGATTCCATATGTGGTCCCACCAATGCCCTGGACTAAGACACCTCAGGCAAACCACTCGGCAACCACAACATCAGCATGCAAGTAAATAGTAGACCGGGTGATCTCCAAGAGCCAAATTCCGGTCACTAACTCCCTTCCCAGATTCCATTGGTGTCCCCCTCGCCTGCCACGGACTACGGTGGGCTCTCCGATGTGCTTCTAACCTGAAGAGAGGGAGGGAGGAAGGAAGAAACTGAAAATGACAAATGCATTTGAGCTTCAAAAAGCCTGTAAGAATTGGAAATCCAAAATACAAACAAGATTAAAGGACCATGTAAAAATGGTATCTACCATTTATTGAGCCATTGCTATGTGCCAGGTATGTACTGGCTGATTTAATCCTCATCACAACCCTCTAAGGCAGGCAGGTGAAGTAACCAGTCCAGGTGACACAGCCTGTAGTTAAGCTGGGATTTGAACCCGGCCTCCAGGCCTGAGGTCCTCATCACTAGGCACACAGAAATAACTCAGGAGTAAGAAAACCCAGCTAATTATACAACATCTCTTTGCTCTGTGGCTGAAATCCTCTCAACTGTATTACAGAATACTGTATTACAGAATTACAACCTATATTACAGAATGCTGCCAGTTTCCCGAGGGGAAAGCAGGTGACTGGTTTGGAACCAGGACCTGACAAACACACAGCTTGAGTAAAACCAAGCCCTTCACAGACATTGCTCCTTGATTCTAGAAACTTTCTCCCAGAGAGCACATCCACAAAATCTCATTCAAAAGTTTAGCGTTCCAGGTAGCCACTGACAAGGAGGATCCCATCCAATAAACCCATTTACTTAGAGAGTCTGTGGAACCCAGAAATGTTAAATGGGCAACTCCAGGTCATTCAGGTCACTGGAGGACCAGGGCTAGAATCTGAGCGGCCCAGACCCTGGTTTCATGTTCTTTCAATTCTTTGAAACCAAGACCCATGTCTTAGCCCTTATTTAATTCTATACCATTTATCAAAGAAACTTTCAAACACATAAAAAAGTAGGAAGTGTCAATACTTCAATAAAAAAAAGAAAAAGCTTAAAATATCAACTATACATCAATTTAAAACATTTTTTTTACTTAAAAGTGTAAAGAATGAATGAATCCCCACACAGTCATCCACCAGCTTCAACAATTACCAACTCACAGCCAGTCTTGTTTCCTCTCCATACCCACCTCCGTCCCATCCCCTCCACCACCACACCCAACACCAGGCTGTTTGGAGGTAAATCCCAGACCTCACAGCCTTTCACCCGCAGATATTTCAGTACGGACCTCTTAAAAATAAGGATACTTTAAAGCAAAAACACATTAGCTTTATCACACCTATCAAAATGAATCATAATTTCTTAACATCAGTTATCCAATCAATCAGTGCTCACATTTCCTGAGTTATCTTGTATCCTTTACAGTTTCTTCAAATCAGAATCCATATAAAGACACATTGCAACTGAGTGATGCATTTCTTAATCTCTAGGTCCTCTACTCACCGCTGTCTGTTTCCTAACAATGTAGTCACTGAAGAAACCAGGCCAATTGCCCTCTAGGGTCTCCCACAGTCTAGATTTTGCAGAGTTTCTTTTGATCTCCCCACAGTGCTCTGCCCTGTACCTGACATAAAGGGAAATATGCTTGGACTCACCCATGTGTGTTCCCTCTCTGTCCCTCTCTTTTCCTCCCTCCTTCTTTCTGTTTTAAAAGAATAAATTCCATGTAATTGTTGATTCAATCCAACAACTACCTTTGGAATGTCAATAAGGGCAAGGCTGATGGCATACCAAGGAGAATAAGACATGATCCTTATCTCGGGGAAGACACACAATCCAACGAGAGTGATACACGTCAGCTGAGAACTACCTGAGAAGGCTCTAGAAGAATTTCAAGGATGAGGTGGGACCTAACCTAGACTTTAAAAAATTCTGGTTTGCTGGGGCGCCTGGGTGGCTCAGTGGGTTAAGCCTCTGCCTTCGGCTCAGGTCATGATCTCAGGGTCTTGGGATCGAGTCCCGCATCGGGCTCTCTGCTCAGCAGTGAGCCTGCTTCCCTCCCTCTCTCTCTGCCTGCCTCTCTGTCTACTTGTGATCTCTGTCAAATAAATTAAAAAAATTAAAAAAAAAATTTAAAAAATTCTGGTTTGGGCCCATACGAAGCAAAGGGCAACAGGACATAGAGGTAGCGTGGGCAACATTAGCAAGGTGGGAATGTCTCTGACGTATGGGAAAACATCTCACGGGAAAAGTTTGGTAATGAAAGATCCTGGATATATGGTGGGGGTCCGAGAATCATCAAGCATGTTTGAATACCAGAAGAGCATTCCACCTGCATTACAGAACACTAGCAACAGCACTGAGAATGTATTAGAGGTGGGGAATTCAGTCTGGATTTCAATAATCCAGTTAGCAGGGCCTTGACCAGGGCTAATGGGGATGACCAAAGAGAAAAGGAAGTAGCGTGGTCTCTCAAATGAACATCGGGTGACTGAAGGCAGAAAGAGCAAAAGATACGAAAAGCTGATCTGCAGCTTTGAGAGAAAGGAAAGGATTTTCTTGAAGAAAAAATACTATTTCTCCAGTACATCAAGTAACATACTTTCATAGCCAGGGACTAAAAGCCACATCAAATATAAAACATTCTGTAATGTTTCGGCAGCAAGGCTTGCAGGAGGAAGAAAATTCATGGTAAAGAAAAGATAAGTCCTAAAGGGTTTTATATTTATTTAGGGATAAAATGTAAGCAAGCGTTTAAGTCGCAAATTCAATCTCTGATTCACAACCCATATTGGACATGCACACAAATTATAATCAGTAGTCTAGAGCTACAAATTGCTAACACAGTGACACAGGGCACAAGGGAAGGCTCCTGTGTTTGAGAGAAGATCTCAAGACACATAATTTCCTTTTATCTAATTAAGAAGATACAATAGTTTCTGTTTGTACCAGACAGCACAAACCCAATTAAGTTAATAGATACTTTCTTTGATGATAAATCCCTTTAAAAAGACAAAACAATAAAAACCAAAAACCTGGGAACAATATCAACCTCTCCTTCAATGTTAACCTTTAAAGAACTGAAACAACTATTTTATCCTCTGGATTCCAAATCCTGTATCACACTAGATTGAACATAAGCCTTACAAAGAATAAATCCTAGATGTTTTTAGAACCAGCAGGAAGCTAGGACTTAGAAGTTGATTCTTTTCACTTAGGAATATTCCTAAGTGACATGGCAATTTTTTTAGAGGACTAGCTGACATCCGGGTGCTTAAGTACATAACAGGGTTAACAGACTTCATTTTCATTCATAAGTCTCATTTTACAAAGGGTTTTCAGTGGGTGTATTTTCCCTTTAGCCCCACCTGCAGAAAGTTTCACCACCCGAGCCATAAGCATAAGCTGTCTCCCTTGAACCTCTAACACTTCTCTCACAAAAATATCAATTGTTTAATATTTTATTTGATCATTTGCTAAGTCTGCAAGATACCAGTGCAGAGGAAGGCAGTCTGAGATTTCAAATCCAAGGAACTCTAACTGTGCAACTATTAGCTGTTCAATGAGTAAGTCGCTTATCTGTTTTCTCACTTGTACACTAGGGTCGTATTGGTACCTGTCCCTCAGGAAAGCCATTAGAACCATCTCTCCTCCAATCCTCCAACACTAGCTGGATCTCCTTCGTTCAATCTGAATTTGACGTGAACAACCCGGAGGGAGCATCAGACTCCACCATTTTAAGAGCTCAATCCTACAAGACTGTACTCATTTGAGATGCCAGTTACAAGCACCGGGTCCCCAGGTTACCTCCTTGTCCAACTTGACTACACATATGGAGGTTCCCGCAACTTCCGCCCCTCAGGTTTACCAGAACAGCTCACAGAAGTCCGGAAAACACTTTATTTATGTCTCATGGTTTATCATAAAGTATAAAATTCAGGACCAGCCAAACGGAAGAGCTGTCCAGGGCCAGGCAGAGCTTCCATGCTATCTCCGGACATGTCACCTGCCCAACACCTTGATGCATTCACCAACCCGGAAGCTCTCTAGACACAGTAGTTTAGGGGGTTTTGGGGAGCACAACTGATGAGATCATTGGCCAATGGGGACTGAACTCAGTCTCCAGGCCCTTACCTTCATCCTGGAATCCAGGGTGGGGCTGAATGTCCCAACCATCTAACCACGGCTGGGTCATTCTGGTGACGAACCCTCAGCCTGAAACTATCTAACAGAGCTGTCACCCTCTATCCGGAAGTCAGCTCATAAACATACAAAAGGCATTCATCACTCAGGAGATTCCGAGGGTTTTTAAGAGCTCTGTGCCAGGAACCCAAGGCAAAGACCAAACATCTATTTTTTTTCTCTGCCACAGATTAGATGAAAAATGTAAAGCACAATACAAGTGGTGGTTACTGATGTTTTTATTAACATAAAACAGTCAGTATTGCAGTACTCCCCAGGACTGTAGGGGCAGACATTTGGTTAAATGAGACCGTCCCCCCACCCCATCCCTATGTTCCTACATTCCTTCTAACGTTTAGTGGCTCAAGAACAAACAAAAAATATAAACAGTATTTTGTTTTATGGCATTCCCCTGATCACAGCAAAGTGTTTGGAGTTGGTTCAAATAGAATGAGGCACGACACTTCTGAGCAACAGTTGAGAAAACTCTTTCCCTAGATGTGAACAAAGGTACACATCATTCTGGAAGCTACGGGCAGCCATTTTGTCACCCTGAGGTGAACCACGAAAAAAGCGGGCAGAAGAGGCCAGTATCAAATCAGAGCTTCTCGATAGCCTGAAATGGTCTATAACAAGGTCAGGAAAGAAACTGAGAATATGCCTATTTAGAAACACTTCTAGAAATAAGAATAAATTTATATATTTTGAATTTAATAATTAAAATCTAGGGCTTTTACATGTCTTTTATGACTTCATTTTTCTAGTAATTCATTTGTGTTTTATTAAAGCACTGGTCTATATTGGTTTAGAAACTTTTTTTAAGTTCCTTTTTTCAAATAGCTTGAGAACCACTGTGTGGTCTGAGGAGAAGTAGACCACAGCCCTGATTAGACCATACCTAAACCTGATGTTTAACCTCTACTTTTCAGTAACGTGAGTCAATAGATATCCTTTGTTGCTTAAACCTGTTTGGGTTGAATTTTCTACCATTTACAATCAAAACCATTCTACCCGATACCGGAAACTAACTATCAGCCCAAAGTAAAGTGAGAAAAAGAACAAAGATGGAAGTAAGATATAGGGCAGACAAACATATTGAGAATTCCAATCATTACGTAAAACCCTACATGAAACCAAAGAAGAAAATATCCATTCAAACATGTATAATCAGATGCAGGCGCTTCTCATCCCTGCAAGTAAACAGCCACCTTGATGGATTTCCGTCCTTCAAACAATTAACCCGTGCAAACATGTCACTGTTTCACTCATTTCACCGACTGCCAATTTTGAGTCACATGAATTATCTTCAAGCAAATGTCACACACGGTGGGTAGTGACTTCATTTTCCTGAACTGTTGTCAAAGCTTTGCATACTGAAGCTTCCAAAAAGGAGAACTGGAAAAATGACAATTTAGAGGTGGGAAAGAAACACGAGTTACTTCAAAGCCACAGCCGGCGATACGCTGGAATCTTTCTTTTAATGTGCCTCTAACATTTTGCAAACTGCAATCATTTCAACTGCTGGCTTTCACTGTATTTATGCTGAAATTTAGCTGATTTATTTTTATAGTATTTTACCAGGATGAAAAGCCAAAAATGAATAGAGAGGGGGGAAAAAAGGAAAATAGTACTGTAAGTTTGTTTTTTTTTAAAGGAAAGATGAAAAACCATAAATTGGAGAAATCAAGAAAGAATAAAGAATGAACTTTAAGAAAAATGTTGGGTTAGTTTTATTACAGTTTTGTTAATCTGAAACAAGGTAAAGTTACTCTGAGCTTAAGACCATGTATAACAGGTGTATAAATAGGTAGTGGTGTGTGTGTTGGGGGGTGGGGGTGGCCAAG
Organism: Meles meles; assembly: GCF_922984935.1. Classification (NCBI taxonomy): domain Eukaryota; kingdom Metazoa; phylum Chordata; class Mammalia; order Carnivora; family Mustelidae; genus Meles; species Meles meles. The sequence continues at coordinate 34,677,816 of NC_060067.1, read as the reverse complement.
ATAGCAGTTCAAGGCCAGGGAATGCCCAAACCCCTTAACAAGATGGTACAATCTGTACTGTGTGAAGCAGTTAGGAAGGGTAAAGCCATAGCCAAATTTCCCTAACTGTGAGGTCCAGGGACATTTTCCCAGGAGTCTGAAATTCAAAAACTTTCTATTTTCTTTTTCTATTTTTATGATGAATTTTTAAATTAATACACCATAAGATAAGCATATCGTAGGCCTTCCAGATGCCAGCCTTCTCCCAGCCAAGTAATCTCGTTCCTATACTTGCATTTACGAAGCACACTGATCACTTAAAATGACAGCATTTAACTCCAGTGTTTCTCAAGCTGCGGTGCCTCACACATGGTCTCAGAGGTCAACGTCATCTCAAGTTTAAGAAACCTGAGCCTAGTTAACAGAATCATATCCATTTGGAAGGAAGAACAAGTAAATCGCCTTATGATTAAAAACAGAGAAGAGTGCCCAGAAGCACACAACACCACTTCCATGATACTCAGAACAAAAAGTGCATAATCGTTATTCAGCCTTGAGAAAACCACCTCCCCAAACCCAGGGACATTTTACAAAATAATCAAGGGACATTTTACAAAATAACCGTGAATACTCTTCAGCAGTGACAACGTTATAAGAGGCAAATAAAGGTTAAGACTGTTCCATATTAGTATGTGTGAAAATTAATAAAAGGAAGTTTCATTTAAAACGGAGTTGGGGGGCACCTGGGTGGCTCAGTGGGTTAAAGCCTCTGCCTTCAGCTCAGGTCATGATCCCTGGGTCCTGGGATGGAGCCCCGCATCGCATCGGACTCTCTGCTCAGCAGGGAGCCTGCTTCCTCCTTTCTCTCTGCCTGCCTCTCTGCCTACTTGTGATCTCTGTCTGTCAAATAAATAAATAAAGTCTGAAAAAAAAAAAAAAAAAAGAAAAAAAAACCGGAGTTGGGTGGGGAGCCTGGGTGGCTCAGTCAGTTAAGCATTGGACTCTTGGTTTCAGCTCAAGTCATGATCTCATGAGTCGTGGGATCGAGCCCCACATGGGGCTCGATGGGCAGTGGGGAATATTGAAGATTCTTTCCCTCTCATCCTCTCCCCACTGGCTCACTCTCCCCCACCCCACCAAAATGAATAAATAAATCTTTTTAAAATAAATAATAAAAAATAAATAAAAGGGAGTTGGGAGGAGACAAACGGGGCGGGGGGGCTCTCTCAGCCCCCACATTGGTTGTCAACGGTGGACCCATCAGGAAGAGACACACCTTACCATTCAATACACCTTACCTAGTACTTTACTATCCCAACAGGAGGAAGAAAGATTCTTCTAGCAACAGCCCAGCCAATGAGAAGCCACCATACATCCAGCTCCCAGTTTACTCCAGTGGACTTTGTTTATAACAGCCCTTCCCAACCCCCTCCTTTCCTCTATAAAAGAGCATTTCTCTTCTTTGTTCTCTGGACTTGCCTCTGGTTTTGCCAGGGCTCCCTTGTCCCTGACTGCAAGTCTCTGGTATTCCCAAATAAACCCATTTTTGCTCATAAAATAACCATTAGTTTTATCATTAAGGTTAACAGGTTAAGGCACTATGACAACTTAACACAACATGTAATCCTGGATTGAATCCTAGACCAGAAAAAGAACATTAATGGGATGTTCACTGGCAAAATTTGAACAAGGTCTCCAGATAATAGTATTAAATCAGTATTTGCTTCCCGGTTTTGGTCACCGTACAGTGATTACGTAAGATAATAGCATTTAGAAAATCTGGGAGAAGAATGTAAGGGAATTCTTTGCACTCCTTTTGCCACTTTATTGAAAACCTGAAATTATTTCAAAATAAAAGGTTAAAACCAGTAAAAAATTTTAATATAGACAAGAAAAGGTATAGACAGATAAAAAGGAAACCCAAACAGCAAGAATCCTGTACAACATCTATTGATGTCGGTAGACTAGTGTCCAGTCCCCCTCTACCAACCCGGCCCTCCTGGAGATCTAACCAACGTGTTGCTTCACCTTCTCGTCTGGCCTCCCACACAGGTTTCCCTCCAGCGCTCGTGTCTAGCTCCAGCTCCAGGCTTGACTCTGACATTAACCATCATGTGTTTCACGTTACATGAACCTCTTGTGATTTGGGCTACCAAGACCCTGACAAGAATCTGACCCCCCCACCCCTCCCATGCCCAATCACTTCCTGGGTGCACTGAGAAGAGAACTGATTTCCCGGATTATTAAAGTGAGAGTCAGACCCAGGACTATGGTGGTAAAGAGCTATTTGCCCAACAGGCCTTGCCCAAGAGCAGTCCTGCAAGTCTGTAACACCCAGACTGTTAGTGTTCCACAGGTTCTTGCAAACCTAACAGGCAGCTCCAACGAAAGGAATGTTCTCTAGGTACAGTCACCTTGGAAAGCAGGGGAAGGTGTCAACAGCAAACTTTGAATCTTACAAAGCAAACAGGATCATGGAGGACAAGATAGCCAAAGGTCAAGAGCCAAACTCATGCGCAGCTCGGCAAAGGTTTAACGGAAGGGGTTGAGCAACCTTGTTATAAGGCTCCATGAGGAGCAGCGATCAGAAGTGACCCGGAATGATTCTTATAAAACATGTATCTATCCATGTCTTTCCCCAACCTAAAGCCCTTAAATAGTTTGCTACTGCAAAGAAAATAAAGACCCAAATCCTCATGGTGGCCCGGTGTCCTGGTTTCTGCCTACTGCTCCAGCCTCTCTCCCTGACACACTACAGTCCCTGGGTCGGCCTTGATCATCACTCCAAAGACTTAGGGCAAACTGTACTCTTTGTCTGGACTGTCTTCCCACCTCCCCCCACCCAACAACAACACATATACACTTCAGCTTAGCAAACATATGCCCATCAATATTTGTTCAGGTTTCTACTTAAATATCACTTATTCAGGAACACCTTCCATGATCCACCCTGGGGACTAGATGAGCACCATTTTACATTCCCATAGCACTCCATAATTTCTCTTCCTAGAGCCCACCACCATTTCTATGTATTTGTAAGGCTCTTTGTCTCCCCCATTAGACTGGAAACATCCAAGAGCACAGGCATAAAGGCTGGTTTGCAAGATATCCCAATGCCTGGCACAGTACTTTGCACTTTAGACACTAGGGGTCTAAAGTGGGGGGATGATCCCACTCAAGCCCTCAGCTTATATGGAGGATTAAATGAAATAAAACATGTCCAATGAACGGATACAGTAAGCACTCAATAAGCGTGAGCCGCTAACATCATAATCAAAATGAGACGACTCTAAATATGCTTGAAATTACCACTGCTTTTCTTTCGCCTCACTGGGGGAGTGGAGTTTAGCAAAAGATGCCAAGTTGTCATTTTTTTCAATGATACTTTGCCACATCAGCTCATTTTAGGATACTGAAAAACTTCTAATTACAAGGTATACCATCAAGAAAGTAAACGTTTCTAAAATTAACACACTATTTTTTTTTTTTAACTCTGAGATAAATCTATACTCATCAGTACATGTTCACTTCCCACTCCAGCCTTCACTGTCACCTGCTCTTTCAAAATCCTGGTTGTTACCACCCCAAGGACAACTGCTCCCTTTTCAAATACCAAAGACTCTAGTAGTAACTTTCTTGGAAATGAGTTTCAGCTATGGCTAAAATTCCATTTGCTCCAAAAATCACAAAAAAATGCTTCTATCTCAACAATGAGCTAATAAAGGCAGGATAAATCACAGCTATCCCAAGTAGTCCTTGTTCATAAGGGGATTTGAAGCCATTTAAATTGCAATTTACTGGGGCATCTGGGTGGCTCAGTGGATTAAGCCTCTGCCTTCAGCTCAGGTCATGATCTCAGGGTCTTGGGATTGAGCCCCACATCAGGCTCTCTGCTCAGCGGGCAGCCTGCTTCCCCCTCTCTCTGCCTGCTGCTCTGCCTACTTGTGATCTCTCTCTCTCTGTGTCAAATAAATAAATAAAATCTTTAAAAAATAAAATAAAATTTACTTAAAATATAAAAACGAAGGATTAAAAAAACCCCACATTGATCCTTTTCTCAGGTTATGCTTCACTGTAACAGAAACTAATGCCTGCTGTGCCCAGGCAATATATTCAGGGAAAAGAAACAGGAACAAAATACTGAATTTCTTAAGGGATAATAGGCGGATTCCTACACAACAGAGAAGAAATGACAATTTAAGAGTCTGTTGTCTCCTTAGAAGAAAACACTTTAGAGAACTTGGCTCTAGACCACTAAAATGGCTACATTCCAGAAATACATGTTATATAAAGCAATACCTAGCAGTTACATGCAAAGCCCTGTGAGTAATTCAAAGTTGGACATGTAGGGGAGGAGAGATGTTCCTTCTACCCTCCTAGATCAGAGAGCTGAGTCTATGAAATAAACTAGCAACAGGCAGATGAATAGGCAGAGAAATATACAAACTTATTAATTTTTAGTATTACATGCAGAGGGACATCACAGGGGGAAAAACGAATATCCAAAAAAGGAGTGAGATTTGAGAGCTTATAAACCATCTTAATACAGGAAATGGAGGGGGGGGGCATGTAACCTCTCAGGGGAGAGTAAATGGTTTTTAGGAAAGACAAATGGGCCCTCAGAAGAACAGATGGGAGATATGATTGTTATAAAGTCTGTCTGGGTATGGTGTTTGATAAGAGTCCATTTTTCCTGGTTGATGAAATTCCCAGGGAGGGCATTTATGACAACAGGGTTCCTTTCAGAGGATCTGTTTTTAGGGAGATAAGAGGAGTTCAGACAAAGCACCTCATTGCATTTGCTCTTTCTTCAAGGGTCTACAGTTTAAAATAATCAATAAAAATCAATATAATAGAATCTATTACATTATAATCAATATAATAAAGCAACATAGTTTGGGGGAGCATCTCCTGAACTCGTTCAGATGAAAGCATGATCCCTACCCTCACAATCATGGAATAAACAGATAACATAATACATACAAATACAGACACATGTTTCTGATATTTTGAATCTCATGAGAGCTATGAACTTTCTCCCTAGGAAGGAAAAAAGTGTTTATGCAAAAGAAGATCTCTCAACTGATCTGCTTAAACACGCTGCCAAATTAACCAGCACACTGCACTCCCTCTGTAGAGAATAAATGACTCATGTTTGAGCACACGACTAGTTGGGGACGCTACTTGACCACACGACTTCTCAAAGGGTGGCCCAGAGAGGGATGCCAGTCTACAAGCTGTTATTTACCATCCACTCAGGAAATGGAGAATGAGCAGTTAGAAATAGGCGTAGCCATTAGGCATGACTGCAACACCCAAATACATGAACAGGTAACCTGTCTCATTGGCGGGTTCCCATGTTGTTGACCTTACAAGGTGAGTTGGTACCACCTGCCTACTAATTAACACAGGAGAACCACAGATAATAGTTTAAGGTTACCTTGTAACCTTAATTTTGTAATTTTTTTTAAACAAGTATTAAAATCCAGAAATCTGGAAATCATTTCTTTCGGCCAAAAGATCATTCAAATTGACCATAAATTTAAAGGAAAAAAGTGTTTGGAATTGGCTACTAAGGCGGGATTGAAGATGAATTTTGACACAGCAGCAACACTCACTGCATTTTGAAGAAAAGTAGAAAATGAAGATCTTGAGCTTGCTGAATTGTTTTAAGATGTCTTTTTTTCATTCTCATCAACATCTCTTTGTAAGACAAGTTCCTCCACCATGAGTTTTATTAAAACAAAACCGTAAACAACTTAGATATATATTTACATATTAGCTATGAGATAAGCTGTCACTAACCTAACCTAAATAGATTAATAAGCAAAAAGTACTTGTGACATAAAAAAACAAAAAACCTTAAATACTGCCATAGCAACATTTTCCTAGATATGTCTCCTGAGGCAAGGTAAATAAAAGCAAAAACACACTACTGGGACTTCATCAAAATAAAAAGCTTCTGCACAGTGAGGGAAACAATCAAAACTAAAAGGCAACCTACTGAATGGGAGAAGATAGTTGCAAATGACATATCTGATAAGGGATGAGTATCCAAAATATATAAAGAATGGATACAACACAATACCCAAAAAAACAAGTAATCCAATTTTTAAAAATGGGCATTAGATATTAACAGACATTTGTCCAAAGACACACAGGTGGCCAACAGACATACAAAACGATGTTCAACATCGTTTGTCGTCAGGAAAATGCAAATCAAAACTGTAATATCACTTCACACCACTCAGAATGGCTAAAATCAAAAACACAAGTAACAAGTTTTGGCAAGAATGTGCAGAAAAAAAAGAATCCTCTTGCTCTGTTGGTGGGAATGCAAACTGGTGCAGCCACTGTGGAAAACAGTATGGAGGCTCCTCAACTAGTTTGAAGGGATACATGCATTCCTATGTTTATAGCAGCATTATTTATAATAGCCAAATTACAGAAGAAGCCCAAGTGTCCATCAATAGATGAATGGATAAAGAAGATGTGATACCACACACACACACACACACAGTGGAATATGACTCATCCATTAAAAAAAGAATGAAAGCTTGCCATTTGCAACAACATGGAGAGAGCCAGAGAATATAATGCTATGCGAAATAAGTCAGCTGGAGAAAGATAAAAACTCTATGACTCCACTCGCATGTGGAATTAAAGAAACAAAACAAACAAGCAAAGGGAAAAAAAAAAAAAAAAAGAGGAAGAAAGACAAACCAAGAAGCAGACTCTTAACTATAGAGAACTGATGGTTTCCAGAGGGGAAGTGAATGAGGGGATGGGTGAAAAAGGTGATGGGCATTATCATGATGAACACTAAGAAATGTATAGAATTACTGAGTCATTATACTGTACACCTGAAACTAATATGTTTACTATAATTAAACTTAACATAAAAAATTGAGAAGTATAGGGCGCCTGGGTGGCTCAGTGGGTTAAGCCGCTGCCTTCGGCTCAGGTCATGATCTCAGGGTCCTGGGATCGAGTCCCGCGTCGGGCTCTCTGCTCAGCAGGGAGCCTGCTTCCCTCTCTCTCTCTCTCTCTGCCTGCCTCTCTATCTACTTGTGATCTCTCTCTGTCAAATAAATAAATAAATTTTTTTTAAAAATTGAGAGGTATATATAGATATATGGAATTTTTTCAAAGAATAGACAGAAGTATTTAATATGGGGAAGAACCATTCACTCATAACTTTAGTTATGACTAGAATAACAAATTAACAAGAGTAATAGTGACTATGTGAACTGTCTATAGGCACACTTCTGAAGAACATACAGATTTTATAATTTTTCCCTACATTATGTTGTTCTGATTATATTTACTGACAGGCAATTTTAGTTCTGTTGTTTCTAAAACATTAAAAAAATAAGGCTTGTATTTTCTATGTCTTTCGTATTTATTTTTTTCATAAATAAAAGTACAGGCCTACAGCAGACTAGAAAGTTCTACACCTTCAGTACACATGAGTTGAGAAGCAGTGATCTATACCTATCAATCATGCTATATCCTTCCCTAGGATCAGATGTGTCATTTTTAACCTATTTATGCCAGTAGTTCTTATAATTTAATTATATATAAATCATAGTAAATTTTATGTAAACATATAAAATGTGAGTTCAGAAAAATGAATGCTTCTATGAAAATGCAGTTGGACAGCTGAATACTGTGGAATAATTCAATAAAAGTGAAATACTAAAATGGCCATTATTTAGGTGTGAGGCAAAGGACTGGGAAGCAAATCACAAAAATCTGGAGAGATTTTGCACTCAGAAGGTTTACAAGTATCTTAAAGTTTTTGTAATGATTTAAAACAATCTAAACAGAAAACCAAGTAGACCATGTATCACGGGTAAAGTTCTATGTGCAAAAAAACATGGAAACTACCTATCAGGTTTCCATCAGAAATCAGCAAATGGCTGTACATTTATGTGTCTGAGTTTAAAATAAGATGTTTAAAATAGGTATTTAACATTTTTTCACATTTCTCCACTTTAACTGACTAGCAGCTGGTCATAATCCCAGATAAGAGAGCTTATATTGTAAACACAAAATTCTGTACAAAATATTCAAGAGATTCCAGCCTCAGGCTCTAATACTGAGACATAACTGCTGGGTGATAACACCAATCACAAAAAAGCATAAAGAATACAAAAAGAGATTCCAACCAAATAAAATGAAACAATTTGTGAAACTGCAAAGCATATGTGTCTTACTTAATAAGATTATATCCACACCCAATTCCTACAAAGCATGTACTTTTTAGCAGTTAACAGCATTAACAAAATTAAACCAGAGCTTTTAGGGGACAAACAGGGTTATGCTAGGCAGAAAGAGTCATTTTTCCCTGGCAGAGCCCAAAAGTCAAGAAACAAAGCAGAATCAAAAACAACATATAAGAACTCCTTTAGGAGATATTGCAAAAGATTTTCTCTCACTATCACTGCAAAAAAATATCAGTGACTCTGAGCCATAAACCAAACTAAATCCAAAGGTTTAGTTTGATTCTGAATTCAGAATTTTCGTAGCTTATCCACATTGACCCATAGCTCAGGATTAAAGTTTTAATATAATATGAGGAAAAACAACACAAATGAAAGGTAGAATAATGTGATGAGAGAAATTAACATTGGAAAGCTCGTTTAATAAAGCATTCTAGGTTGACAAAAAAATAACACTCCAGGACAATTTTTAAAGATTTTATTAATATTCAAAATGAAATTATCTGAACACGAATTCATTCTGAACTAACAACCAGAGTGTGTCCTACTCTGACTTCACAGCGCTAGGACTTAGTTTAATTAATACAAAATTTCACTGTCAATTATAGTATACAAATGAAACAGAATAGAAACAAATGCCAAAAAAAAAAAAAAAGCATAGAAACACATGTAGGGGAGGAAAATAATTTTCCCTCTAGCCTTCTAAGTTCTTAGTTGAGACCTCTGTAATAAAAGACAAACTAACAAGAGAAAAACAAACAGAAGTTTATTAACCTGTAACCTTATTTAACATGGAAAATACCCAGGGGAAAATGAGTAACTCAAAGAGGTGGCTTAGAATTCAGGCTTAATTACCATCACACTAGGAAAGGGGGAGGGGATGTGAGCCTCTCAGGGGAGAGTAAATGATTTTTAGGAAAGGGAGAGTGGGTCCTGAAAAAGAACAGATGGCAGGTATGACACTTTGGAACAAAGTCTGAGTGCGGTGTCACTTCCAGTCTCCTTTCCTGTGCTAACAGTCACTCTCTCCTGGTTGATGAAACTCCAGGGAGGGGATGTCTGACAAATAAGTTCCCATCTGCCTAAAGAACAGGAAGGGGAGTTTAGAGAAAGCTGCTCCTAGCATTTGCTGTTTTTCATTGCCTACAGCTTGAAGTAATGAACATACCAAAGCAGCATATTTTGGGGTGACACATCCTGAGCTCCTGCAGTCATATACTGGGGTGGCATATTCTGTTACCCTTCACATGCAAGGATTATTGAGGGAACACTGGCTGATGTTCTGGGTCCTGCTTTCTGGTCTGGCTCTGTCCATAATTAGCTCCAAGGCTCTGTGGGAGTGATTTACCTTGATTTTGGAGTCCCTCTCTGTGAACTCAGTCTGCTATGTACACCCCAGAGGTGTTATCTACGCTATGATTCTACTGCCCTATAACTAAATACACACCCGACACTGAACTGGGCTTTTCCAGGCAATGTAAGACGGGAAGCAAACATAAGCTCTACCACAGTGAGCAGATCTGGACACTCACTGACATGGCTAATAGTTATCCTGGCTATGAACAAAGTAAAAATGGGGATATATGTAGTGCACAAAGCAACATCAAAGACTATTACACTTTGGGGGCACCTGGATGACTCAGTCATTAAACATCTGTCTTCAGTTCAGTTCATGATTCCAGGGTCCTGGGATCGAGTCCTGCATCGGGCTCCTTGCTCAGCAGGAAGCCTGCTTCTCCCTCTCTCATGCCCCCTGCCTGTGTTCCCTCTCCTGCTGTCTCTCTCTGTCAAATAAGTAAATAAAATCTTCTAAGAAAAAAAAAGGCTATTACACTTTTATAATTCTTCATGACAAAAAGACATAAAACCACAAAAAAAAAACTTTAAAAAATGTTTGCCTTTTAATAGGTTTTCTTCCTAATTTTATAATTAACAAAAATTTATTTTTAAAAAACAGGAAGGAAATTATTGAGAGGAAGGGATTCACAACAGTTATTTAAAGATTGCTTTACTGGCATCTTTATCTTCTCTCACAGAACATTAAATTAATTCTTTTTTAAGTGAAAAGATGATAGTGAAGTGATTAAGAACACACACTTGAAACCAGATGGCCTGGATCCAAGTCCCACTACCTAGCTGTATAGCCTTGGACAAGTTTCAGTTTCCTCACCTGTAAAATGAGGATAATATGCATGGATACCTGGTTGTTGAGTGTAAACAGGGGATAATATACATAAAGACTAAGCACAGTGCTTCTGATCCAAAGAAGAACCCAGAAAAGTGTTTGCTAATATTTTATGTCAACTTCAGGTCTAACTAAAAATAGAAGTTCACTAATGCACCAAATGAAAACCATACAAACATCAAGTCCCCAGAAAACCCCAAATAAAAATACCAACATTAAACACTTAACACTAAAACAATTCTAAGAATATATATGACATATACATGTCATAGGACAGATATGGGATATGTAGGACAGTAGCTTCATTTAACTGTTCTGCCAGACCCCAATCCCTCCTCAGTCTATTCTACACGTAGCCACTAGATTCAACTTCTGAAAGCAATGTTGGGTGTAGGTCACTCCTTGTAAGAACTTTTTTTTTTTTAAAGGAAACCTATTTATTTATTTATTAAAGATTTTATTTATTTGACAGACAGAGATTACAAGTAGGCAGAGAGGCAAGCGGGGAGGGGGGCGGGGGGGCGAACAGGCTCCCCGCTGAGCAGAGAGCCCCATGTGGGGCTCCATCCCAGGACCCTGGGACCATGACCTGAGCCGAAGGCAGAGGCTTTAACCCACTGAGCCACCCAGGCTCCCCCAAAGTGAACATTTTTAAAATCATGTTTTAAATCAGGTCTTCCAACATGATTCAAGTTTCCCACCAATGTGCTTTGCCTCTCTTATCAGCTATTAACTATTTACAAACCAAAAGATCTTCTGACCTGTCTACTCTATTTCAACATTTTGAATTTTCATATTCTAGGGCAGACCTGCACTCTTTTAACTATTGCAACTTATAACAGTTAATCCCTTCTAATTTTACATTTCTTTTCAATATTTTTTTATTCCTTTTAATTTCTTTTCAGTGTGCCAGAATTCATTGTTTATGTACCACACCCAGTGCTCCATGCAACACGTGCCCTCCATAATACCCACCACCTGGCTCCCCCAACCTCCCACCCCCCGCCCCTTCAAAACCCTCAGATGGTTATTCAGAGTCCACAGTCTCTCATGGTTCACCTCCCCTTCCAATTTCTCCCAACTCCCTTCTCCTCTCCCTCTCCCCATGTCCTCCGTGTTATTTCTTTTTTTTTTTTTTTAGATTTTTTTATTTATTTATTTGACAGAGAGAGATCACAAGTAGATAGAGAGGCAGGCAGAGAGAGAGAGAGAGGGAAGCAGGCTCCCTGATGAGCAGAGAGCCCGACGCAGGACTCGATCCCAGGACCCTGAGATCATGACCCGAGCTGAAGGCAGCAGCTTAACCCACTGAGCCACCCAGGCGCCCCTCCGTGTTATTTCTTATGCTCCGCAAATAAGTGAAACCATAGGATAACTGACTCTCTTAAGAACTTTTAAAGACTCTGTGCTCGCTTCGGCAGCACATATACTAAAAAAAAAAAAGAACTTTTAAAGACTCCACACAGTACAGGATAAACTCAAAGGCCAGAGGATGCTCTATGCCCAGCCCAGGGCCAGAATGAGCTTCTAGCATGCTGTACTTCACAGTACCTTTTTTCTGAAAGATTTTATTTATTTACTTGACAGAGAGAGATATCACAAGCAGGCAGAGAGACAGGCAGAGAGAGAGGGGGGAAAGCAGGCTCCCTGCCGAGCAGAGAACCTGATACGGGTCTCGATCCCAGGACTCCGGGATCATGACCTGAGCCGAAGGCAGAGGCTCAACCCACTGAGCCACCCAGGCACCCCACAGTACCTTTAGCAGTCGGTAATGAGAGCCCAGGGGGGCAGGGATTACGGCCTGTGCTTTACCCACCACTGCCTATCACACACCACGGCCTGCTGCAGGTGCTCAGGAAATATTTGATGGATAAAGGAACCTCATCATCCATAAGGCTCCAAAACCACCTACAACTAAACATACACCCGACCCTGAACTGGGCTTTTCCAGGCAATGTAAGATGGGAAGCAAACGTCAGATCTACCACAGTGAATGACTAACATGAATGACCCTTCACAGCTCACAAAACAGTCTCCTTTGAATTTTCTCACCTAAGCCTCAGACTAAGGCTTCGGGGAAAACAGGACTGATGAAAAAACCAAGGCCCAGAAGTTCAGAGTCACCCAAGGTCTCATTCTTAGCAAGTGTCAAAGAACCAGAGTGTGTTAACTCCTACTCTGGAGCTCCTTCCAGAACACTCAGCTGCCTGTGTTAAATCCGATACAACACACTCAAGCCTTGGCCTTGCCTCTCACTTCCCAGCTTTTGCAGTTTTCACTCTTCCTTTCTACCCACCAAGAACTGCCTCCTACCCTTTTCCCGCTTTTCATCCATTAAGCTAATATTTATGAAAGACTTTGATGGAGAGGCAAAGCCTCTTTCCTTCGGGGCGCACCACTCTGCCATACTGCGCCATTTTTGTGGCGTCGACCGCCATGTATTCACTAAACAAAAAGTTTTCCGTCGTACATTTATTTGTTCTTTGAATACAACAACGAGCACCTGATAAGTGTCATATGATGCTAGGATCTGAAGAGAACCATGCAGCATCACGCAATTCCCGATTAGAACACTGTGTCCTAGCGCTCTGAAAAACTACCGAAGTTTCTGGAAGAGAATTACAACAAAAAGCAAGCTGCTTTAAGAAGCAATACAATTGCTGCCATTGACACAGGCTGAAATGTCCCAGGTACCTTAATAGAGAAGTAAAGCAAACACTAATACCCATTACATAATATAAAGCATATCAGTGAAAAACGAAATATAAGTTTACTACTATCATAAAAAAAAAAAAAAAAAACAGACTAATACAACAACATCCTCAAGCAAAGTAGCCCGGGGTCTACTCCACCGAAATGGTCTCTATCCATCAGGTCAGTTAAAGAGTTAACAGCCCTTCTTAAGCTTGTCAGCTCCAAAGTACACACAATTAAAATGGAAACAACAGATTCAAGGATCCTATTTCTCTGAATTACTAGCACAGAACCACAACTCTAAATACAACGGCAATAAACCTGCAATAATCCTTGAGAAATATAGTATCAATTAAATGCTGGTGCAAGAAATGTAATGCAGAATTACTGCCGTATTAACACTCCCTGAAGATAAATCACCAAAGGCTTTAAACAAGTGAAAATCGATTCTATGAATATTTAACACAGCTGGCTTTATTTAAAACTCCCCCCAGCAGACATATATGGGCATGAAGAGGAGCTACAAAGGGTTAATAATGCTAGATTACATATGGATTCAGAAGGAATGACAACTGCAGCCTGGGATTCTTCCCTATCTTGGAAATGACAATATTTTACAACCTGGGGGTGGGGAGAAGGGGAAGCATACAAAACAGTATTCGGTAATATGCTCACTCATTACCAGATTTAATAGAAACATTGCCCAAGTAATCCTCCTTTCTTTCCTATCTAAATTTCAATGCTGAATTTAAGAGGCCAACCTCAGATAAGACAAGAAGGAAGGTGCAGGAACAAAACAATGCTTGGAAGGGACGGAAATCTGAGAAGTCATTGTCTCCACGGGCAAAGGTTTGGGTCCCTGAAGAACCTTCATCAGGATAAGGCAGCACGTCTGTCTCCCACCTCACTCTGCTTGCAAGTGATAACACATGGCTTGTAAACTCTGTGGTCCCGTGATGCTTGCAAAAGCCTAAGAAAACCTACAGGATGGTGGGGTTGTGTTCATTTGCTTGCTCATGGTCTTTAAAAGTAGCATTAAATTTGCCCAGATGTTTTCTTTGCAACATAAATGGGTCTCCCCGCTCCCCCTTAAAGGTCTCCTGACCACTCCGCCTTTCCCACACCTGGATCATCTGGGAGGGAGTGATTTACAATTCTGACAGGGAAGCCAGGACCACCCTCAAGGAGCCTCACTAGGAAAAGCTTCCCTTTTATTAAATCTAAAGCACTTCTCATTGTACAGTTTAATTCTATTTCCTTTTCTTTTTTTTTTTTTTCCTACATGAACTTGGTGGAAGGCAAAACACCCTTGAAAGAAAAAGTCCCCTTCCTCTCATAGAAATAATCACATTGGGTCAGATGAATTCTGTGAGTCAAAAAAACAGGTGCACTCTGAACTAGGTGCCCTCCTCAAAGCAGGAAGAGCATCTAGGATCAAATGTCATTCTATCATTTATGTTAAAAAAAAAAAAAACTCCAGACCTAAGACAGCCTCATAAAAACTAAGTTTAATAACTCCTTTGATTCTGAAATTGTATACGTCTCCTTGAAAGTTGAACCTCACACCTTCACCCACATTCAATTCCAGGCACAGACAACCTTGTCTAAATGGTTGCTGAGCACCTGGGGGGTAAGGAGAGGATACAACTCGAAGCCCTTGTGTTTCACTCCACTCTTTGGGTGGAGTGAAAAGAAGCCCTTTTGGGTCTTCTGCTCCGTTACCCTGGCAGAAGGAAAATGCAAGGAGATGAACCTCAAGTCTCTTAATTACACTTCGCTCATAACTCTTGATTTTAAGATATGGGAAGGGGGAAATTCAAATGAGGCTATAATTGTTTTGGGATGTAAATTACCCTGGGAGTTAATTACGTATAATTCCTTCATTTTCTTTATTCAAGCAAATGAAGCCCAGATACACTTCCTTTTAGGTCAAATATTTCTTCCCTTAGGACTTCATGACTAATCCTCTATAATCCTAACACTGCCTTACTCACCCCTCAAGAACTCAATATTACCATACACCCTGTTGGGAGGAAGGAGATAAAACTTGTTGGAGAGGGGCTAACATTACATACTTGGGCAACAAGTTATCATTAGTGGGCAGAGTTAAATACCCCTGCAAAAGAAGAGGGGAGAGAGTTGGGGAAGAAGAATGACTTCCATTCTAAGCCAGTCAGAGAGGTTTCCCAAAGGTTTGTCTATCTCTAGGATCCTAGTTACTCTGCATCTCTGGAGTGAACAGGAGTCCTCAGCAAGCTAGTCATCGCTAGTCATAAAATCAACAGCTGTCTGTATTTACAGCCCTCACTTTCTCTCTCCTCCCATTGAGTTGACTCCAACCAGGCTTTCATCCCTATCTTTCTAGCAAAACTCTTATCAATGTCACCAGTGATCACCATGCTGCCCGTGTCAACAGTCAGTCCAATCCTCATCCTACTGGATAATTATACGATCCTGAAACACATTCACTGGGATGCCTGGGTGGCTCAGTTGGTTAAGTGTCTGTCTTCAACTCGGGTCATGATCCCTGGGTCCTGGGATCGAGTCTCACATCGGGCTCCTTGCTCAGCAGGGAGCCTGCTTCCAAGAAGCCCACTTCTCCCCCTGTCTGTGGTTCCTCCTGCTTGTGCTCTCTCTCTCTCTCAAGTAAATAAATAAAATCTTTAAAAGAAAAAAAGAAAGGAAGAAACACACTCATTGCATGCCTTCTGAAACCCTTCCCTCATCTTGGGTTCACTTGCTGTCTCACTAACTCTCCTTTTCAAAGATCTTCTTTGCCAGTCCCTTCTCATCTCTGAACTCCAGATACCAGAATCTCTCATATGTCCAACTGCCTACTCAAGATCTCTATGTGAATGTCTAACAGGCATCACAAACTTACCCCCAAACCCCTCCCAAATCCTTGACCATCTCAGTTAACACCACCTCTATTCTTCCAGCAGCTCCTTGCCTCTGCTCACTTCACATCAAATCCAACAGGACATCAGTTCTACCTCGTACTAGAACCTAACCACTCCCTGCCACCATCTCCTGCCCCAATTACTGTAACAGCTGCTTCCTCCCTCCATTCAAGTCTCCACAAAATAGACTGATCCTTTCTAAAACATAAATCAGATTATATTATTAATCTGTTCAAAACCCTCTAAATGGCTTCCCACCAGTTTGGACTGAATCGTGTCCCCCAAGAATTCATACATTGAAGTCCTAGCCCCCCAGTCCCTCAGAATGTTACTGTATTTGGAAAGAGGGCCCTTGCAGAGGTAATTAGTTAAGATGAAATCATTAGATTAGGGTGGGCTCTGATCCAATACGACCAATGTCCTCATAAAAAGGGGAACTTGGACACGAAGATGCACTTCGGGAAAACACCATGTGAAGATGAAGTCTGAGATCCACAAGGCCAGGAATGTCAAATATTGCTAGCAAACCACCAAAAGCTAGATGAGAGGGCAGATCAGATTCTCTCTCACAGGCACAAGAACCAACCCTACCAAACCTTGACCATGGACTTCTAACATCCAGAACACCGAAATAATACATTTCTACTATTTAAGCCAAGTTGGTGGCACTCTGTGAAGACAGTACCTACAAATTTATACACCATCCCACAGAGAATAAAAAGTGAACCCATCGTAGGAGCCAAAAGGCCTCCCCCAAGTGTACCCTGGCTCGCACACTGGAATCCTTGTTGCTCTCCTGACGTTACCAGGCACACTCCTCAGCAGGGCCTTGGCTCTGGACAGCCCTGCCCCAACACCCTCAATGCCTGTAGATCTCCATTCAAATACCTCCATGAGGCCTTCTCCTCCCTTTCTATCCTCCTCATCCAGCTTTCTTTTTTCCACCACAAGTCACCATCAGATACGTCAAACACTTATTGTGGTAGACCGGGAGAGGCTCTGCCAAGAATTACCGGCAAAGCAGCCTTAGCCATAGAGAGCGGCCTCATATGCCCTAGGGCACGCCGTTCTCAGGACACACCATAGCTGATGTAACACGCCCAGTGAAGGACTGAGCTTACCGCTCAGTGCAGGACACCCTGACAGGTAACACTCACTCAGGGGTTTTCTGGAGGACTGGTGGAGGCTTTGTTAAACATTCAGCATCGAGCAGCTTCTTCCTGTGCCCAATCCTGCTCTCGCCCCTTCTGGTTCACCGTACTGATCCCAAATAAAACATCTTGCTTCCCAAACTACATCTCAGCATCTGCTTCCAGAGAACCCAACCAACCCTGATACACTTACCTGCCTTCTCCAACTACAATAGAATCTTACTGAGGGCAGGGACTTTGTTTCAATGTGTTCTCAAATCCTAAAATAATGGAGTGCCTGGGTGGCTCCGTCGGTTAAGTATCTGCCTTTAGCTCAGGTCATGGTCCCAGGGTCCTGGGATAGAGCCCCGCACTGGGCTCCCTGTTCAGTGGGAAGCCTGCTTCTCCCTCTCTCCCACTCCACCTGCCTGCGTTCCCTCTCTCGCTGTGTCTCTCTCTGTGAAATAATAAATAAAATCTTTTTTTAAAAAATGTGTACAAAGTTCCTAAGATTCACTTATTATCTGGATACCCCTGACTCTTCCCCTCCTCCCAGGATTCAAAATTTTGCAACCTCAAGTTCTACCACCAAGAGGGTTTCAGGACCCTACTCTTTAAGGTGGGAAGATATTGTATAATGTATAATTACTGTTGTGACAGTTTGTGACATCTTACATGGTAATTAACTCCCACTAAAAGACTCTCCCCTGCATTTTACCAAAATAAGTAGTTTATTATAGCTTTTTCTCTTTATTGACTGTGTCTTATTTCCAGCCTTACTCAAAATATTGCTTTTTCAGAGACTCGTCTTCCACTTTATTGCAAGACTAATTGCATTCGGCTCTGGCAAATTGTTTTAAAATACATTTTCCATGCTCTAGAGTTGGCTACTCATTCAGATCCAAATAAAGCTGATTTCTACCTGGTCACAAACCCTCATGCCAATTCAATCAGGAATATGCGAGGTCTGCCTGTAAAATAACAAAGCTGGAGGGGAGAGGTGTTTGTGTTGGGTTTGTACAATGCTTTCATCTTTTTTACGTATAATTGCATGATGAGATTTTAAGGGAAAAATGAAAAGCCATGTTTAACACCAAAACCAACAAAAACCACGCCCACACTGGCGCTACCATTGCTTGATGGGTCTGAACCATTCTAAGACAGATGGACTCGGAACACTGTGTGTTTACAGCACAGGAATGTCACACATAAATGGACCTGAAATATTCTATAACCATAATAAATATGAATAACAGAGCCTTCCCAGTCAGACCTATCTAATTTCATCAAGCCTCTGAAATTACATCTTTCACGAAAGCAGCCTTGGGGCACAAATGCAATAAGATAACATTAATTAAAATACATAAAACCATCCAGGAGGAGCAAGGAGTATCCTATACTTCTTGAAAGGGTGGAGATTGAGCTAAAAATAGTAATCTCTATTTTGCAAGCTTAAAAGGCTGGATCTTACGAAGCGCCTGAAGCTACAATCCTAGCCGACTTTCTCCAAGGTAGGATAATAATTAGTATGTTATGCACTCGTCTGGTATGCACCCTAATTTTGCAGGGCTGTGTATGCACGCTCACTTTGCAACTGCAACCTTCGGTTCTCTGCTCCCTGTTTGTCCCTAAGCAGAATCCAAGAGGTTCCAAAGCGCCATGGACCATCCTCTACCACGACGCCAACTACTGTACCACAGAAAAGAAGAAAGATTCTGTGCAACCCTAATGAGACATTATTATCATTGCTGATGTTCAGCTCTCCGCTTCACTTGGAAACAAGTTAGTGCTGACCAAAACCAGCATCCTATTATTAAAAGAACCACAACTGCCTTGGTGCTGACACGATCCCACTGGGTCTTCAGAGCAACCCTATCAGGAGCTCTTATTCCAATTATCCAGATGAGAACACTGAGGCTCAATGTGATAGAGAAGCTTACTTAAGGACATATAACTAGGAAGTGGAGAAGCCATCACCGGAACCCTGGCATGGCAGGACCGCTACACTGTATGTGCCTTTGGAAATTAGTGCAACCATGAACGAGTATTTTAGGCGCATAGAAACAAAGAACCTAATTTTATCACTAAAACTCATGGCTTCTGCACATGCGAGGGAACCATCAATATGACAGTGCTGTTTTGTATCATGCCTTTTCATTTAAGATTATTTCAAGTATTAACATCCAAATTACCGCAACACAGAAGGTCAGGTCAGGGATGAGCTTCAGGGAGAATTTGGTTTCCTGATGATATGAAGACACGAGGACACAAACTAGGCTCTCAGGTAATTGAGGACAAGGATCCTTTGCTTTCCATGTTATAATTAAAGAATCACTCAACACTGGGGCACCTGGGTGGCTCAGTTGTTAAGCGTCTGCCTTTGGTTCGGGTCATGATCCCAGCATCCTGGGACTGAGCCCTCTCCCACTCCCCTGCTTGTGTTCCCTCTCTCGCTGTGTCTCTGTCAAATGAACAAATAAAATATTTTTTAAAATATATTAAAAAAAAAAAAAAGGAATCGCTCAACACTACATCAAAAACTTATGATGTACTATATGTGGGCTAATGGACCATAATAATAAAAATAATTTTTTTAAAAAGGAAAACCTATGTAACTGGTGGAATATCAGATGGTTTTTTAAATGTCTTTTGTACTCTGTTATCTACTGTGTTTTCTACTAAACTTCTACTAATTTGATAACATGAGAAAAGATAATAAGCATATTTTGATTTGAGAAAAATAGTAACAACACACAATGGTGTCAGTGGGCTAATATTTTATATAAAACGCATGATTCTTAAGTTCCTATCTTGTCTACAGAAGCCCCATACAGAAAAGATAAAACTGAATTTTTATTTATGACCATGTGCTATAAAGTCAGAAAAACTTGACTATATGGACCAAACCATCAAGTACCATCCATTTCCCCCCAGGCGAGTCATTCGGCTCCTCAAAGATCCCCTTCCATCTCTTGCAAAAAGAGGACACTGTAATAATACCGATTTAATATGGTTGTAAGATTTAAATGAGAGACACATGCCATTTAAGTACACACATACACATTCATACAGGGTAGAGTGCCATCGAGATTTAAATCATCTAACCTGAGAGATCCTTAAACAGACAGTACTCTCATTTCCATGAAATGACTTTATCCATCCCTATTTTAGCTTCTTTTATAGACAAATTTTACTGCAGAGGTAAAGGGCAAAAGTCTTTCTCTTTCTCTCTTTTCTCGGTGTATGTGTGCTTCCCAAACAACATCCCTAGTAGGTTGAAAATTCATCAGTCTTTAACTCTTTCCAATATATGTTTATGCAAAGGAGTTGGGACTTTACATTTTAACCAGTTTTAAATCAGAGTCCCATTCGATTCACATTAAAGGGCCTATGAATTATGATAAATGTCTCTGCTTATGTATCTTTATATTCTACGGGGACATTTCGAAATTGACTTGTAGAAAGGTAAATCTAGAGACAGAACAACCAATGAGCAGCTTTACCATCTTCAAGGTGAAAAAAATAAAGAAAAGAAAAAAGAAAACATTTGGGAACTGAAAAAGATCAAGCACATTCCAGGGACATTTTGGAAGACTGGCCATTCCTATTGGTGGCCTACTTGGATGAGGCAAAAGAGATGAATCTCAAAGAGGCAGGAAGTTTCCAGCTTTGGTATCTGTAGGGATGGTGGTCCTGTTAACTACAGTAGGAGACACAGAACCGGGTTTTTTGGGTTTTTTTTTTTATTTTTTTTTAAAGATTTTATTTATTTATTTGACAGAGAGAGAGAGAGAGATCACAAATAGGCAGAGAGGCAGGCAGAGAGAGAGGGGGAAGCAGGCTCCCCGCTGAGCAGAGAGCCCGATGCGGGGCTCGATCCCAAGACCCTGAGATCATGACCGGAGCCGAAGGCAGCAGCTTAATCCACTGAGCCACCCATGCGCCCCGACAGAACCGGTCTTAACCGGGTTAAAAGGCAGTAGCAGGGTAACATGGAGGGCAGGGATATAAACCTGAACAACCATTTCAAAAGACTTCATTAAAGCTGAACAACGTATGTCTGCCTTACAACCCAGCAATCCCGCACCTTCAAATATACCTAACAGAAATAGTAAATGTCCACCAAAAGGCATATACAAAAATGTTTGTGGCACCATTATTCTCAATCGGTGAAAACTGGGAAACCCCATGTTGGCCAACAGGCATGTGGATTAGCTGACGCATATTCATACAACGGAATACCACACTCAATGGCCAAGAATGAATCCATGTTAAAACGACACAGATGGCTGAGCAAAAGAAAGGCCACAGAAGAGACCACATATTGTACGACTGCATTTACATGAAGACCAAAACAGGGGAAACTCGCCCAGTGACAGAAGTACCCCCTGGAAAAGGACAGGAGGGGACCTGGAGGACAGATGGAGATATCCTCTATCTTGACCTGGGTAATGGCTTCACAGGTGCATACATAGGGAAAAACTCAAATTCTACACATGCTGGGTTTTGTGGGGGTTTTTTCCATTAAAAAGTTGACTTAAGGGGCGCCTGGGTGATTCAGTGGGTTAAGCCTCTGCCTTCGGCTCAGGTCATGATCTCAGGGTCCGGAATCGAACCCCGCATCGGGCTCTCTGCTCAGCAGAGAGCCTGCTTCCCCCTTTCTCTCTGCCTGCCTCTCTGCCAAATAAATAAATCTCTGTCAAATAAATAAATAAAATCTTAAAAAGAAAAAAAGTTGACTCAAATCCGTAGTACTACCGCCGTTGAAGAAATTAAAATGATCCTCCGCTTCGCATTCTGCTTAGTCTGATTTCACGGCAGTACATTTGCTTCCTAAAATTTACCATATCAAAAGAATTCGCTACCTAGGCTATTTCTTAAAGTTCTGTCTGTGATCATCTCATCGGAAGTGAGAAAAGAAGAGCAGCTATGAGTCATGAAAAAAAGGGGCTACAAGTCCTTCTCCCTATAATCAGGTCTGGCTACTGAGTGCGTCTTGGTGTCCCATGTTTTGCTGTACAGGTTCTGCATCAGAGACAACTTCATACCAATCTCATACACCTGGCCACAAAATACGGTTTGATTCCTGGCGTTCAGTAAACTTTACCTCCTGTAAGAGAAAGCAGTTGAAGCAATAAAAGTAAGACTCTCTTCTACGAAGATCTGAGAAGAAAAAGGCCAAGGAAAGCTAATCCCCTACTTGTGATAAAGGAGCTTTGGGGAAATGGACCAGTGAGAAGCTTGTGGTCTCCTTCTGATGGCCAAGAGCAGCAAAAGGCTGAGGGAAGGGGGACTCTGGCCACTAGGAGACAGGTGTAGCTGGCCTGCCTTTTCTCATACAGATGATGCTTTGAGATCCAACTGGATCAATTCAATTCTCCTTAGGAAGGAGCTCATCAGGGACCCAATGGAATAATGTCATGTCCTAGAGGCCACCAACATCACCCCAATGGCAGCCTTAGCCATCCCAGGAAAGAAAATGCTGAAATCATGAAATATGCCCCTCATGGGAATCAAGGACTAGGGGATGGAAAACCTGCACCAGGTATATTTTCCTTTGTCCACACTAGCCAATACACAGCTTTCTCTCCTCCTTATTAATGCCTGTGTGCTTAACATGATCAAATCATGGGCACGAACAATCAACAACGACCTATTTGATTACTAACCTACTAGATCCCCAAGACAGTAGTCAATAGCTATTAAATTCCCTTTAAAGTTTATTCTATGCCTTCATTTATTTTTATTTTCCCCCCAACCCTCCCCAGAAAACCCAAATGTCAAAGAAGACGGCTTTTCCTACTGCGAGTCACTCACCAAGTGGGGTGGCCAGTCTGAGAGTCATGGGTAGGAACGCCATTTGATTATGCTTCTAGTGTGCTGAGCGGTCCTGACCCAGTCACGACCCCCATTGCGGTGACCAAGGAACCATAGCAAATTTTGGGCCAACGCTAAACATTTACAGGACTCATTATTTGTTAGCAATGAAAAACTAATTTGAAGTCATTTTTCTTGATCGCTTTCCAACCCCTTCATTTCACCACTGCGAGGAAGGACCTGTTTTCACAAACCACAGCTGATGACGTCTAACCAGATGCTGTTTGTCCAACAGAGACGCACCAACTGATGCTAGGACGGATCTTACTCTCTCCTGAGGCAGGAAAATGGCACAGGTAGGGAACAGCAGTAGTTAGAGAGGACAGATTGTTAGCTACTCTTTTCTGGAAGACCACCAAACCTCTGGTGGTGAACTTAACAACGAACCTGTTCACAGTGAAACAAAGGCATACAGCCTAAGGAATTGGACTTGAAAACTAAAAACAAAAAGCGACAGAGCACGAGTCTGGGGTCAGCTACTTTTTGCACTAAGGTTCTTTTATCTCAACATTATTTTCTAGATAACTGAAGTGTACTTACTTAAATAATATACCTCCAAGCCTTTCTCATCCACCAGTCAGTTTAACAGCAAGACAGGAAGAAGATGAGATGAGAAGGAACGTAAGTCACTGGTCCCGAGTACATAAGCTCTCAGAGGCACTTTGCTTACCTAAGTTACCGCCCTCCCACAAGCCTCACGACCTTTTTAAGGTGGGAACTGGTGTCTCCTGTCTGTGGATCAAGAAAATGGAGACATGACTTGTCCATGCTCACAGTCAGCGACAGAGCTAAGATTCCAAGCAAGGACTGAAGGACCCCAAATCCTTAGACCTTCCCCCAGAGCCTGATCCCCTCCCTGGCATTCCTGAGCTCTCAAACAGAACCCTGAAACCCTGGGACGCCCCAAGGCTACTCTCAGCAGCAAGTTTAACACGTTCCTTATGGAGGCTGACGTTTTGTGCATCATTACTTCTCTGGCTCTCCCAGGACCCAGCTGGGTACAGGACCACTGTGGCGGCTGTTAGAGCAGCTGCCTGAAAAATCCAGCAGAGCTCCGGCTGAGCTAAAGAGCCTGGAGGGGTTGGGGGGGAGACAGAAAACATACACATGCAGGCACACAAGCAGGAAGACGTTCATGTGTGTATAAAAACAGAATGAGTAGAACCCAAATAAAAAATCGTAGGACTAACTGCAATAATAAGGAAGTAAAGACAAATTCTAAGATTTTAGGAACAGAGGTCACGTTCTTTAATATAGGTAGTAGGCATATGTGCAATTTAAGAAAAAAAAACAATCCAAGAAAGGCAAAATAAATAAATAAATAGAAACCGAGAAAGATTCTTATTTATTTTTTAAATAAAATTTATTATATTTATTATTTTTATTTTTTAATAAAATGTATTTATTTAAGAGAGGGCAAGAGAGTTAGTGGAGGTCGGAGGGAGGTGCAGACGGAGAGGGAGAGAAAGAATCCTGAAGCAGACTCCAACCCCCAAGATCATGACCTGAGCTGAAATCAAGAGTCGGTGGTTTAACCGACTGAACCACGCAGGCACCTCAAGAAACGGACTCTTAACTACAGAGAACAAACAGATGGTCAACTACAGTTCTAGCTCCAACTCCTCCCCTAAGCTCCGGACTCCTAGGTCCACCTGCCGGTCTATAGGTCCAACTGGATCTCTATCACACTCCTTAAAATATATGGGCAGCTGAACTCCGGATCTGTCCTGCTTTTGTCCACTTAGGCTGTTATAACAAAATAACACAGAGTGGGCGGCTTAAAAACAACACAAATTCCTCATGGTTCTGGCGGCTGGGAAGTCCGAGACCAGGACGCTGGCAGATCGGGTGTGCAGCAAGCACCGTCTTCCAGGTCGCAGACTACCAGCATCTTGTATGTTCATGCAGAAGAGAGCAGAGAGCACTATCGGGCTCACTCGCACCCCGGGAAGGGCACTAATCCCCATTGTGAGGCCTCTACCCTCGTGACCTCATCTAACCCTAACGGCCTCCCTTAGGGCCCATCACCTAAAAATCAGCACATTGCGGGGAGGGGTTGAGCACAGGAATCTGCAGGGGACACAAACATTGGCTCCACGACACTCTCCCACCAGAACTTGCTCCCCGGGACCAGCTTTCTGCATCTCCATTCAGAACAGCCTCACACCAATGGCCTAGCCAGCCCTGCAGGAAGTTTGACTGCCTTCACCCCCATCTTTTTCTCCAAGCCCGTCTACTCCTCCCCACACTCACCTGAGTCCAGCCCTGCAGCTATCCTCCCACTCCTCAAACACCGCTGCCTGGAACGCCCCTTCCCCAAAGATGCACAGCACACCTCCTTCAAGTCTCTCCCCTGGGAAGTCTTCCCTGACCACCCCCTGATACCATTTAAAAATTACATCCCCTCCTCCTAAGAGCCCCTCTCCTCTAGCCCCCTAGCCTGGTTCGCTTGTCTCCATAGCACTTACACCTTAAAATGTCAATTATTTATTTTGTTACTGTCTATAATCCTGATAATAGTGGAAGTCCCACAAAAGCTCCGAGGTTTGGGGGGGGGGGGCGGGTTTGGGTTTTTTTAAAGATTTTACTTATTTGACAGAAAGAGACATAGGGAGAGAGGGAACACAAGCAGGAGGAGTGGGAGAGAGAGAGAGAAGTAGGCGTCTTGCTAAGCAGGGAGCCCAATGCGGGGCTCAATCCCAGGACCCTGAGATCATGACCTGAGCCGAAGGCAGACGCTTAACGCCTGAGCCACCCAGGCATCCCCAGAAGCTCAGAGTTTTGTCTGCTGCGTTCAGGCTGTATCCTAAGCACCTAGCAGGTGCCCAATACATATATGTTGGATGAATAAACTTTGCCCAGCCACTTATTACCGCCAACACCCTAAACTAATTTAGTGTAAAACGATTCCATTACTACTACTAGATGGTTTCTGTCCTGAATTTCCAGAACAATTTCTAACTAAGCAACTCTCCAAAAGCCTCACTCATCAGCCTGCCCCTGGCTCTACACTGGCCTTAGCTGCCCTTATTGTTGAGAAAGTCCTCATTTTTATTTTCATTTTTTATTTTTTTGCAAGTGAGAGTCTTTTTTTTTTTAAGATTTTATTTATTTACTTGATAGAGAGAGATCACAGGTAGGCAGAAAGGCTGGCAGAGAGAGAGAGGAGGAAGCAGACTTCCCACCGAGCAGAGAGCCTGATGTGGGGCTCAATCCCAGTGACCCTGAGATCATGACATGAGCCGAAGGCAGAGGCTTAACACACTGAGCCACCCAGGCACCCCAAGTGAGAAGAGTCTTGATGGGCTCTGTCCTAAGTGTTAATAATAATCCCCAAACGTTAAAATTTCTAGTGATCTTTACTTTTAATTTTCTTTTGGTCTGAGCCTTGTCCTAACAAGCACATTTTACTTTCAAAATCAAAGAAAAACCGCAATTAGAAATAACTCCCCCACTCCAAAAACTAAAAATAAAAGCGGGTGGGACTATGGCTGAAATCACGCAATGGCCATCACGGATCGGAGAAGGTACCCGAAGAAAGGCCACGTGCAGCCTTTCACCTCTGCACACACACCTCTCTGGGCGGCGCCAGGGACCAAATGCTTTCCTTCCTGTGGTGGCTTTTCTCAAAGTACAGTGGTTCAGAACATTGACTGATGTCACCGAGTAATCCAGAGACAATTAGCAACAAACCAAAGCCATCTTGAAATTAATCGCTTAGATACAGGTGGTTCACCAGACTTAAAAACAAAAAGATGTTGGCTCAACACACTGGTTTATTTTTCTTATTTTGCCTAATCAGCAATCTGCACAGAGTTCTGTGCCAATGTCTAGCCTACCTGAATCATTTTCCCTCTGTAAACAAAGTACATTGTGTTTTCTTCACCTTATCCCAATGTCAAATGGTAAAAAGTTGTTTTCAGGAATGTCTATGGACTCAAGGGTACAGCATTATACAGGCCCACAGGAATCCATGAACTAGACCGAGAATAGTAAGTAAGCCTCCTAACCCTTGTCTTTCAATAGCACATACAAGGTTAATAATGTTAATTAGAGCCAATACTTGTTGAGCGCTTACTTTGGCACTTTAAAATAATATGTTCACTTATTCACCCCAGAGCCTGTTATCACGAAAAGATGAAAATACAGAGGCAGAGAGACGTCAAGAAAGTAGCTTAAGGTTACACAGCAGTAAATGGCAGAATCTGAACCCTGGTCCCAGGATCTATCTACACTCTCGTGCCATGTGAGTGACCCCTGGGTGTCTCCTACACCTGTCATGGCATTAAGACTCCACGCATTTGGATCTACTACTCTCATTTCCCCTAATGTTCTTTCTTTCCTTTGCTGCCTGGCAAACTCCTATTCAACCTCCAAAACTCATCTTTGGGAAATCTTCCCTGGTACTCCAAGGAGAATTAGTCATGTTCCTTCTACTTTCTACCATCATTTTCTGTTCATATGCTATCACTACCATGTAAATAAATGACACCCCCGCCCCCACCACAACTTAACCAAGAGTCTATATGGAAAGGAGCTATGTCAGATCCATACTTAATACGTCTGATCTCCACACTTAATAGTTATCACAAAAATTCATTTACAAATTTAAGATCTCCCAGAGGGATCATTTCATAATATAATAACATTTATCAGGTGCCTACTCATCTAGGTACTTTATGCATTTTAACTCATTTAATCCTCACCATAACCTCATTAGGGAGGATTCCAGTATGTCCCCATTTTGCAGATGTGGAAGCAGAGAAAGTTAAAAATTCTATCATGACCCAAGGTGAGAGCTAGCAAGCACCTGAATTTGACGCCAGGCAGTGTGGTTCCCACGGTCACTGCCGGCCCAGTAGGCAGGTTCTGCGCTGGACTCTCTGAGGTCCCAGTTCTTGCCCATAAAGATGCCACATGGAACCCGCTTTCCTTTCTTCTTCACGTTGACAGAGGGAAGGATCACCTGAAGGATCTGGGAGGGCGGAGACCCCATCTGCTTGGTTCACCCCAGAGCCTCACCGTCTAGCACGGGGCCTGCTGTTACAAAGGCAGCTCAGTGGATATTTGCTGAATGGTCCAAAACCATTTATGGCTTTGAAATGACTGTATTCTTTACATATAATAGCATTATTCAAAGCATCATACAGATGTTATCTTCAAAACAACTACACGTGGATGGTATTCTTTTTAGTCCTTTTGCACAGATAAGGAAACCAAGGCACCAAAAGCGTGAATAACTTGCCTAAGATCAATCAGAGCATTAGAACGTGAAGCCCAGATTCAAACTCTGGAGGTCTGATCCTCCTGCAGTTTCTTGTGGTTGGAACAACCACAAACTGAGAGGCTGAAAACAACAGGAATTAATTGTCTCAACAGTTCTAGAGGCTAGAATTCTGCTAACATGCTGTTGGCAGGCCCCTGCTCCCTTCAAAGCCACCAGGAGAGGGTGCGTCTTCCAGCTGCTGGAGGCCCCGGGCATCCCTTGGTCTGTAGCAACATCGCTCCAGTCTGTCCTCACCTTCACCTGGCCTCTTCCTTCCTCCTCTCTGTGCCTCCGTCATCACAGGGCTTTCTCCCTTCGGTCTGTGTCCAAATTTCCCTCTTCTCAAGGTCACCCGTCATAATGGACTGGTACTCCAGCATGACCTCATCTTAACGGGACGACATCTTCAAAGTCCCTTTTCCATGTACGGTCAAACTCACAGGTACCAGGGGTTAGGACTTCAATAAACCCTGGGATGGGAGCCAAGGTAGGGGGATGGCGGGGTGGAAGCGAAGGTCGGGGGGTGGGGAGGTGGGAGCGAAGGCAGGGGCCGGGGGGAGAATGACACAATTCAACCCGTAACAGCCTTTATAGGACTGATTCCGAAGATGCATGGAAACGACTAACCAGTTACCCTCTTGGCTGATGCAAGATTGGCTAGTTCCCAAATCACTCCTCTGAACAAGGAGCGGTGAGAGGTTTGAGATTCAGGGGTTTCTTTCCAGAGGAAGTAAAGGGGACACAACCAAAATGTAAACACACTTTAAGTACATGAAAAAGCAAGTGTTTCCCTAGAGTGGAAGCCAGTTAATAGGCGAGAAAAACTTCAAGTACTTACATAATGTGCTTCCCTCCCACTCAAGTAATTCATTATATACCTCCATTTTATCCATTTAAGGCAATACCTTGGAGTTTTGACTAATGAACAATAATTAAACAATACTCGACAACAGTGACGTATTTGATATTTATTTTCTTTTTAACACTCTAACAGAGGGGCCCACTTCTTTTGGAAGCTAAGGATTCCCTGGGGGTCTATAATTATCAGTTTAAGATTACTCGCAACCTTCACATTTTGATTAATCAAAATTAGCCTTCAAGGAACACGTAAACAAAGGACACAATTTTTCAAGTAAATGGGAGTTTCCAGTTTCTCCCGCTGATAGCATCTCTTCTTCCAGAGTCTAGTGTCAACCCTGCACATTCAGTCTGTATCAACTGTATTTTGCTCCTCTATTAATCATGAGAAATATGTCCACCACACACTGGCAGCCTCATTTTCTCTGTATGCTAGGGAAGCAACCAGAAACTTCTCATATGGGTTAATTCAGAATTTGGCTCTTTAAATAAACATGATACAAAATCTCTGGCACGCATAACTGTCAACCAACCCACTACTCAGAAATTATTTTTGAAACGGTTTTATTGGAAGGCGTCACTGTTAACTCAGGAATACCTTTTGCTAGCATCACCTAGATTATGATAAAGACCACATAAGCTGCCATAACTCATTTTCACATTAAAATATAGCATCTAAGTCAGGATGTACTGTGGGCCAAAGCTAGTCAAAGCACACTGTGAGAAAATGACATTTCCTAAAATCAAAGTCTTGACCTGAAATCCTATCTGCTTTCTTGTATTCCATCAGTCTTCCAGACTCAAACAGAAGTGGAAGCACCAGCAGGTTATCCCAAAGGACAGCTCACTTATTTTGGAAGATATCAATGATCCATTTAATACAAAAAATGTGGGGCGCCTGGGTGGCTCAGTGGGTAAAAGCCTCTGCCTTCAGCTCAGGTCATGATCCCAGGGTCCTGGGATCGAGCCCCGCATCGGGCTCTCTGCTCCGCGGGGAGCCTGCTTCCTCCTCTCTCTCTCTGTGCCTGCCTCTCTGCCTACTTGTGATTTCTGTCTGTCAAATAAATAAAATAAAATCTTAAAAAAAAAAAAAGTAACAGTCTTCCTTAGAAAAAGATCATTATTAACATGGAATAATTCAGCAAGTAAAATTCTATTTTACTAGTATACACATTAAAATGCAATTTTCAGACTAATATATTTACAGAACATTTCAAGACCGCCAGTTGCTCACCCCTGGTGGCTGGAGCTTATCCTCTGTAATGATTCTCAGGACAGGATGCTTAATGATTAGAGAAATAACCGATTTTTTCCAAAAGAAAAACAGTAAAACATCAATTACATCCTTTAAAAGTATATGTCAACCTGACAGGGAATATAGAAATTTTCTTGGCAATGAGGGATGCCTGGGTGGCTCAGTCGGTTAAGCAGCTGCCTTTGGCTCAGGTCATGATCCCAGGGCTCCTTCCTCAGCAGGGAGCCTGCTTCTCCCTCTCCCTCTGCCTGCCACTCTCCCTGCTTGTGCTCTCTGACAAAAAAAAAAAAAAAAAAAAAAAAAAAAAGCAACGAGAAAAAATAAATCCAAAGCAGCTACAATCACAACCAAACACAGTTTGTACTTCTAACATGAGCTTTCTCACACCAACTGGTCCTTAGATACTCTCTACCCTCCTAGAAAATTCTGGATTTCATAACCAGTAGCTCTTGCATCTTAGGGAAATACTAATTTAAGGGTGCACAATGTGTGTGTGTGCGTGTGCTCCTAGCATTCACGTATACTAAGTGCCTTCCCCAATGCTAAGTTCTCGCCTCAGAATCTACATTCAGCTCAGTCCTATCACCAGCTCTAGCTGTGTGCCCTTGGACACTGGTGAGCCTCGGCTTCCCCACTTACACTGGAGAATAATTACAGCAGCTTCCTCCCAGAGGTGTTGGACCAAATGATACCTTCCACATAACCCATCTACCGCAGTGACCACTGTCTCCCAGTAAGCGCTCAACAAACATCAACCCTCATAATTTTTATAGGCCCCTCCCACAGGGGAGGAAAAAGAGGTAACTTGTTCAGTGTCACTGTGCTAACAGAGACAGAGCCAGGATCAAAGCCCAATCCAAGGACTTTCCAAGACTATCAAACTGTTAGAGGTCTCAAACACATGGAGGGACTATCATTCACATTCTCTGAGGAGAATACAAACACGGCATGAGGTACCAAAAAAAACCAAGAATATGTAGTTGATTATAAAGCATTAAAAACCTGCTACCAATTATAATCATCTTTCCATTTGCCTTTTCTAAAAAACTACCCTTTCAAATATTTTAGGGGTGCCTGGGTGGCTCAATTGGTCAAATATCTGACTTCGTCATGATCTCAAGGTCTTGGGATCGAGGCCCACTCAGCAGAGGGTCTGCTCTTTCCTTCTGCCCCCCACCCCGCTTGTGCACACACTCTCTAATAAGTAAATCTTTTTTTAAAAAAATAAAAAATAAATATTTTAGTTCTGAAAAGTCTGTCAGTTTGATCAACAAGGACCATCTTCTATAAAACAATAACAAATGTGGGGTTGATCTAGGACATCTGGTCAACCTACTGACCATTTCAACCACCAGTAATCAAGAGAGTGGCATTCTCACATGTTATCCCAGTAAATCCTCTTCACCAGGGAGGTATCTTTCTAGACATTTTACAGATGGAGAAACTGTGGCTCAGGCAGAGCACCCACCTACACCACCTGCCAGGGCAGGGCCCAAACTGAAACTTGGTCCTGTCCAGACCTAAAGTCTATGCTCTTTTTAGAACAACATGGATGCAACAAAAGAAAAGTTAGGCTACGCAGGCACTTGGCTTTGAGGAAACACTCAACAAAATCAATGGGGAAAGTGCCACTGTTTTGGAGGACATTCCAATGAACCTTAATTTTTACCAAACTGTTTCATTTCCAAAGTAGAAGTCAGTAACAATTATGGCCAAAATTTTGCCCTACATAGAGCACACCCAATTCACAATTTCAAACTTGTCTTGCATCAGTGATTATCTCTCATAAATGAAACCTTTTGGAAAGGCAAGAGCTTGGTATCAAGTTCAGGTTGAGTGATACCTATACTCACCCCCTGCAAGCTCTTGGGGTCTGTGCCGTTGGCACCCCTCAGAGCTTCAGCCCCTGTGGCAGGCAGCACCAAGGTTAGAGCACACCCAGAGCAGCTTCAGTCTCATGAGAAGACATGGTCTTCTCTCGGAGCAGTTCTCTCTCTCTCTTTTTTTTTTTTTTTTTTTTTGGTTAAACTTTTTTTCTTTTCTTTTACTGTAGTAAAATACACATAAAATTCACTATTTTAACCATGTTTAGCTTGATAGTTTGGTGGCATTAAGTACATTCATGCTGTTGTACGGCCCTCACCAGCCCCCATGTTAACTTTTCCATCTTCCCCACATCATACTCTGGATCCATGAAACACTAAATCCCCGTTCCCAGGCGCCTGGATGGCTCAGTCCATGGGGCACCTAGGTGGCTCAGTCGGTTGGGCATCCGACTCCTGGTTTCAGCTCAGGTCATGGTCTCAGGGTTGTGAGATCCAGCCCCGTGTTGTGCTCTGTGCTCAGTGTGGAGTCTGCTGGTCCCTCTCCCTCTGTTCCTCCCCCATTCAGGCTCTCCTCCATCTCTGTCTTTCTCTCTCAAATAAAAATAGTCTTTAAAAAATAAATCAATAATAAGATAAAATAAATCCCTTCTTCCCCTCTCCCCAGTCCCTGGAAACCACCTTTCTACTTTCCGTCTCTACAAATTACACCATTCTGGGTACCATAAATATGCTCATACAACACCTGTCCCTTCGTTATTGGCTGATTTTACTAAGCATAATGCCAGTTCTTTTTTGTTCCCAGTTAGTCTCCTTGAAGAAACACCCTGAAATGCACAACCTCTAGAGGACATAAAAATGAACGTGTGAGAAATTTTTCTTTCCCTTTTACTACTTGCTAGAAGAATATAAAAACACTAGTGATGGTTAGGAAGAAGAATGAGAAAGCCAACAAAATCATCCACAATCCCACAGCAGAGGCACTCCGTTTTCCCTTCTACTCATTCTCTCATCATCGTTTGCTTTATGTAAATGAAATCTGCATAATTACATAGTATTGAGTATCCTTTAACTTAACCATCAATCAAAATGATACACCTTCAAGCTTTTCAAAAATTAACTCCCAAGGTCAACACCAAGGAAAAAGAAACATGCTTTCATGAAAACCTGGATCTACCAAGCTCTCCCATGGTAGAAAGAAGACACAAATACAAACACCATTTAAATGTTAAGCAAAAATGTATATAGACTCTTAACGTGGCCATCCATCCCACTGTTATCTCTCTCAATGGAAAACAGCACAATGGCATCTAATGAAAATCCTGTTTTCTTCCCAGGAAATAAAAATAATCATGCCACAAATCAACATCCTCCCCAGTTTTTTTTTTTTTTTAATATTGATTTTTCTTGCAATACACATGGTCTCAGAACTAAGGGGGGAACATATAAAATTTAATAAAACTCCAAATCTTATTTTTGTTTCTTGTTTCTACTTGTGGCTTGTAAAATATATATATATAATATATAAAACAGCAGGTTCTAGTAACAGTAGAGAAAAATGATTTCAGATGAAATAAAACTCAAGTCTGGAGGAGATGACTTTGATCGGGAGACAATTATACGTCAGTTGATGGGATGCCAGACTTCCTTTATTTGTTTTAGTAGAAATAACCTCAAGTCCTAGAAAAAAGACATTTTTAGAAAATGACACTGACCCAATTGCTAGATCCCATGAATAAGAGCCGGGAGTGTTACCTTCGTTCCACCACTCCTCACACGTTTTCTGCTCAAATCACTGGAATACATTCAACTTGAATGGGGGCTTTTGGGATACTACATCACTGCAGACACAGAGAGCCCGTCCACAGTAATGGTATTCAACATACCCACCATTCATACTGAATTTCCTGTTTCATGTAGAGAGAACGGAACCCATGA
Source organism: Meles meles (assembly GCF_922984935.1). Classification (NCBI taxonomy): domain Eukaryota; kingdom Metazoa; phylum Chordata; class Mammalia; order Carnivora; family Mustelidae; genus Meles; species Meles meles. Next base: position 34,643,686 of record NC_060067.1, on the reverse strand, counting down.
AAACAGAGAACCCCAATACGGAGGACCCGAAAGGACTAGTCATTCCAAATTCTTAGATCCAGCTTCTTTAACCCTATTCTGTCAGGCCCTGATGCATCTTTCTAGAAATTGCCCCAAGCACAAAAAAAAAAAAAAAAATTCAGTAGCACACGAAGGGGCCTCCTTCCAACCCTGGAACTGGCCCAAATGCTTTTACTCTGAATTATTTTATGAAGACTCATCCCGGGATCTCTCTTAAATGAAACTCTCAGGGAGCTTGCCCCACCTTGAACCTTTCCTGGCTTGCTGTGTCAAACTAGACCCATAAAGACTAACAAAGAATACAATTTCAAAATTAACAGACACTAAAACATCCGCTCTGACTTCAGGAAGAGCCAAAACTAAACACATGTCAACTGAAAGGAAATCTAAATGCCAGTATTTTTTAGGTTGAGATTAAGATTGCACAACATCAGCAAAATCTCAGTATATAGTGTCCGACCCAAGTTCATCATTCCTACATAAGGCTCGCCCTTAGGAACCCCAAACAGGTCAGTCCTCTCCCCTTCCTTAACTTAGGGTCAGCTGACACCCAAAGCAATGTTTACACACCAAAAGAAGATAGAACAAAGTCAGAATATGAACACTTCAAACAGAAACCATTCTCTGTTAGAGGAACTGAGATTTAAGGCAGGTGCAGAAATAGCTTGCGTCCCATGTGATCCTCTAGCCAGCTCCTCCCTGAAACAGCAAATGAGCGATGGTCTCTCAGGCTCTAAATGCCATCTATCTTTGCACCCAAATCAACGGGACTGACCAATGGAGCACAAGGCATTTGGAAAACCAATACAAGAAATCCTGCCTCTGCCTTCTCTTTGACAACCGAAGTCCCCGAAGGTTAAGAGTGGGACATGAAGACGAGAAAAAAGTCTGCATCACGTGAAACATTCCTTTCAGCACCTTTAGAGCTGGTCATCCAAGGTGTGCAAATGGAAACACCAGCTCCCGGGACACTGTGCAAAATATGCTCCCCCCCTCCCCCAGCCCCGCCCCGGGCAAATGCTGCATTAAATGAAGTTTCTTTCCAGTCGGACTTCCTGGATATGTTGATGTAAAGAGAAAGTACGTGCAGTTTTCTGAACTTGTCAGAAGAAGCTTTTATTCCCAACATATTTCCAGTCAGTTGGGATTCAGTGAACCCCCGCTGGGAAGTTCTGCTACGGATGCTAGGGAGGCCAGCTTAGAGCCCAGATCTGGGTAAGCAGGCGCAATGATAAGGCATCGTCTATCCGGTCTTCAAAACAAGAGGGGCATTAGGGCTCCTCCAAGAGGTGTTTTAAAGTTAGGTCCTCGGTACCATTCTTGTGGCCTTAAATTGCTCCTCTCCATGTCATGATCTGGACACAGCCATCACTTCCTGCCACTCGGGACTCAGCTTAAGAATCACCTACTCACTTGATCTGAAGGAGCCCAGTGGGCACTCTGCAGGACATCGCACATCTCTGACTTCTTCGTGGTACCTCCCACCTGGAAAGCTGAAGTGTTTGACTCATTGCCATACCCTAGGGCCAGCGGCACGTGCTAGGTGCTCAATAAACAGAGTGAGTAAGTACATGCAAGTGGTCTAACTATCCCTTCCTCTGACTTGGAGAAACGATGACTTAACCATCTGGTTATACTTCCTATCAGTTCAATAAGATCTATTATTTCAAATAAAAAGGCCATGGTTACGCTATGCTGCTAAATTATATGACAACCGCATTTCTCTTGGACACATATTTTCATAGCAAGTCACTATTTAAAAAACCTATGTATTTTTGAGTCATTCCAGAAACAGCATTGGGTTTAATATGAGCTCCTCCCCTGCCTTTCTAGAATTTGGACACAAAAACCACACAGCTAAGTGGCCCTTATGTTAACCAAACTCATGCTGATCTTACTGGCATCATGTTATAAGCCTATACCATCACAACTGGCGATAAACTATCAGAAAAACTAGCTGCGAAAAATGTTCTCGTGCACCTTTACTAAGGCCTCCGATGAGGGCACCTGGGTAGCTCAGTCGGTTAAGCATCTGCCTTGGGCTCAGGTCAAGATCTCCAGGTCCTGGGATCGAGGTGTGTTGGGCTCCCTGCCCAGCGGGGAGTCTGCTTCTCCCTCTCCCTCTGCCCTTCCCTCCCATTCGTGCACTTTCTCTCTCTCTCAAACAAATAAAAAAAAATTTTTAAAGCCTCCAACAATAGTTATTTTTCATTCATATATTCACTCTTTGATAAACGTTTATTGAACATCCAGGATTTCTAAGCACTAGGAGCACAAAGATGAAGTAAACGTGTCATTCTTTGAGGGGCTTACAGACTAGAAGAGAAGCCAGAGAAGTGAGTAGTTATAATGCAGTGTGACAGCAAGGGTACGATGGAAGAGGGATGTAAGCTGATATATATATATAGATATATAGATATCTATATCTATATATATATATAAAATATATATATGTATCTATATATATATAAATATATATATAATATATATATATCTATATATATATATATAGATATATATATATTATATTGCCTTGGAGGCAAGAGAGTCACCCAGCTCTGGGTAACCAGGTACCCAGTGGTCTTCCAAGTATGCTCCCCAGACCCGCAGCATCAGCATCCCACAGGACATTGCTAGACGTGCAAACTCTGATCGCGCCACACACTCCTACCAATCAGAAATTCTGGGGGTGAGGCCAGCAACGCACATGTTGTAGCAAGCCCTCAGGTCATTCAGACACACTGAGGTGCATGACAACGAAGTTACTTCCTGAAGGAGGAAAAAAGTCAAGCAAGTGACGAATACACAGATAGTAAGGATGGCTGCAGGCAATGGGAATGGAGGATAAAGCCCATTATGCCAGAGAAAGCTGGGCGTGTTGTCAGAACAGCATGGCTGAGCTCAGAGCATGAGATGGAGAGCAACATACATTGTGAAGGGTACCGGGGCGAAGCCAAGAGGCAGGTGCTTCATCTCGAGGGCAGCGAGGAGCCCCTGGAGGGCTGGGATGGGCATGCCCAGGCCTGAAGAGGATTCTAGAAGATCACCTCTGAGGCAGTGCAGAGAATAAACAGGCCACGGAGAAGGTAACCTGATGAGAGGCGACAGTGAGGGGAAGGCGGGAGGCTCGCTATCAGCAACATCGGGGCTCCAATAGGGAGCTTACCTACCCCCTGCACAGATGGAGGTGCCGGGCATGCTGTGGGACACAGCGAGCATCCCTCCTCCCTGGACGCCTTGCCTGACACCCCCCCCCAACAGACCCCCAGCCAAGGCAGATGCCGGTCAGGGAGGGCTGAGTACTTCCCGCCTCCCTGCCTGGTAGCACAGGGCACCTTTTATCTCAGTGGCCAGTGCTTCCCTACAGACAGACAGAGAGCTTCAGGCAGGCAGAGACCAGGGCCATCCCGGTCAGTTTCCACCCTGGTCCGTTTCCACAGGCAGCAGCTGGAACGGCGCCCGGTGCTTCGGAAGCCAGACTGAATGAATGGAGCCGGCCAGGCCAGGAGGCCACTGAGAGGCCACCGCTCTCATTCAGGGAAGGAATCAGAGAGCTTAGGACAGACTGAATGTCTTCATTTTTCTCTAGTCTGTTGACACCATTCAAAACACAGAAAGAAAATCTTCACGAGTCAATTCTGTTGGGAAAATGTAAATGTGATCTGATGAGTGGAGGCCACCAGCCCACCTTCCCAGGGAAAGCTGGCCAGGAGCACGGTTTGAGCACTTTTGCAAGTGAAAAGGAAGACAGGGTTCTAGGCCACAAAGACAGTGCCACCTAACTAAGGTAACGAGTTTGCTCTCTTTTTTGTTGTCAGAACAGCTCTAGAACCTTGAAGGAGAAGAGAGGACCAGGACATTTTAAATCCCACTGACACAGCCTGCCTCTCTGCTTTGGTTTTTAGAAATGATTTCAAGTAGGCAGATGTTGTGACCCAATTACAGGGTATTTTGGAAGGAGTAGGCACCTAACTTGGGGCTGGAGGTGGTGGGCGTAGAGGGAAGAGTCAGTTACTAAGCAGGCAGTACCACCTGCCTCTCAATCTTGCAAGGAATTTTATAGAGAAGGGAGCTGTGACAATCAGGAAGTAAGGCAGCTCTCCCCTGACCTGCTTCCTGTTTTCTCACCATTCCCAAAATAGACAGAGCTAAGGAAAATCATAAATATATTTCTCAGCCCTCCAGGGAAAGGTTCATTAAGGGCATGAATTTGGGTCCCTGGGAAAAAGGGATGAAAGACAAAGTTATCAAAGGCCCTGGAATCAAGAGATGGAAACAGTGGAAAATAAAACCCATGGACGAAAAAGAACTAGAGAAACAATAACAGTGGCCAATGCTTCCACCAAAGCCTCCTGAGAGCCACGGCCACAAACTCGGGTTCCCTGGATTCTCTGAACTCACGCTCTCTGGAGTCAAAAGTTAAAGTTTTTGCTTAAAATAAAAAATAGTAACAGTTAAGATTTATGCCAAGTATTACTCATTATTATGTTCAGAAATTAATACATGAAGTCCTCTTAACAACCATATCATATACAGTATCCCTACTTACGGATAAGAGAACTAAAGCACTGTTAATTCTGTTCCCCACCTGTAATTCTGTACTTCTGTTGTCCCCAGTCATATGGCTATTAAATTGCAGAGCAATATTGGAACCCTGAGAGTCTGGCTCTTAACCACCAAATCCTACTCCTTCCCCACAGGACAGCCTTGTGCCTACATTTACTGTAGGATATTTACAAGCATCCTTGGCCTCTAACCGCTAGATGCCAGTGGGACTCCTTCCGCAGCCATGAAATCAGAAATGTCTCTGACTATTGACAGAAGTCCCTGGGGAGAGAAACTGCACCCCTCCCTTCCTCTTTGAAAACCACAGCTAGAGAGATCTGCAAGGCCAAATCTCTAGGTCCCCTTTGGAAGGAGTGGCAAATCCCCCAGGGCTAGATAGAAGAAACAGGCTATAGCAGCTCTATGGAGGGAAGGAAAAATGGAAAAGGAGTCAGCCGAAGGGTGTACTGTAGTGGGGTTTTACAGAAGTCCCTTGCCACGTCTCCTGTTCTGTGAGGCCTCTCAACTCCCATGGAGTGAGGACAGCCTTTCTTCTCTCCACTCGCTCAGACCTCACACACATCTACCGCCATACCTTATCATCAGTGCTCTGGTACATTCCTCTCTGTCTGCCTGAACTTTGCACAGAGCAAAGTATGTGTTCAACAAACATTTGTTAGACAAAGGCAGGAACAAATGAAGCTAAGGTTTCTTGTTGTCACCAAAACATCTATGTCTCCACTAGCGATCTGAAAAATGCATAAATAAATAAAGCTTGGGTACTGGACGGGAGAAGAAGTTCTGGTGAGACATTAGAAGAATCTGAGGTTGAACAACTGCGTCTCAAAGTATCTATACCCCTGGGGCGCCTGAATGGCTCAGTCAGTTAAGAATCTACCTTCGGCTCAGGTCATGATCCCAAGTGTCCTGGGATCAAGCCCCATGGAGGGCTCCCTGCTCCGTGGGAAGTCTGCTTCTCCCTCTGCCTCCCTCCCCCGCCACATTGTGCTCATGCTCTGTCTCTCTCCCTTTCTCTCAAATCAATGAATAAATAAATAAAAAGTGTCTATACTCCTGTGAGTCCAGACCATGCTTCAGTTAGGTTCAGAAATTTCATATTAGTTCACTTAGAAAATAAAACCAACTCAAGAAATCGAACTCACGCTAAAGAAATTCTATTTTATTCCTTCCCACTGACAAACTGTACTGTCTTGAGCAAATCAGCAGAGCCACTGACTCTCTGGCCCAGGACAGAAGTCCAATTGGGAAATCAAATGCAGATCAGAAGGTAAGAACAGAGCCAGCACCCAGGAGCCAGCCGGATGCTCCCAAGGAGAGGCACCGTCAGCCGGAGTGCTGACGCTCTCTCTCCAGACCCATCACTCTGGCAGTCAGAAGCCTCCAGTCAGCCACAGGCAGCCGGAGAAGCCTGGGAACCCTCACTTCACCCTTTTCCAGTCGTCAGAAGCCCCTGTCATCCTCGCATTGCCTCATGGTTGGCACATGACAACGAATCAGATCCCGGGTTATTTGATTTACAACAGGAACATTCTAGACTGCAATATGTCCAGAGAGGTTACACAGCAACGCCTAGTTTCAGACATATTTAGAAATGATATTTGGACTTTCTGTTACTCGATGTGTGTTCGCATGGAAAGAAATGCACATTGGAGCCACAATACAAAGGAAGTAATTCAATCACTAAGCATGTGGATTTATGTTAACGTCCATTTTGAAAATGGATGAAGGGTGAAATTTTCACCTTTTCCCCAAATGGTGAATTTAGGAAGGTTCCTCACTCATAAGAGAGGAGACAGGGAGGAGGTGAAATGTTTCTTGTATACGAGGCACACAGTTGACCCTTAATTACTAAGTATTATTTCTGCCTCCTGTCGGTCCCTCAGCAACCCATGGGCACCTCCATTCTGAGTACAGTTACCAAGCAAGCATCACGGTTTACTGTAAAGGCTTTATTGAAAGGGACCTGAGTTTCCTTGTCTCTAAAATGGGAACCACATCAGAGCATTTTGTAACAATTAAATAGGGTAATAGCAATAAAAAAGCTCTTAGCACAAAGTAAGAGCCCCATAATTACGTTAATAATATATTATCATCATGATCCCCAATATCCAGATATCATTAAGCATAGATTTTTAAAATATTACCTGAAAATATATTATTCTCTTAACCTACTATTTAGAATACAGAAATACTTTGGGTTTGCAATCGCATGAGCAAATTATTCTTAAGCTTCCTCCAGCGATTTATCAAGGCTTCCTCTGGAAGACATGATACTGTTAAGGTCCAAACCAAGCTGTAGTTCTATGGCCTTGACTCCATCAGCATCTCCTAGAATCACCAACCCCAAACTGCTAAAGCGTGCTGCCTTGGCAGAAAGAGAGAGGCCTGCGTGCAAAGAAACCAACACCAAGATCTGTCATTTTGCGGCCTTGCCTGCTGAAATTCACATTTCAATCAGTTGTCCTTTCTGCTCTCTCCGACCCTCATCTTTCATTCCGGCACTTGCACTGACATTCTTGGGCTATAATTCAAAAATATCGGCCAGTTCCCAGAGCGCTTTCAAAATTAGCTTCTCCTGAGCTCCTCAGACCCTGAGTCTATACTAGTGACCCTACATTCCTGGAAGGCCTAGAGGCCCCATCAGCCCACCCGTAATCTCCGGTTTGGCCTGGTCTCCACCACTCACTCTATCCCAAGGGCACGGCTCTCAACATCTCAGGCCTGGCTTCCCAGACTTATCAATTTCATGGACCATTAAGCTGCCAAATAAAAATATTCCCACCAATTCATAAAAGAAATCTTAACCCCAGATCAGAAGGATATAGTCTCAGAGGAAAAAGGATACATCTAATTCGGACACACTTACAAAATATTCACTACATCACCATCATTATTATTTTGATAAGAACAGCAAACACACCACCAACGGACAATGGCCCATGGGCCTAATACTGTGCTTTGCACTTTTAAATTGTGTGGAAACTAAAAGCTGGTGTATATGGCAGCAATTTGGGAAAAGGTTACATCCTATATCACTGGGATGCCAAGACTTCCTTCTTCAAAAACAGCATTAATTAAAGATATGTAAATTTTTAAAAAAGAAAAAAACAACAAAAAATAGCATTTCCCTTCACTCTCTGGAGTTGTCTACAAGTTCTCTCCAACCTCATCCTCCAAAGCGCACACTTCTCCTAGCTCAGCTACAGAACTGCATTCTTTTTAGTCAACTTTAAAAGAAAAACACAAACAAAACCACTCGCCCTCCCACTCTCCGCATTCCTAAAGCATACTTTCCAGTAGAGTTACACTTTAAAAACCTCAGCTATAACCTAGCAGACAAAATTTTGCAAGATTTCCACAGGAGGCAGAGGAAAGAATGGTTCCCCTTATCTATAACCACTGTCAAATCATTAAGAAATGAAGACACACCTTAATCCATAGTCCCGCACCATTCACCTTTTCCACGGTCTCTTCCCATCTTTGTCCGTATAAGTCTGTACATTTTACGTACCAATGAATTATACACTGAGACTCTCTTCCTGACAACAAAAGTCATGCCTATCCTGGCATCTATTCAACGCTGAGAAGGCCAGGTTAAGACTCAACCGTTACGGAAATAAGATTATGCAGAAAGGAAATGTCTCCCGCGAGTCTACACTTTAAGGCCTCTAATACTTTTAAACTGATACAGGCTTCTTACTTATTGCTAACTTGGGGTGACTTGACTGTCTTCTACCTTCTGTGTCCTGCCTCTCTTCCGCTCTCCCCTCATGTTGGGAGTTACTGCCCCCCGCCCCCAGCAGACGCCCAGCAACCCTGCGGCCTGGTTAATATCAGCAGCGCTAGATTCACCGCCTGTTTATTATCAATTATTAAAATGTGGGTAACGACTCTGGTGTCTGCTCACCTGCCTCACTTAAAGGTTCATGATGCTGAGTTTTGTGAGCATCATGAAAGCAAAGTGCACTCCACACCCCAAGTGGATGGGTTTCCTTTGCTCTCTGCCCCATCATCGTCCCTTGCCAAAGGGGTGGGGGAGTTCACAATCTATTGGAAGATGAGCGGGTGCGTTCCACCAGCCACCATTCCGGCTACTGCGGGAGCTCACCCTGGACACCTGCACGGTACAGGGAGGACACTAACATGATACGATGATGAGCATTTTACTCCGGAGACCAAGAGCTTCATTTCTAATCAAGGGCTGAGGAGAGAGGACGGGGACATGGGAAAGGCTTGCCGAAATTTCACAGCAGGGGGCCCGGCACCCAAGACACCTTCCTCTGCAGCTTCTGTGGTGACTTCTTTCTCAACTTATTGCCTACCCAAGCGCCAACACTCCCCTCAGAAGATGCTATACGACAGTTTCAAATATCCACTGTGCTTCATTCAGATCTAATCCTCACCTTGTCTCCTACACAGGCAACCATTCTTTAACAGAAACTAAAAGGGAGTACAGATTTGGCCCAAAAAAGCCCAAAACAAAACAAAAACAAAAAACGAAACCAAGACATTCGGGACAGGCCAGACTCAGTGAAACACAAAATCAGCTTCCTCTACTGCTCTGAATGAAGGGTCCCCCTCCTTCAATGGTTGCATCACAGACCCCTGGAACGGGATAAGAGAAGTCCATTCTACTGCAACTCTCTTACTGTACAGATGGAAAAACTGAGGCCCAGAAAAGTACACTGACTTCCCCAAGATTACACAGTAGGTGAAAGTAGCAGGAGAACCTGGCCCAGAAGGCTAGTCTTGGGAATCACTGGTTGGTAGTCTTTCCACCAAATCCCACCAGACTCTTTATAATGGAGAATCTGTCACTCTGACTCTGAAAAACCATTTCAACTGAGAGAAATGCCATCAGCCTGCAGAATATGCATTAATAACACTTCAACATAAAATGGGTAATCTGGGCTTATCTTCCTTACACTTAAGCGTATTTGTTGGTAGCACAACACTGTTGAAAATAAATGAGCACGAAAACAGTTTTTAAATCCAAACAGAAGATTCTTTAAAACATTCAAATCATTTTGAAAACATGCTGTTCCAATCAAATCTAATTCCAAATAACAAATCAAAAATGTTTCACAAGAGAATGCTTATTTAGTAACAATGAAGCCCACTGAAAATATTCTCCTATCAGATAAAATTTTCAAGTTCTATTGCTACGCAATCAAAGGACTGCCCACCACCCCAGAGAGGTTTTCTGGGGAAGCTGACATTCATGTGAAAGATGCTGATACATAATATATGTAAGAAGCTTAATATCAGATTGACACAGAGAGCAAACATTGAACAAACACTAGTTTCCTTAACATGGGGAAGGAAAATAAGTATCGCCCACATAACCAGTAATACCTTCTTACAATACTTTCCTAAAAGTCCTACAGCCATGAACAACATTATGACATCAGAGTATTGTCTATTTTTTTTTTAATATTTTATTTATCTGACAGAGAGAAATCACAACTAGGCAGGCAGAGAGAGAGGAGGAAGCAGGCTCCCCGCGGAGCAGAGAGCCCGATGTGGGGCTCGATCCCAGGACCCTGGGATCATGACCTGAGCCGAAGGCAGAGGCTTTAACCCAGAGCCACCCAGGCGCCCCAGAGTATTGTCTATTTTATAAGTTTAAGTGGGGTGCCTGGGTGGTTCAGTCAGTTAAGCGCCAACTCTTGAGCTCAGTTCAGGTCGTGATCTCAAAGGTCGTGAGTTCAAGCCCCACATTGGGTGTGAAGCCTACTTAAAAAAAAATTTTTAAGGTGTACCTAAAAAGGAGATAGAGAAACAACATTCCATTTTTCTTTTTTCTTTTTTTTTTTTAGATTTTATTTATTTACATGACAGACAGATCACAAGTAGGCAGAGAGGCAGGCAAACAGAGAGAGGGGAAAGCAGGCTCCCTGCTGAGCAGAGAGCCTGATGCGGGGCTCTATCCCAGGACCCTGGGATCATGACCTGAGCTGAAGGCAGAGGCTTTAACCCACTGAGTCACTCAGGGGACCCTTCCATTTTTCTTAAAAGACAAATTTAGATATCCTGGAGTCAGAGTAATCAGCATAACCCTGTACTAATATTTTGGTAATTTCTGTTGTAACAGGGAAAAAAAAAAAAGAATTCAATGTTTGTTGTTTTCCTTGTGGCAGGAAAAGAAACAGTCATTAAAAAGCTGAAACGTGACATTAAAAGAATAACAGCTTTAAAATATGTTATCATTGCACACGTGGATTCTTGCAATGTTAGCACTCTTCTTTTTAAGAGTTTATTTATTTATTTGATAGAGAGAGATTGCAAGTAGGCAGAGAGAGAGGAGGAAGCAGGTTCCCTGCTACGCAGAGACCCCAATTCGGGGCTCAATCCCAGGACCCTGGGATCACGACCTGAGCCAAAGGCAGAGGCTTTAACCCACTGAGCCACCCAGGCGCCCCTTAGTACTCTTTTCTTAAATAATTTTGTAGTCTCCTATTCGTATTACTCCAGTTAAATGTAAAGCACCAGTCCTTTATACTTCAGTTCATTGAGTTTTCCACTACCACTTCATACAAGTTTCAGAAAGTGCTGAATGGTATGGCTGCCTCCTTGGGAGTGAATTATCAAGTTAAAAGTATCCTTTGGAAAAGAGAATAAAAGTTCAAGAAACTCCTTCCCTAAAAAAGGATCTCAACTTTGGAGTCCTTTTTCAAAGGCTCTGAGCAAATATCTAGGGACATCCCCAGATTAGGAAGACCCCAAGTCATTTGGGGGTTTGGGGGGCACACAGTGACGATGACAAAAGGACAGCAACAGAAGTCTTGAATCTGCTTCTCCCCTGGAGTTCCGACTACTAGCCCACTGTACTCTACTGCCACCTGTGTTCTCCCAGCATCTCCCCAACCACGAGGTTCCTCAGCCATTTCATCAATACCAACCCTTCAAATCAGTGCATTTCTGATTCTGCAAGTTACAATAAACAACTGATCAACAATCACTGTTTTCAAGCTACAAACAAAAAACACAACTAAGCTGCCACCTAAATTCATAAAGAAATCCCCCTTCAAAGATTATGTTCCTGAAAGGTCAGCCATCCTTAATTATCAGATATCCTTAATTATCCTGGCCATTTGAGTTCAAGATTTGAAATACAAGTCCATGACTAGGAAGAAAGAAAAAAAAAAATCAGAGGCTTAAGAGACCCAAAGACCGAACAACAATCAGGATGCCACTGTGTGCTGGTTTAAATCACTTAAATAGTACAACAAATGACAAACCAATGCCAACCTCGCAAAGTTTCCGCGTTTCTTGGAACTGAAACAGGACCGCTGGCATCATTTAATGATAATCCTTCAGGTATTTCACCTAAGTCATCAGGCGCGATGGAAAGCCCGTGACTGAGGACTTCTAAAAGAGCCCAGCCTCGCCCGGAGCTGCCGACACTGTGTCTTACTCTCTTCTCAATTTGGGTTCTCCCAACCACTCCATCCATCCAAAAACGTCTGTGACAGTCGTGGCTCTCAGCTGCGCAGAACTTGACTACAAAACGGCTACAACTCTCAATCTGATTTCTCCCATTTATTTGCATTTAGTTCGAGTTCCACACTCCCTCGGCCCTTCGCCCCTTGCCCCCTCAGTTCTAGATAGCTTCAGCGCGTTCTAGACCACCTCGCATTGTTTCTTGGGGACTCCGCATCCCTGCCTCCCACCAGCACTGTTTTCAGCGCACAAATGTCATTTCCATCGTCACCCCCTCCATTCCGCCCGGCGGGTAGCAGAGGAGCCTTCAGGACCAAGGGCCGGCTTCCCCTATTCGGTCCCCTTCGCACAGCCATTTTCTAGTTAAAACGCTCTCTGCCTCCGAGGGAGAAATGAACTTTTCCCCCTTTGACCTCCCGGCTGCTAGCGTCTGAACCCCCAAAAAGCCAGCGCCGTCTCCAACTCCCCGGCAGGAGCGCGCTGCCGCCCCGGGAGGGAGAGCCCAACCGCACAGCCGAGGCCGGTGCCAGGGAAGGGGGTGTGCGCTCTTGCCCGCCGGCTCCCGCCCTCACTTTTCCCCTCCGCAGCCCCCACCCGGGCGCACCCCTTCCAACCCCGTCTCCCCCGCCCCAGGCCCTGCCAAACCCGGGCTGCCGAGGGAAGGAGGGCGCCGGGAAGCAAGAGGGATGGAAGTCAAGGAGTGAGCCCGCAGTCGCCGTGCCACCCGGCCGGCCCTGCGGCGCGAGCGCAGGGCGCACCGGACTGGGGAACGGGCGCCCGCTGCAGATGCGGCGGCAGCTGCTGCAGCTGTGGCTGCGGCGGGGCGGGCGGCCGGGGCCGCGCAGCCCCAGGGGCCGGCAGGAGAGGAGCAGCCGCCGGGGCGGCGCGCAGCCACTCGTCGCACGCCGCTGCCGCTGCCCGGGTCTCTCGCCGGCACTCCCGGGCCGCCCCGGGGTCCAGGGCAAAATCAAGGAAGAAAGCGAGGCTCACCGGCGGTGCGCGCCGCGCTCGCCCCGGCACCGGCGCCCGGCGGCTCTGCTCCGTCTCGCCTTCCCCGGAGCGCCCGGATCAGCTGCGGGTGCAGCGCACGAGCTTCCTACTTGAGACCAGGACGGGCTCCGGCGACTGAGCATGCCCAGTGCCGCTCCGCGAGTCCCGCGCAGGCAGCGGCGCCGGCGAGATTCCACTTCTCCAGGCTTTGGCGGCGGCTGCGCGAGGAGGGCTGGAGGGGCCAGGCCAGGCGGGGGCCGAACGCGAGAAAGGCGGGGCCGGGGGCGGGGGCCGAGGAGGAGGGGGCGGGCCGCGCTCCGAGTGCGACCCCTGCAGGCAGAGGCTGCGAGCCCTATGGGACCCACGGTTCCCCTACCGCCTGGGAAGATGGCAGGGAGGCTGCGGGGGCCTGGGTGTCGAGATGCAGCCCGGTATCCCCTCCATGTGGCCTGGCGTCTGTCTGCACCAAAAGGCAGTTGGGTAACCTCATCCCTGGCTAGTCTTTTCTCCCACGTCTGCAATCCTTTATAATGGGAAAATGTACCCAGATGAGAACTGCCCACACCCACCCAGCTGCAACTTGTAGGCGAGAACTCCTTCTGCCTCCTTTTCCAGAACCCCAGGCATATGTCCCCCGCCCACACACACACACACACACACCCCATTCCTTGATGTGAAAGTCACAGCGAGATGACCTCAAGGGAGAAACATACCTGCAGGCGGGGAAAAGCATAATTTCCTTTTCACCGGGAATATTACCTATAACTGGAATTGTACACAGACAAGCAGAGTTCTGCTAAGAATGGACACTCAGTAAGCGGTAATCAGTGCTCTGCCCTGGACACTGTGAATGACATCCCCAAAGCATGCTTAGCGTTGTTCTTCACCAGGGCAGTGGTTGTCAAAGATCAGGATCACCCCGAGGCTTTACAGGAATAAAATGCTGGGTCCCACTCCCAGAGTCTCTGCATTAGTGGGCGTGCCGTGGGGTCCAAGCCTAGGTATAGCTGACAAGTTCCCAGGTAATGCCCAGTGCCGCCGCTCCGAGGACCACACTTTGAGAACCATTATTATACATTCATATACACACAGCCTTACGTATGATCTATGTCAAGGGGATTGTGCTAAAAGTAAATTAATAGTAACTGAAGTTACGGCTTCTCGCTCATTCTCCTCCCCAAGCTTCCGGAAAGCACTGCTTCCTCAAATAACAGACTCATACCTAGCTGGTCCTTATTCTTCATGTGAGGATTCTGTGTGGTTGCGGCGGGCAGTACTCTATTGCTTCAAATACCACGTATTGATGTAGTGAAAAGAAGAGCCATCTGTACCCCAATGTTTGTAGCAGCAATGGCCACGGTCGCCAAACTGTGGAAAGAACCAAGATGCCCTTCGATGGACAAATGGATAAGGAAGATGTGGTACATATACACAATGGAGTATTATGCCTCCATCAGAAAGGATGAATACCCAACTTTTGTAGCAACATGGACGGGACTGTAAGAGATTATGCTGAGTGAAATAAGTCAAGCAGAGAGAGTCAATTATCATATGGTTTCACTTATTTGTGGAGCATAACAACCTGGAGGACATGGGGAGATGGAGAGGAGAAGGGAGTTGTGGGAAATTGGAAGGGGAGATGAACCATGAGAGACTACGGACTCTGAAAAACAACCTGAGGGTTTTGGGGGGGGGGAGGTGGGAGGTTGGGGGAGCCAGGTGGTGGGTATTATGGAGGGCACGTGTATTGCATGGAGCACTGGGTGTGGTGCAAAAACAATGAGTACTGTTATGCTGAAAATAAATAATTTTAAAAAAAAAAATACCATGTATTTATTGAGGATCTTTAAGGTCTATAGTAAGCCTAGGAATACCGATAAATAAAAAATCCCAGACCCTTGCCTTCATAGAGCTTGCAGTCCAACGAGGTGGACAGACACCCACCAAATAATCACAAATGTCATATAAAGCGTGGAAGTGTTAGGAGGGAGATCTACTACACGTGGATAAAAGAGTGTATAATGGAATCCTGATGCTGATTCACAGTAGGGTTGCAGGAATGAGTGGTGGAGGAGGGAAGCTACCTTGCGGAAGACCGGTTTCCGCCGTTTGCACCCCTAAAACCTCTCTCACGAACAATTTTCCTCGGACCCACCTGAAGGCCAACAGCCACGTTGCTCCTTACTGTAACAGAAAAGCAATATTGCCACTGAGAAATCCCTGTAAATCCATGAAAGTGCTCACCCTTAGGGCTGAGTCCCCACACCCAAGACCCGCCTATTGAGTCTGAGACCCTGGACTGACGGAGGCCATAGTTTTAACCCAATCTGGGAAAATGCAGACTGTGATCTGGAAAGCCTTCTAGTTCTGGTCTACGCCATTCAGGTTCAGAGAAGCTAAGAAATTAGCCAACCCAAGACCACCCCGCCCTTCAGTAGCGGGACCAGTCTCCACCCTTCCTGGGAGGTCCTCTTTCCGTGGCGCTCCATTCCCACGGACCCCGCAGCTCCCCGCGGCCCTCCAGGAGTCCCACCCTGCAGTGCCCGCTCCCGGGGGTCCCGGGGCGACCCACGGCGCCCGCCCCTCCCGGTTCGGTCTCCTCCAGACCGGGAGGAAAACCCGCGGTGGAGTCCTCGGCGGCGGGGCGGGGCGACGCGCGCAGGCGCAGTGGCCGCCAGGTTGGGCCGAGGAGGCGCCCAGCTCCACACCTGATGCAATCAGCCTTCCGGAAACGGGCCCGGCCGCCGCGCTCACCCAGGAAACGCTTATGCACCCTCCCCTGGCCACCGGACCCCGCGCCCGGGTTCCGAGCCACCTCGCCGCCCGGCTTCGCCCCGGCACGGAGGACGACGTTCAGCGTCCCCCGGAGGACCCGCAGGAGTCGTCAAATCACCGCCTGCGAAAGCAAAATTTCTGGCTGCCCTAATAGTGACGTGGAAACGGCCACCGAAGGTTCCGTGGAAATTCCCTTAATTATGTATTTGCAGAGAAGACCGGCGAGGAAGGCTTTTAACCTGCTTTGCTGCGATCCTTCCCTTCGTCCGCCGCCCGACACACATCTTCCTTCCTCCCTTGAAGGAGCGTTTCTAGTAACAGCTTTCAGGCAGAATGGACAGGACTCCCTACTACCCTCTCGGTCTTGCTGAATATGTAACAGCGCGTTGTCTCTGCTACCAGAAAGCCTTCCACCGCATACTCATTTTATAAATAAGTAATTGGTTCCTCTGTACCTCATCATTTTAGTTTACAAAGAAAATCACTTCTCCTTTCACCGCCTCATGCAATTTTGGTATCTATTGTGAGTGGGTTTTGTCCTTCATGCTGACTCACCCATGAATTGTTTTCTAAGGAAATGAGATGTTCTAAGAACATTTCAAGAGCATGTTTGTAAAAGAACGGAAGTTAAAAATTACCTAAGTCCTTTAAGGCTAAAACGGAAAAGAAAAGACAAATTCAAGGAATTTTATTTGTAAGGATGCTTAGGAGATCATTCTAGAATGAAGCCTGGATCAACGCGGGTTTTACAGATGCTTACCTCTCTGTGGCCCAAAGAGGTCAATGACTTTTCCTTCCTTAAGCAAAACAGCAGCAAAACTGCACTTGAAAACAGATTCTTAGCACTCTAACCTAATGAAAAAATATATTTGTATTTTGCACAAACACTATACAAAGTGCAAGACTATATTACAATGCTGTTTTTTCAATCTAAAGATTACAAACTACAAAATTGGCCACAAAAGGGATCCTATTACTTGTCCGCACCCTTGAAGTCCTTAGTCTTTAAATAGTCCTTGATCTCCCTGACACTATACAACTTAGCCAGACATTGCTGAGATAACCAGAGACTAGGCTTTAAATATTTCCAGTATGTGGGGCGCCTGGGTGGCTCAGTGGGTTAAGCCGCTGCCTTCGGCTCAGGTCATGATCTCAGGGTCCTGGGATCGAGTCCCGCATCGGGCTCTCTGCTCAGCAGCGAGCCTGCTTCCCTCTCTCTCTCTCTGCCTGCCTCTCTGTCTATTTGTGATCTCTGTCAAATAAATAAATAAAATCTTAAAAAAAAAAAAAATTAAAAAAAAAAATATTTCCAGTATGGTATGAAATTCTTCAGAGCTTCAAAACATCAAGGAATCTTTTGAGTCAAAATTTAGAGCCTCTAGTATTTTTGCTGGTATATGAACTGTTTTGAGGTTAAACCAAGGGAATTTTAGTGATCACAACAAAATATCAGGGCTATGATTTGCCACTGTCATGATTTAAAATACTTTTAACAAAATGGAAATCAAAGTGAAATATGTTACTGCAAAACTCCCGCCTACAATAAAACTTTTCAAAACCCTATCTACCTTTTTATCTTGATTAATGTATATTTCTTTTTAGAATGTTCTGTCATTTAGAGATCTGAGAGAATACCTTTACTTATGCATAGAGTCAAATAAATGTCAAAATACAGAGGAGCAAAGTGCAAACTCATCACAAGAAGGTACTAGTTACAGAATAACAAAACTTGGGGCGCCTGGGTGGCTCAGTGGATTAAGCCACTGCCTTCGGCTCAGGTCATGATCTCAGGGTCCTGGGATCGAGCCCCGCGTCGGGCTTTCTGCTCCACGGGGAGCCTGCTTCCTCCTCTCTCTCTGCCTGCCTCTCTGCCTACTTGTGATCTCTCTCTGTCAAACAAATAAATAAAATCTTAAAAAAACAAAACAAAAAAAACTTCACTGAGTGCTTAGCTTGTGTTGGATCCTGGCCATCGGTTATTAAACTTAATCTTTACAACCGTCCCATGAGTAATGTACTATTGTTATCCTTACATTACAGGTAGTGAAAGTGAAGTTTGAGAATGTAAAGTAACTAATGTAAATACCGAGAAAATGATCGTGATTTTTGTTTTATATAAGAAAGGAAGTAGAGTACTATACTTACTCTCCTCCTAAAGATAAGACTTGGTAAAATTAGTGTTGTCCACACATTCATAATTGGTGAATCGTAGTCCCCAAACTTAGGACCAATCTTACCCACAGATATGAAGCAGATGATCGAATACCTAGTTACTTTTCGGCAGTACCACCAAGGCCTGCGCTCTGATGGGTTTTCCATGTCCAATTGGCTCCTCTAGTCCTAAACTATCCAATTCAGTAGTCGCTCACTAACCACTTACAGTTATTTAGTTTTAAATTAACTAATTAACATTGGAATTAAATTTTCAGTTCCTTGGTCATATTGGCCACATTTCAAGTGTTCCATAGCTAAGCTAATGGCTACTATATTGGATGATGCAAGTATAAAATATTTCCATCTCTGCAGAAAATTTTATTGGACAGGGTTGCTCTAGTCCATCCCAATACTCTGAGGCTTTAATCTTTCTCCATTCTGTATCATCCCTCCTCTGAAAGGGCCATGATTCTAGCTTTACCTTTCCCATGAGTTTCAGTCCTGTTAGTCCAAATTCATATTACTATCAGTATAGAATACCATCATTGAAAGATACAGGCCTTAAAGCAAGACTTTATTTCCCATCCCAGCTCTATTATTTACCATCTGTGTAACCCTGGACAAATTATTTTACCTCAGTGAACTTCGATCTTCTTATCTGTAAAATGGGCATTTTAATCTTTTCCTCGTGGGTTTAACTGAATGAAAGCACACATAAAGTTTCTGGTGGGCCTCACATAGATTCCTTCCTTCCACTCCAGTTTCAGTAAATGACATCACCGATTACTCAGATTTTCAAACTAGAAATCTCAGTCATCTTCATTTCTTCCTTCCTCCTCAACAGCCCGCTTTTAATTAGTCATCAAGGCTGTTGCTCCCCTCCCAGAGATGCTTCTTAAATCTGGGTGCTCCTCTCTGCCCCCACTCCCACTGTCCTCATTGGCGTTTCATGTGCTATTTCAGTATCCTGCCAACTGCCCTTGGTGGCACCCATCACTTCCAATCCAAGCCCTTCCTCCATGCTGCTGCCAGAGTGATCTTTCCAAAAAGAGATGCTGATGATTTCACTCCCCTACTTAAAAACCAGTGGTGACTTCTGGTTGCTTAAGGATAAAAATTTAACTGTTAAACCTAAGGACTCATGAGACCAACCCCCTCATTCCATTTCAAACCTACATTTGGCTCCTCTACTACTGACCTCCCTTTTAAGCCACCCCTCCCTCAGCTCATTACTCTCCCTATATCACCCCTTCCCACCACCCCCCAGCACCCTCTGCACCACCAACCAGTGCCCTAAGAGGCATTTCTACAACACATAATGGCCCTTCCTGTCTCTGTCCTTGCACACACCCTTCTCAAGCTGAAAAGACGTTTTTACATCTCCTTTACCAGCCAAACTCCACTTATTCTTCCAGGTCCAGCTCAGAGATGATCAATTCTATAAAAAGCTTAGTCACCTTTTCCCAGGGAAAAGTGGTGACCAGCTCATCTGTGATGTCATAGGTTTAAGAGTATAGATGCTATATTCAGGCTACCCCGGTTTAAATCCTGCCTACACCACAGTCCCACTGGTAGTTTTGAGAAAGTGACTTACCCTCTCCTAATGTCAATTTCCTTGTCTGAAAATGTTGATAATCACATTATGTACAACTTAGTGTTCTTGAAAGTATATAAAACAATGCACATAAAATTCATAACAACATGCCCAGCTCATAGGTAAGCATTCAATATACATTACCTTTAAATTATTACTATTATTACTACCCATTTTATTCTTCTGCCTCTATGTGGGCCTCCTTTTTTACATTTTACTTTCTTAGTTTTTTTTTAAAGATTTTATTTATCTATTTATTTGTTTGTTTGAGAGAGAGTAAAAGCAAGAGAGATCATGGAGGGAGAGGGGAAAGCAGACTCACCGCTGAGCCAGGAGCCCTATGTGGGGCTCAGTCCCAGATCCTTGAGATCACGACCTGAGCCAAAGGCAGACACTTACCCAACTGAGCGACTCCAGGACCCCTTTTTTTACATTTTAAATACATCTTTTACATTCAAAAATTTTTTTTATTTCACATTTACATCAATTTTACATTATATAAAAAGTTTTATCAAAGAAATACTTGGTATTTATTACAGAAATACTTGGTGTTTAGGAAACACCAGTAACAAACCAAAACGATTAAATCTTCTATTATTTGATTTCCATTTTAGTTGCAAACAGAAGGAATTCTAGTTAACTTTCCCAGGATACAAAATGAGAGAAGGCATTGTCAGGTTGCCCACTGCATCAACGCAAAGATGGAGAACTGTTTCCGCAAAAGGTCAGGATCTATGGAGGACTGGCAGCAGACAATACAGAGCAGACTATGGCGCAGCCTGGCAAGATGGTACGATCTCACTGGCCTCGTACTATGGCCACTGTTCTGAACTTTGGCAACTTAGCAATGCTTTCTTCCTATTCACGCTGACAACCTATACCTTAGCAGCCAGAAGGCAGAGAGAGGAAATGTTTGCCTCCCTTCACATTCTCTCTTGGGATGTGGGGCCTTCCCACAACCCAAACTCATACAGTCGAGGATTCACCAAAAAATAGAAAAAGTGTCTCCCTGCCCTCACTCCCCACCTCATGGGGATAAAGTATGGGTCAAGCATGCTTGAGCCATACCTTATCACTCATTTTCAAGCATCATGTACCTCTCTGCTTTCAAACCTTTTCTTATGCCATGTCCTTTGCCTGGAATATAATTTGCTTCACACACTGATCCACTCACTCCTGCTTCCTTCACCTTGCCCACTTTTCAATATTGTGCTCACTCTACAAAGGCCAAGCTTTTTCCCTAATCGAGCATACAGGTTAATGCTCACTCCTTGGTTCCAGACAACATCGTATGGTTTTGCATCACGTCATATGTACAGTTAGATACTGTGTCAGTCTTTGTTGTTATACCGTGAGCTCCTATATCTGACTTTATCCCATTGAAGACACTTGATAAAAACGTGTTTAATGAATGAAAGAGAAAAGGGAAATTAGCTTTTATTAAGACACTGTGCCAAGCACTTTACAATATTAAACTCTATTTATTCTCAATTTAGAACTCTTTTTTTTTTTTCCTCCAATAGGCTGTGTCACCATTTTATAACAGGAAACTGAGGCATGGAAGAGCTAAGTTACTTTCCCAAGATCACACAGCTATTAAAGTACAGAGGCAGAATTTGAGCAGAGAGGAGAAAGCTAATTAAATTAATCTGTAAAATTTCCCTAAGTATTGAAAATATATTTATTAAATTTTATAAGCTCTTATTCCACTGTTCTTTTCTTTTGAGATTTTTATTTATTTATTTGACAGACAGAGATCACAAGTAGGCAGAGAGGCAGGCAGAGAGGCAGGCCGAGAGAGAGGAGGAAGCAGGCTCCCCACCGAGCAGAGAGCCTGATGTGGGGCTCAATCCCAGGATCCTGGGATCATGACCTGAGCCAAAGACAGAGGCTTTAACCCACTGAGTCACCCATGCACCCCTTATTCCACTGTTCCTGAAAGATGATGATAGATGGGCTCTATACAGGAAATCACAGAAATTTAATTTATGAGCACAAAAGCACACAATAAAATTCATCACACTCTTTGTCTTTTCCCTTCCCCCAGGCAACCAAGAATTGTTATTGGAGACACTGGCATTTTATTGAACTGGTTCTGCCTACAAAGAATTTATGTTCTTATGCGTAGGGCAATCTCTTTCCCTGGCTATATGATATCCTCTCATCCCTCCAGAAAATCCTTGTTTTGCTTATTTTCAGACAGTAGAAATTTGAGTCCAGATTGCCAGTGTGCATGGTGTCTCACAATTAGTTGTCCGCGTAGATAAAGGCAAGAATTTAAATCTTGTAAATGGAGGAAAACCATCACCTTCATGTTCAAAGGGTACAGCATAAATAATACCATGCAACTTAGAGAAATACTCAATTTTAAATTCATATAAACATAATGAAATAGAAAGGAGGAAATCTGAAATGAAGAATACTCTAAGACAGAAGATGTTATAAAAGAACCAGAAATCATCAACAAGAGAAAAATGCTTCACTCATACCTAGAGGAGAACAGGAAATATATTGCGAATTTGCAGAAGAATTGATTCTCCTTGATCAAACAAAAAATTTATGATCTCCTTTCTCTACTTGTTCCTGCCAAGTATCTTTCACTTTTAAGCACTTCATTACAAAATCTGCAAAAAGAAAATAAGAAGGGAGGGGAAGGGGGATGGAGGGAAGGAAAGAGGAAGGAAAGAAAGAGAGGCAGACAGGGAAAATGTAAAAAAAGACCTGAAGATCTCTTCAAGAGATTATTATCATAAGTAAACACTTGTCATTAGTTTAAATGAAGCCTAACTCCTTATAAATATCTGAGAGTACAAAAAGTGAATTTGGGAGTGGAGGGGCAATCATATAGGGGGGAAAAATGTAATAAAAAGTAATAGCACCAAATTAATCCCCAACATGGAGGTTAGATATTAGGGGGAAAAAGATTATTGCGAAGTTCAATTAGATAAAGGAAAGACTTCAAAGGAATATAGCAAATGCTCCATCCCTTGAGACATTTAAAATTAACCTGGACAAAGAACTAGAATATATTTTGTAAAAAGCAATCCTTTCTGACAAGCTGGTAGATTAGTTTTAATTGATTTTTCCACCTCTAATTTCTTTAAATCTCTGAAATGCTATTCTTAGAAGATAAATGAGTTTTCTTTAAGAATGAATTTTGTCTTTATTTTAATGAAATGAGATATGATTTCTTATGGAAATAGTTTCCAAGCCAATGACTTTGCAAGTAATAATTCTAACTGCTATTTAGATTATAGAAGTTAACAAAGTTACATCATTAGTAAACATGATAAATTACAATATATTTTCTTTCATTGTGCATGAGTAATTGTCTTGAAATAAAATTCCCAAAAAATGAAGGAATACGATTCAGTCCAAAAACACGAAAATGGGGGCTCCTGGGTAGCTCAGTCATTGAGCATCTGCCTTTGTCTCAGGTCATGGTCCCAGGGTGCTGGGCTTCAGCCCCACATGGGGCTCCCTGCTCAGCGAGAAGCCTGCTTCTCCCTCTCCCACTCTCCCTGCTTGTGTTCCCTCTCTTGCTGTGTCTTTCTCAGTCAAATAAATTAAATAGAGTCTTTAAAAAAAAAACCAACAGGAAAATGGAGCAGGCATATATTCTGACAGTTTTTACCTTTTTGTTCTAGGTTCATATCCTATCTAGAAAGTTATCACTTAAAAAAAAGAAAGAAGGAAGGAAGGAAGGAAAGAGAAAAAGAAAAAATAGTACCATTGAAATTACATCAAATTTTGTATTATTGAATCAGATAACAGTTTTGAGGAGATAAGGGACAATATCAGTATATACATGTTGTTTATTGTAAGAAAAGAACTAAATTAGAAATGTGCTAGAAAAAAACTTTGCCTGATGTCTTTGAATTTTCTTAGAGATCAGTTGGCTTAGGAAAAGAAGTGGAAACACTAAACGAAACAAGAGGTATATCTGTTTCTCCATACACACACACACACACATACACATTCTTTAATTTTATTTATTTATTTGTCAGAGAGAGAGAGTGCACAAGCAGGGGGAGCAGCAGGCAGAAGGAGAAGCAGGTTCCTTGCTGAGCAAGGAGCCCAATGTGGGACTCAATCCCAGGACCCTGGGATTATGACCTGAGCTGAAAGCAGACACTTAACTGACTGAGCCACCCAGGCATACCTCTCCTTAAATATATTGACTTTCAAAGCAGTTCTACATTCTTTGATAAACTATGAATGAATAGCAATATGGTTGGAAAAAATATTCTTCTTCTAAAAGATTTTTATTCATTTATTTGAAAGAGAAAGATTGAGAGCAGGAGCAGGAAGGAGGGGCAGAGGGAGAGAGAGAAGCAGACTCCCCTTTGAGCAGAGAGCCCTACACAGGGCTTGATCCCAGGACCCCGGGAGCATGACCTGAGCAGAAGGTAGATGTTTAACCAAATGAGCACCCAGGTGCCCCGGAAAAAATATTCTTGATTAGGATTTTTTTATTCCTAGGTCATAAAGATACTCTTCCCTATTATATTCTGATAAGTTTCAACTTTTGTGTCCTTAATTTTTTTAAGAGTTTATTTATTTTATTTGAGAGAGAGAGAGAGAGAACATCGGTAAGCAGGGGTGGGGGCAAAGGGAAAGAGAGAGAGAAAGAGGCAGACTCCCCACTGAGCCCAGAGCCAGACACAGAGGTTGATCTCAAGACCCTAAGAACATGACTTGAGCTGGGAACCAAGAGTCTGCCACTTAACCCGCTGATCTACCCAGGCACTTTCTTAATTCTGTTTTTTACATAACAATCTTTAATTCATTTCTATTATGCTGTGAGATACAAATATAATTTTACAAGTAGAAAGCTGCTATTCTAATATAAGGTATCAACAATCCTTCTCATTCATAATGCCACTTCTGTGACATACCAAGTTCTCATTGGTCTGTTCCTAAGCTCTCTACTTCCTTTCACTGATTAATATTTTTACTGTTATGCTAATACTGCACTACTTTAATTTCTATGCCTTTGTGATATATTTTGATATCTGGTCAAGGAGCTGTTTCTTCTTTCTCCTGCTTTATCAAGACCGCCTTAACCCTTCATCACAATAATTTTCCTTATAATTTATAATAAATATATCATTTTTGATGAAAGATGTTTAGAATTTTCATTGGCATCACATTTAATATAAATTAAGTTAAAGAGAACTGATATTTTTGTTCTACTGAATAATCTCATACATAAATGTATTATATTTTTCATTTATTTAAGACCTTAACAAATAGTCTCTACATCTACTAAACTTGAAGCCCATAAAAGCCCATATAACTTCTCAAGTTTGAGGGTGATAGTAATAAGAAGATTTGAGTTTTTTTATTATCCGAAATCTGCTGTTACTTTAGCTGAGACAAACTCTTGTATTTAATTCTATTGTTCTCACTTTATTTCTACTGGATTTGATCTTGGAAAAAGTCAGTGAGATGATGGAAGTCAGCCAAGCACATTGCCTTTGTCCAAGTGAATGGTGATTATATAAATCCGGTGTGGTTTGGAGTATCAGCCTCAATTTTAATGAGGTTAAGATGACAGTGCCTCAATTAAATTAATCTCCTCAAGTTTGCAAGAAAATTGACAAAGAAAAAATAAGCAAATTTCCTTCTTTTAACTGGTGCACAGACCAGTGGTATATAATAATTCTTACAGTAACCACTAAAAGAAAAATAGCTAAAAAAATACATAAAGTTAAATAAAATACTGAAAGTATTTAAATAATTGAAATGACTATGGGAAAGGGAAAAGAAAAGAACAAAATCAGGGGAAACAATCATTAAGATAATAAAATTGTGGACCTAAATCCAATCATATTAATAATTACATTAAATCTAAGTGATCTAAACCCTCTAATTAAAAAACAGAGATTCTCAGACTGGCATTAAAAATAGAAGATCTAATTATATGAAATCTATAAGAAAGCTAGTTTAAATATAATTACATAGATAAAATAAAAGGATGAAAAAAGATATATAATGAAAACACTAATCAAATGTTATTTTACTAGGGCTGCCATAACAAAATACCACAGACTACATGGCTTGAACAACAGAAATTAATTTTTTCACAGTTCTGAAAACTAGAAATCCAAGATCAAGGTCTCAACAGGGTTGGTTTCTTCTGAGGCTTCTCTTCCTAGCTTGCAGATTATTTCCTTCCCTCTGTGTCTTCATATGGCCTTTCCTCTGTGCTCTGGAAAGTACCTCCCTCCCTGGTGTCTCTTCCTCTACTTATAAGGACACCAAATATTAGATTAGAGCCAAATCATAGGAACCTCATTTAACCTAAGTTACCTCATTAAAGGCCCTATCTCCAAATATAGTCACCTTCTGGGTGCTGGGATTAGGGCTTCAACATATGAATTTTGGAGCAGGGACACAATTTTGTTCATAACATCAAAAGAAAGCTGGACTAGCTGTATTAATATTAGGTGAAATAGACTTCAGAACAAGAGAAATTACCAGGATTAAAGACAGACATCACATATTGAGAAGTGGGTTGATTCATCAGTAATATACAGTAATCTTAATGTGTATGCACCTATAAATTAGAGATCAAGAATACACAAGCAAAAACTGATGGAAGTGAAAAGAGAAATATACAAATCCACAATTACACATGGAGATTTCAACACTTCTCTCTCAGTAATCATAGAACAAAAAATCAGCATGGATATAGATCTCTATCAACCAATTCGAACTAATTGACAGTTATAGGACATTCTGGCCAACAAGAGCAAAATACACAATCCGATCATAATAGAGTTAAACAAGAAGTTAATAAAGAATGATATCTGAGGGTGCCTGTGTGGTACAGTTGGTTAAAGCAGCCGACACCTGGTTTCAGCTCAAGTGGTGATCTCAGGGTTGAGAGATCAGGCCCTGCATCACAGACTGTGTGCTCAGCACAGAGTCTGCTTCAGAGTCTCTCTTCCTTTGACCCTCCCACTTGTGCTCTCTCTCTCTCTCAAATAAATAAATAAATAAATCTTAAAAGAAAAAAAAAGAATATGGGAAAAATCCCCAAATATTTGAAAATTAAACAATGCACCCTTAAATAATCTATGGACCAAAGGGGAAATCTCAGGGAAATTTAGGAAATAGTTTGAATGAAATGAAAATACAAAATATCAAAACTTGTGGGATGCCCCAAGAGTTTAAAGGAATATTTATAATATTTACTTTAAAAAAAAATAAAAAAGGAAGGGATGCCTGGGTGGCTCAGTCAGTTGAGTGTTTGCCTTCAGCTTAGATCATGACCCCAGGGTCCTGGGATCAAGTCCCACATCGGGTTCCTTGTTCGGTGGGGAGTCTTCTTCTCCCTCTGTCTGCCATGCCCCCTGCTTGTGCTATCTCTCTCTCTCTGACAAATAAAATAAAAGCTTTATTTTATTTATTTATTTATTTTTAAAGATTTTATTTATTTATTTGACAGAGAGAGATCACAAGCAGACAGAAAGGCAGGCAGAGAGAGAGAGAGGGAAGCAGGCTCACTGCTGAGCAGAGAGCCCAATGCGGGACTCGATCCCAGGACCCTGAGATCATGACCTGAGCCGAAGGCAGCGGCTTAACCCACTGAGCCACCCAGGCGCCCAAAAGCTTTATTTTTAAAAAGTAATAATAAAAGTATATTTAAAAAGGAAAGGACTTAAATCAATAAGTTTTCATGCTAAAAAAAATAAAAAAGCAATTTATGAAGTAAGTAAAGAAAGGAAATAATAAGAGTATTAATGAAATAAAAATTAAGAAAAAAAATAGAGAAAGTCAATGAAAGTAAATGCTGGTCCCTTGAAACAAACTAGCAAAATTGGCAAGTGTCTAGTTATACTGGTCAAAGAAAAATAAAATTTATAAATTAACAGTATTAGATTAATAGAAAAATATTGTTAACAACTTTATGCTAAGAAATTTGATGTCCTGGAGAAAATGGACAAATTTCTTAAAAGACAGAAATTGTCAAAACATAACCAAGAGGGAAAAGGAAACTTGAAAAGCCCTACATACCTTAAAGAAATTGGAAACTTCAAGCCACTGATGAATTTTATGAATTTTTTTAATTTTATAAAATTTTAAAGGAAGAAATAATAAAACTTCTACATAAACTCATTAAAATAGAAAAGGAGGAAAAATTCCCTAACTTATTTTAGGAAGCCAGAATCACTTGATACCAAGCCAGATAAGCATAGACAAGAAAACAGAAGTACAGAGAATATATGTATAAAATCTTTTAACAAAATTTTAGCAAATTACCTCCAACTATATGTACACAGGTTGTTGTATATTGTCTATGTATGTATATGTGTGTGTATGTGTTTATTAGACATATTAAAGGAAATCAGATTAGAAAAGAAGATATAAAACTGTCTTTATTTGTAAATGATATGACGGTGTATATGGACAATCCAGTGCAATCTAAAATACGACTGCTAGGGGGCGCTTGGGTGGCTCAGTCAGTTAAGCATCTGCCTTCTGCTCAGGTCATGATCTAAGGGGCCTGGAATAGAGCCCCTCCTCAGGCTCCCTGCTGGTCGGGGAGTCTGCTTCCCCCTCTCCCTCTGCCTCTTCCCCCAGTTTGTGCACACTCCCTGTCTCTCAAATAAATTCAATCTTTAAAAAAATAGAAGAGAAGAGAATAAAATAAAATAAGGTTGCTAGAACCAAAGAGTAAATTTTAAAAAGCCACAAGATTAAAAGATTAAAAGACCAAACCAAAACAAACCTTAAAATTCACTGAATTTCTATTTACAAGAAATGAATAATTGAAAAGGGTTTTAAGATTATGATAGCATCAGGGGCGCCTGGGTGGCTCAGTGGGTTAAGCCGCTGCCTTCGGCTCAGGTCATGATCTCAGGGTCCTGGGATCGAGCCCCGCATCGGGCTCTCTGCTCCGCGGGGAGCCTGCTTCCTCCTCTCTCTCTGCCCACTTGTGATCTCTCTGTGTCAAATAAATAAATAAATAAATAAAGATTATGATAGCATCAAAAAATTGTAGTTCCAGGGGCCCCTGGGTGGCTCAGTCAGTTGAGCGGCTGCCTTCAGCTCAGGTCATGATCGCGGGGTCCTGGGATCGAGCCCCACATCGGGCTCCCTGCTCAGCGGGGGAGCCTGCTTCTCCCTCTCCCTCTGCCTGCTGCTCTGCCTACTTGTGTTCTCTCTCCATCTCTCTAATAAATAAATAAATAAAATCTTTTTAAAAAATTTTAAAAAATTGTAATTCCACTTACTAGAAAAAATTTTAAACATTCATGACAGCATCAAAATATCAGGAATAAAAATAATGAAAGACGTGTGAGACATATATATACCTAAAACTACAAAATATTGCTAAGCAAAGTAAAGAAAACCTAATTAAATGAAGAACTATCCCATGTTTGTGGATCGGAAGAAGCAATACTGTGAGGTGGCAATGGTCCCCATGTTGTTCTATAGATTCAATGGCATCTCAACCAAAATCCTAGCATATTTGTGTACAGAAATTGGTAGGCTACTTTTTAAATTTATATAGAATGGCCAAGAACTTTGTTTATTTAAAAAAAAAAAAGCCTTTTCCACATTTTAGTTTTTTGTTATAGCAGCATCCTACTTCAAGGTCCTGACACCTGTTTTAGCTATGTGTTACCATGTAACAAGTTACCACTTGCAGCTGAAAAGCACATTTATTATCCCACCTTTCCTGGGAGGTGGGGGAGGGGCAGGCATCTGGGAACATCATAGCTGAGTCTCCCAGGGTCTTTCATGTGATAGCAGTCCAGCTGTTGTTTGGGACCACAGTCCCCTGAGGGCTGGACTGGGGGAGGATCTACTTCCACACTTGCTCACATGATTTTTGGTAGTTCTCAGTTTCTAACTATTGGCCAGAGACCTCAGTTTCTTCCCAAAGGAGCCACCTGAGTATCTTGACAATATGGCAGCTGCATTCCCCTACAGCAAGTGATCCAAGAGAAAGCTGGAAAGGAGAGAGAGAGAGGAAACAAGGCAGACCAGAACAGACCAAGACAGAAGCCACGGTGTCTCTTGGGGTTTATTTTTCATTTCTTTGTAAATAATATTAAAAGAATTGATGTGGTTTTTACTTTTTAAAAAAGATTTTATTTCTTGATTTCAAGAGAGAGTGAGAGAGAGGGAGCAAGCATTAGTGGGGACAGAGGGAGAGAGAATCTCAAGTAGACTCCTCACTGAGCACTGAGCCTGACGTGGGGCTGCTCTCACAACGCTGAGATCATGACATGAGGCGAAATCAAGAGTTAGATGCTTAACTGACTGAGCCACCCAGGCGCCCCAGAATTCAGGCATTTTTATAAAATACCACGTTGTTAATGAAAGAAGGGGGTTTAACTTTTTCCATGAGAAAACTATAGAGCTTCATTTTAAACAAGTGATAATAACAATATCCATAACATAAAAATAAGCAAACTATTTTGAGCATTTACTATGTTCCGCACACTCCACTGGACACAGAAATTAAGAGCATGGTCTTTGGTACAGACTGCCTGTTGTTGGCTTTCTGTTCTACCATTTATTGGTTATGTGCCTCTGGGCAAGTTCTTAAACCTCTCTGTGCTCCTGTGTCCTTATCTATAAAATGAGGGTAATGATGCTAATTACCATATAGAGTTTTTGGGAGAATTAAATGGGTCTTATTATATAGATCACTTAGAAAGGGCTGCCATCTAACAAGCATTATATAAGATTTAGCTAATATCTGTATTAGGTAGTATTTACAAACATCACTTCTTTTAATACTCAAAATACCCTAAAAGGTAAGAGTGATTATTATTTTACTTCATACGCAGGACAGTTGAGCTTGGAGATGTTGGTTAAGCAATTTACCTAAATGTATACGACTGAGTTCTATGCAGTTCTCTGGAAAAAAAAAATTGTAGATGTAGAAACTAGATTAGAGAACTCATTAGCTACTGTGATTTTTCAGAAGTAATGTTACAAGAATATGGAAATAGAAGACGTTTTAGAGTGCCTGGCTATAGAAATCAGCACATAGTTCTCACAGAAAAAGTGAATATACATGATCAGATAATGGAAAATCTGGCCAGAATACAGTGAAGCAGAAGAAAGACATTTGAGAAGCTACCACACATCTCCAAAGTCTGACCAAACATTGAGGTCCTTTTCTGTGGTACTGTTGGAACATTTCCAATAACCAGAATTGCTTCTGCTTTTAGATACCTATCTGTCATTCAGGGCATGGAGAGGTTAGGCCTGTCCAAAAATATTCCAATTCTCTTCCTGGAAATGTGGTAGAATTGCATTTCCCGCTCCCTTTTAATTCAAGCATGACTATATGGCTTGCATTGTCCAATGAATTATGAGTGGAAATGATGTGTGTCTTTGCCAAGTGGAAACTTTAAGAGCCAGTACGCCCTTTGCTCATGTCTAGGTCATATCAGTCTGGATCCCGTGGGGACTACCACAAGCAGAGTCTTCCTCTTGACGGTCTTTGGACATGTAGTGTGAGCAGCTAGGAAACCACTGCTGTTTTAAGCCACTGATATTGAGGGGTTGTTTGCTATTCTGTGGAAACCCGTCTACTCTGGGATGATTACGCATGGTCTTAAAATTTTTCTTTTTAAGAATTGGGACCTCTATGACACCTTAGTGCAGAAAACATTTTGTTGAACCCTATTACTAGCTCATAATGTATTTCCAAAAGCTAACAGTTTATAAACTGGCTTTAGCATCCTTAGAACTGAAGCCTTCCAGATTCATAAAGGGGAGGTTATTAGCTTTTAAGTTTCTTCCCTAGTGTATCAGTTGACCTGAAACAGAAACCAGCAGACGTTGGCAGAGCTCGCAGTAAAGAAAACCGACACTAAACATTAAATATGTTAGAGTGGTGAAGTTCCTGCTGGATTAGGATCATCAGAAAACAAACACGTTGGGGCCTGTTTTCACCATTTAAAAAACAACAAAATAGAAAACAAAGACACACAGAAAACCAAGTGGATGTCAAAGGCATAGGCAATGAGATACAAAGCTGAGAAGTTTGTAAAGATCACCTCGAATAAGAACCACCGCACACTGAGCAACGATTATTTTGTCCATGGCTTTTTTAGTGTTCGTTATAGACAATTAAAAAAAAAATTTATTTTGGGGCGCCTGGATGGCTCAGTGGGTTAAGCCTCAGCCTTCAGCTCAGGTCATGATCCTGGGGTCCTGGGATCGAGCCCCGCAACAGGCTCTCTGCTAAGCAGGGAGCCTGCTTCCTCCTCTCTCTCTCTGCCTGCCTCTCTGCCTACTGGTCTCTCTCTCTCTCTGTCAAATAAATAAATAAATAAAATCCTTTAAAAAAAATTTTTTTTTAAAGTCTTATAGTAAACTACAATTTACAGCTTTGTAGCTTGACTGCATTCACTCTTTTTTTTTTTTAAGATTTTATTTATTTACTTGACAGAGAGAGAGATCACAAGTAGGCAGAGAGACAGGCAGAGAGAGAAAGGGAGAAGCAGGCTTCCCGCTGAGCAGAGAGCCCGATGTGGGGCTCGATCCCAGGACCCTGAGATCATGACCCGAGCCGAAGGCAGAGACTTAACCCACTGAGCCACCCAGGTGCCCCTAAAAAATTTTTTTATTTTAATTCCCGTTAGTTAATACAGTGTTACCTGAGTTTCTCATTACAGAAATTTAAAGTGGAGCGGATAGGAATATCACACATTTTACATACGTTTATAGCAAATATACATGTAAGTTAAAGAGGTGGCCTAGGAAGTAGGCAATAAAGAAACAGGAAACGTAACAATATGGAATAATAATTTAAAAAACAAAACAAAACAAAGAAAAGTAGGCTTAAACAGAAGATGAGCCAGAGGATACTCTTTCAAAAGCAAACACATATGAAGTGAATGTAATACAAATATCAATTATTACGGGGAATTTGTTAATTTGGGAACATACTAAAACCTGACAATGTGTATCATTATCATTTTGAAATCTGTGTTGCTTTCCTTACAAAGTTGCTTTCCTCTCAATTGCTTGTCCTAAAAGCCAAACAAAAATATAAAACATGATTTCACCTGAAATGAAACTTGAAGGATAAACATTTTCTTTTTGAAACTTTTTGGTAAAATGGAAATAATTTTTGCCCATTGGCCCCCATTCTCCGAGCTGGCATATATATTACCTACTATATTACCTACGGTGTAGGTAGGCCCTAAACCATGATGGTGATGTCCTTAAAAAGACAGCTGTGTAGGGACTCCTGGATGGCTCAGTTGGTTAATCTGCTGCCTTCGACTCAGGTCATGATCTTAGGGTTCTGGGATCAAGTCCCCCATTGGGCTCCTTGCTCAGTGGGGAGCCTGCGTTTCTCTCTGACTCTGCCTGCTTGAGTTCTCGCTCTCTCTCTTTCTGACAAATAAATTTTAAAAACCTTAAAAAAAAAAAAAAGAAGACAGCTGTGTCAAAACACAGATACATGGGGAGAATGCCACAGGCAGATGAGGCGAAGTTGGAACAGATGCATTTACAAGACAAAAACCCCAAGAACTGCTGTCTGTCAGCAGAAGCTAGGAAAGAGACAGAACAGGGTCTCCCACGAAGTCCTCAGAAGGAATCAACTCTACTGACGTCTTGAATTTGGATTTTCAGCCCCCAGAACTTTGAGGGAATAAATTTCTGTTGTTTCTACCAGTTTACAGTATTTTATTACCTCGGCCTCGAGGAAACCAACACACCCATCCACTCCAAACAAACAGCTTTATGTCTAGATAAACACTGTTCAGGAAAAATTTTAGTACCATAATCTAGTATTTCAAAAGTTTCAAGATGGTCAAAGGCATCAAAGACAAAGTCAGAAAAGAACTTGCAAAATATTATTGTCCTTTTCTGTGGTGACATGTTTGGTGACACACTAAAACAACCCTCCCTACATTCAGAGTTAATTTACCTCCATTTCCTTTCAGTAAACAAAAAGATGTGTTGTTATTAAGAGGGGAACGAATGCTGAGTAGGCAGAAACCAGATATCCATTCTGTGAGCCAATCCGATGTCCTCCACGTTAATATATATATGAAATCATTGCTCCTGTTAAACTGTAGAAAACAGCTTCTATGCCCTCCAGCTACTAAATGTCTCACTATTTGGTAACACTTACCTATACAGATCTGTCTAATTCTCTTAGACCAGAGAAAACACGGACAGAAATGAGAAGAAATCAACTCAAAAACAAAAAAGAAAGAAAAGAATTAAAGTGGGTAAATTCTTTTAACCAGGTTCCGGATCTCAAAGCAGGAGCTCTATGATGAGCAGACAGGCTTTGACTCTGCAGTCCTCATTGTCTTTCTATAAGGGGGAAACTCTTCCCTAAAAGACTGCCCCGAACATGTGTATCTCAGGCTGGAATTCCCTCCCCATCTTCCCTTTCACATTTGCTCCGTCATCCTCTTTACAGAAGGAAGGCACGTCTGGACAAACTGATTCTAACTGGTGCATTGCCTCGGGGGTAAAACCAAGCAAAAGTACAATTCAACCTACTGCCCGTGGCCTTGAGGCAGCTGAAGACTTTGGAGACTGGATGGTCTTAAAAGTCCTCTCATTCCAGTTCTTTGCAATTAACAAAACTGGAGTGGAAGGAATGAAGTTGTCTGCTAATAGATGGCGGAACCTAATTTTTGTATGTTTTTGGCATATATGGAGTGCAAAAAAATGTAACGATGTTGCTATAATGAAATTCTTTCCATTCCCATCTTTTATTTTGTTTTGTTTTGATATGAACAAGGTTTCCCAGAGCTCTATCTGTAACACTGGGAAATAGAAACGGAACTGATGTTAAAGCCCTGTCTCAACAGTGGGAGAAGGAAGTTTACTCTTATTATTATTATTATTACCGTTATACACCTTCTCATAGTAGTAGTGCCTTCATTCGTCCACAAATATAGAAACTCATTTTTTAAATGCAGACTTATTTATCTGAAGATATGCACTTCCAGGGGCGCCCCGGTGGCTCAGTCGGTTAAGCAGCTGCCTTTGGCTGGGGTCATGACCCAGCGTCCTGGGATCGACCTCCCTGTTCCGCAGAGAGCCTGCTTCTCCCTCTCCCTCTGCCTGCTGCTCTGCCTACTTGTAATCTATCTCTCTGTCAAATAAATAAATAAAATCTTAAAAAAAAAAGGATATGCACTTCCAAATATTTGCTTCTAATCTTTAATAATTATCCATAAGATTTATAACATATTTATGATATTTTGATGAATAATATGCTGATAATAACAGTAGCTCAAACTGGAAGGTATTTTTAAATTTAAAGACTTAGGTCTCAAGAAATAAAATTGAATTTCTACATTGCAGAGAATTATGTTAGGATGATAAATAAAAGACTTTAAGGCATTAAAATATATTAGGATGAAATTTTCTGAGAGAAATGGAATTAAAATATGAGATAAAGAGCAAAACGGAACAATGTAAAATGTTAATGAACAGTTGGCTTAAGTACTTAAAAAATACATGATAGTGAGTATCAAATAGTGATAGTACTTATTTCCACTGGATACATTTAAAAGAGTAAAACTTTATCAATATGTCTAATGCACCAAAAATTATATTCTTTGCACTGATAAGCTGATGATAAAAAATGTTGTATGTCAATTAAAAAATGTATGGGGGGGCACCTGAGTGGCTCAGTGGGTTGAGCCTCTGCCTTCGGCTCAGGTCATGATATCAGGGTCCTGGGATCCAGCCGGAATCAGGCTCTCTGCTCAGCAGGGAGCCTCCTTGCCTCCCCCACCCCTGCCTGCCTCTCTGCCTACTTGTGATCTCTCTCTCTCTGTCAAATAAATAAATAAAATCCTTAAAAAAAATGTATGAGGGGGTTACATTGTTAATGGTCCATGCTGGCCAAAAATGTTTGAAGAACACTCATCCTAAGGAGTGACAAGATAGGTATTTTTATTTTTATTTTTTAAGATTTATTTATTTATCTGAGAGAGAGCACACACATGAATGCAAGAGCAGGGGGAAGGGCAGAGAGAAAGGAGAAAATCTCAGGCAGACTCCCCACTGAGCCCGACACACAGGGCTCGATCTCATGACCCTGAGATCACAACCTGAGCAGAATGATCTGAGGTTCTGACAGCCTGCCGCACCCATGTGGTGGTGGCAGGGGTCCACTGGAGGACGCCCACTGAGGGGTGCTGGGTGGGGCCAGGAAGGATTCTCCCAGCCTCTGGCTCTTGGAGTTTCCTTGTCAATGCTAGGTAGTGGTTTCTTGCATCCATTATTGAGGATACTAGGATCATTTTGATCATAATCAAATTCCAATCCTGTCTCCTTCATTTGACCTTCTGGAGGCCTAAACTGAACTTTTGGACAAACGCATTCCTCAGTCACACGTTTATAGACAATATCTTGGCCTTCCTCCTACATAAGATGAATTATATCTACTATACATGGCTTTTTTTTTCTTTTGTAAATATCAGATAAATTTTTATTTCCAAATTTTGATGGCAATAGGAATACGGGGGTCTCATTCCCATGTGTCACCTATAAAACATGTGATAAATGCAATTATAAAATTAGCACTGGCGAAGGAGAAAATTTAGCATATTAATTATCCAAAATAACGACTCGTAAAGATAGCTCAGCCCTGTACTGAGCACAGGCACTTTGAAGGCAGTCAACTAGGAAGGAAGTTTAATTAATTCAGGGCATGTTTACAGAGCTCCAACCAATGCACAGAAGCTCACCGAGATCAGAGGATGGGAAGAGAAGTAGGGCAGACCCTGCTGTGGACCTTTACCTGGCAGCCAGCCGGTAATTCTCATATGACATGATCGGTACACAATCAAGGGGGGAAAATGGTTTATAGGAGCATGGAAGGAAATGGTTTATAGGACAGGAAGGAGGGATAGGCTTCACAGAGGAGATATTTAGCTCTATCTTAAGGAAGAGCAGGAATTTACTAGAGGAGACAGGAAAGAGCCATCCAGTATGGAGAGCACAATCAATATCCAGAGACCTGCAAGGGCATTACATCTTTAGAGATTTCTGGAACTTAGGGTTTTGTGGGGGAGGGAGCAGAAAGTGGAGGAGGAGGTTTGGATTTGACCGATCTGCACCAAAAGGGTATGAGTATGACTTCACATAGACTGAATCTGTGGGTAAGCAGAGAAACAGCGACCACCCTAGACAGCTTGGGTAGACACAAGGGACCAGATGGTGGGATACAAAACACAAAACTTTGAGAATCTACCACTTCAATGAAATTCCTAGGAGTCTAGATGCATGGGCCA
Organism: Meles meles; assembly: GCF_922984935.1. Taxonomy (NCBI): domain Eukaryota; kingdom Metazoa; phylum Chordata; class Mammalia; order Carnivora; family Mustelidae; genus Meles; species Meles meles. The sequence continues at coordinate 34,606,882 of NC_060067.1, read as the reverse complement.
CATCAAGATATCCCTTCAAAGGGTAAGGACAAGTTGCTGTCTGTGGTCTCCTCATCAATAGGAAAAAGTAGAACACCTTGGGTTGTTAGGGTGTTTGGGAAGCAATGTACAATTTAGGACTGCTCCTTTGACCCATTTATCCAAAAACCCAAAGGATTCCCCATTTTGGTTGGAGTACAGAGAAATAGGTGACTCTCCATGGGTCCAGGCTACCACAAAAGCTTCATGGCCATCTGGGCTGTCCAGCCCAGTAAATCCCATGGTGATCAAAGTGTCTGTGACCGGTAGGGATGCTGTATGAACCCATTGGCCAGCTCCCCCGTTCAGACTGTTAGGGTTTTGAGCAAAGCTATGCCACTCTCTGCACAGAAGTACCCTCCTCTTGGAGAAACAGCTTCTAACTTGTTGTTGGGCTCTAGCAAAGATTAAACTATTCAAACTAAAGCGCCCATAATGCTCTGAGTGTTGGCTAGCCATAGAGCCAGATGTGTCCAGCGGCATTCCATCTTTAAACAGAAGTGGTCGGGCGCCTGGGTGGCTCAGTGGGTTAAGCCACTACCTTTAGCTCAGGTCATGATCTCGGGGTCCTGGGATCGAGTCCCACATCGGGCTCTCTGCTCAGCGGAGAGCCTGCTTCCCTTCCTCTCTCTCTGCCTGCCTCTCTTGTGATTTCTCTCTGTCAAATAAATAAATCTTTAAAAAAAAAAAATAAACAGAAGTGGTCAAGACTGGCCTCAGGCAGATCCTAAAGGCATACGTAAGTCATGTGAGCAAGTGACTCACCTCCATGGTTTCCATTCTTGCTATAGTGACTTCGTGTATCTTAATCCGTGCTGACAGCCAAGAAGGCCTATGGGAATAGAAGAAGGAAGTCATAAATATGAATGATGATCAAATGACCAGTTGTGAAAACAAGGGCTATCGTGGTTATGAACATTTCCTTCTCACATTGATAGGAATATATTTGTGCATACATTTTCTTTTTTTCTGTCCCATTTTCCCACTATCTAACATAATGTGTTAATAGCAGTCAATCTTGAATTTTAGGA